>NC_134397.1:5161548-5499882 GCF_050003625.1 Haematobia irritans
CCTTTCGCTCTTTATCTTCCTCTTTCGGTTTTGCCCTTCTCCTATTTAATAGATTCTAGCTTTGCATCTGTAAGCTGATAAAAATTCCCTTACCAAAAAAAAAAGCAGAAAAAAACGAACTGTCCTGATACCAAACACTGGGATTAGCCCATAGTCATGTGTGTGGCAACTGCTTGTGGCATTTACATACATATTGGAATTCCTAGTTGGTTTAATGGAGCGAGTAGCTGTGACATATGCAGGACAACCCTAAGGATAACCAAACCAAAAACTCAACAAAACTAAGCGACAAACAAAAAATGAATGCGAAATTGAAAGAAGTTTCCCTTGGATTTTGTTGTTTATTCTTCAAGCAGCCTTTTCCTTGTAGTTGAGATGTGGGGACGTGTGTGTGTGTATGTTTGAGAGTAAAGGGTATATGTGTGAGTATATGGGTAATGCAATTGTTGTATTTAATATTAATCATCCTAATGTAACTTTGATGATGATTTAAGACATGTTTTCGCTTCTTTCCCTTTAGGTATATGAACGCCTTGGCGTATGTGGTATGCCAATTGACTACATACCCATAAATCATTCGCTCCCCAGGAAAATGCCGGAAACGAAACATAATTCATCTTTGTCTGGTAAACATTTTTTCTCTACGATATCAAAGGAGTCAAAATAAATAAATAAATACATGGGGTGAAGTTATGTTACAACTTTTAAAATAATAATTTCCCTATTACCAAACAAAAAGTAAATAAAAATGCCATTAAATTCAGCCAGGCGAAACTCATATATCCTCCATTGTGGATTGAAGTCAGTTTAGTTTCCTGCAGAAAATTTTAACATATCCCAGACAATTATAGATATATTGTTTAGTTATCAAACAATGTGTTTCAGGTATAGTTTTCGGGACGTATTTTCTTGAACTAGCCTTGAGTCCATTAGTGTTATGTATTGTTATGTGCGGACTCTAATTTCTGCACTCCTATCTTACTCGGGTACTTTTTCTATGGCACGGACTAACTCGCTGTAGGGTGGATTCTTGCAAGTAACTTACACAGCATCCCGCATTACACGAAATTTGTATCCAACTATATTTGTTGTATTTTATTTATGTTCCCATACGAACGAATCCAGCCTATTACACAAGTATGCTCTGTACTAGGTGTTATTTTACAGGCCTATATCTTACCCTACCAACCTGAGCTGCTCTGTGTTTCATTTTTATTTGCAGCTCCCCAAATTTGTTTTATTCCGTAAATTTACTTCATATTTATACTGTCCGTCTGTACCTTCTGTCCGTCCGACTTGCTCTTCTCATGCATACAATTTATTTCAATTCAATTCTCCATATTTATTTATGTTTCCACTTATTCATATTTCAATTCAACTATTGCCTATCATTATTAGTGTGGTTAATTCTCTCTCTCTCTCTCTTAAAAATATCACTCAAATAAACTAAATATGAGTACTTACATACGTACAAACATAATTTACAATATATTTATAAATGGGTTCCAAACCAGTTGTATCGAATGGTGGCGACGTCACAGAAATTGTGCTCTTTTCGACAAAAAGTTTGAAACTCTAATTCCCAACAGTGAGGCGTGGTGTACACAGACCCCGGGGAATAAAAGATATATAGATTTCTATACTTATGGCTCCAAATTGGATGGGTTCGGTATATATTCTAATGATCTGGTACTTCGAATAGCGAAAAAATCACCTGATCACTGTAGTGTTTTTCAGGCTGAAATAAAGTGGTGAATTAGCTGCGAAGTAATGCTCCAAACAATATTGACATTAATATATACTCAGACAGTCAACCTGCAATAAAATCCTTGGACTCTGTGTTCCTTAACTCGAAAACGGCCATCGACTGCCGCAAATCTCTCAACGAGATGGCTGAGCAGTACAATATTCACCTAATATGGGTGCCTGGCCATAGGAACATACCGGGGAACTGCGAAGCAGATGAGTTAGCAGGACTAGGAACTACCTTACATATTCCTGGGGAACTAGAATCTATTGGTATGTCTCTGGCAACCTGCATGCTCTTACTGCGTGAGAAGGCTGTTATGATGGCCAATATTCGATGGGAGAATTGCAAGGGTTGTAACGACACCAAGCAAATATGGCCCCATTTAAACTTAAACCGCACACTAGATATGCTAGTGTTCTCAAGGCGTCAGATAGCACTCCTGATATCTGCTATAACGGGTCGCTGCCTGATAGGCGAATTTGCAAAAACTATAGGTGCGAAGTATAATGACTATTGTATAAGCTGTCATGATGTTGAGGAAAAGGAATCAATTATACACCTCTTGTGTGAGCTGCTTTTTGTGTAAGGCGTAAGCGAATTTTAGGAGCATATAGCTTTAGATTACTAGCGGACCTGGAAAACGTTAACTTAAGCAGTTTGTTAATGTTTTTGGAGCAATCTGGTTGGTTCAACATAAGTAAATAATAGAGAAGGTTCAGTGGTTAAGACTAGAAGTGCCCATTAGATAGGGTCACGAAAAAAAGTTGATGCGGTCACCCCCCAGTTTTGTAGCATATTCGAAGACAATTGCAGAACACCAAAACATTTTTTTTTCGTGTACCCTACGACTCCCCGAAATACAATTTATTGTGCTGTGTCGTCATTTGAAATCCGATCGAAAAGAAACGTATATCGTTGTTCGTGGTTGATCAGGGTCTATAGTTCGTGCATTGGTCACTTTTGACTCCGACGTCAAGTTTGATTTTTAATTTTTTTATTTCGCTTCGTCTACCCCTATGATGCCCATTTCTGATAACCATTATAAAGATCTTAACAAAATATGAAACTTTTGCTTTTGAAGTATTTACTTATATTCATAAACAAAAAAGTTACAGAGATTTTAACTTCTAGCGTTATTATTAGTATTATGTTAACTTACAGTAAACATTATAAATTCTGAAAATATATATTTACTTATATAAAGGGTGATTTGTTAAGAGCTTGATAACTTTTTTTTTTAAAAAAAACGCATAAAATTTGCAAAATCTCATCGGTTCTTTATTTGAAACGTTAGATTGGTCCATGACATTTACTTTTTGAAGATAATTTCATTTAAATGTTGACCGCGGCTGCGTCTTAGGTGGTCCATTCGGAAAGTCCAATTTTGGGCAACTTTTTCGAGCATTTCGGCCGGAATAGCCCGAATTTCTTCGGAAATGTTGTCTTCCAAAGCTGAAATAGTTGCTGGCTTATTTCTGTAGACTTTAGACTTGACGTAGCCCCACAAAAAATAGTCTAAAGGCGTCAAATCGCATGATCTTGGTGGCCAACTTACCGGTCCATTTCTTGAGATGAATTGTTCTCCGAAGTTTTCCCTCAAAATGGCCATAGAATCGCGAGCTGTGTGGCATGTAGCGCCATCTTGTTGAAACCACATGTCAACCAAGTTCAGTTCTTCCATTTTTGGCAACAAAAAGTTTGTTAGCATCGAACAATAGCGATCGCCATTCACCGTAACGTTGCGTCCAACAGCATCTTTGAAAAAATACGGTCCAATGATTCCACCAGCGTACAAACCACACCAAACAGTGCATTTTTCGGGATGCATGGGCAGTTCTTGAACGGCTTCTGGTTGCTCTTCACTCCAAATGCGGCAATTTTGCTTATTTACGTAGCCATTCAACCAGAAATGAGCCTCATCGCTGAACAAAATTTGTCGATAAAAAAGCGAATTTTCTGCCAACTTTTCTAGGGCCCATTCACTGAAAACTCGACGTTGTGGCTCGTTAGTAAGTCTATTCATGATGAAATGTCAAAGCATACTGAGCATCTTTCTCTTTGACACCATGTCTGAAATCCCACGTGATCTGTCAAATACTAATGCATGAAAATCCTAACCTCAAAAGAATCACCCTTTATTTGGCCAAAATGAGAGTCAAAATTTTTTGCAAAACCATTTTCGGAATACTTTGATATTGTTTTTGGGAAAATCTCCTATCGTATGTACGCTATATGAGCTAAACTGTTTGTTGGATTAATTGGGGAGACGAATTCATTTTTGATTTCTGTCAAATTTTTGCCTAGTGTGACCGGACCGTAAGAAACAAACACTTAATTGTTTAAATGAAAATTTTCCCAATATTATAAGTATTTTAAAATGTTGGTGAAATTTTGTTAATCATATCGAAGTATATCAGAAAATGGGCTAATTTTAGCAACGCCATTTGATAAACAACGACAATATAATTTATGCCTTCAGCATGTGTACTAAGAGCTTTTATCTATCCGTAATAGAGCGTTTTATATTCTAGGAATTACCCACGACAGAAAATCAAACTTTCCATAGAATTATTATTTGACAAGAACCTTTGTTTTATGGTGTAGGGTAAAACTGATAATCCGTTAAAAGGAACCACAGAAGCTATTCCAAAAGAATTTTTTTGGAAACCTCAGGTCCGTGGGATTTATCAAAGAGGTTATCACAATTGGCCATCGATTTCTATGTAACTTTTTCCATTGGAGCCTCTGAATTATAAGGTCTATTAGAAAATCTTATCGTCAATTCAAAACTTTATAAAATTATATGAGGTGAAGTTAGTGAGGACATAAAACAACAACTTTCAGATTTTATTATGAAACAAGTAAGGAAAGTCTAATGTCGGGCAGAGCAGACTCTATTATACCCTGCACCACTTTGTAAATCAACATTTTCGATAGTATATCAATTCCCTCAAATGTGTTGGGTGCTATATATAAATGTTTTTGTCCCAAATACATACATTTAAATCTGACTCCATCTGAACAAAATTTATAATCTATAGACTCAAAATTTAAGTCGGCTAATGTTCTGGGATGGTACACTATGTTAGTAAAAACCAGTAAGGAAAGTCTAAAGTCGGGCGGGGCCGACTATATTATACCCTGCACCACTTTGTAGATCTAAATTTTCGATACCATATCACATCCGTCAAATGTGTTGGGGGCTATATATAAAGGTTTGTCCCAAATACATACATTTAAATATCACTCGATCTGGAAGAATTTGATAGACTTCTACAAAATCTATAGACTCAAAATTTAAGTCGGCTAATGCACTAGGGTGGAACACAATGTTAGTAAAAAAATATGGGAAACGTTTAAATCTGAAGCAATTTTAAGGAAACTTCGAAAAAGTTTATTTATGATTTATAGCTCGATATATATGTATTAGAAGTTTAGGAAAATTAGAGTCATTTTTACAACTTTTCGACTAAGCAGTGGCGATTTTACAAGGAAAATGTTGGTATTTTGACCATTTTTGTCGAAATCAGAAAAACATATATGGGAGCTATATCTAAATCTGAACCGATTTCAACCAAATTTGGCACGCATAGTTACAACGCAAATTCTACTCACTATGCAAAATTTCAACTAAATCGGAGCAAAAAATTGGCCTCTGTGGGCAAATGAGTGTAAATCGGGCGAAAGCTATATATGGGAGCTATATCTAAATCTGAACCGATTTTGCTGATATTTTGCAAGTTTTTCGAGACTCATAAAATATTCGGATGTACGGAATTTGAGGAAGATCGGTTGATATACACGCCAATTATGACCAGATCGGTGAAAAATATATATGGCAGCTATATCTAAATCTGAACCGATTTTTTCCAAAATCAATATGGATCGTCTTTGAGCCGAAACAGGACCCTATACCAAATTTTAGGACAATCGGACTAAAACTGCGAGCTGTACTTTGCACACAAAAATACATCAACAGACAGACGGACAGACAGACAGACGGACATCGCTAAATCGACTCAGAATTTAATTCTAAGTCGATCCGTATACTAAAAGGTTGGTCTATGATTACTCCTTCTTGGCGTTACATACAAATGCACAAACTTATTATACCCTGTACCACAGTAGTGGTGAAGGGTATAAATATGGGAAACATTTAAATCTGAAGCAATTTTAAGGAAACTTCGCAAAAGTTTATTTATGATTTATCGCTCGATATATATGTATTAGAAGTTTAGGAAAATTAGAGTCATTTTTACAACTTTTCGACTAAGCAGTGGCGATTTTACAAGGAAAATATTGGTATTTTGACCATTTTTGTCGAAATCAGAAAAACATATATATGGCAGCTATATCTAAATCTGAACCGATTTCAACCAAATTTCGCACGCATAGCTACAATGCTAATTCTACTCCCTGTGCAAAATTTCAACTAAATCGGAGTTAAAAATTGGCCTCTGTGGTCATATGAGTGTAAATCGGGCGAAAGCTTTATATGGGAGATATATCCAAATCTGAACCGATTTCAAGCAAATTTCGCACGCATAGCTACAATGCTAATTCTACTCCCTGTGCAAAATGTCAACTAAATCGGAGCAAAAAATTGGCCTCTGTGGTCATATGAGTGTAAATCCGGCGAAAGCTATATACGGGAGCTATATATAAATCTGAGCCGATTTCAATAAAATTTGGCACACTTGGCTATAGTACTAATTGTTCTTCTTGTGCAAAATTTTAAACAAATTAATGTAAAACTCTGGCTTCGGGGGCCACATAAGTCCATATCGGGCGAAGTATATATATGGGAGCTATATCTAAATCTGAACCGATTTCTTCCAAAATCAATAGGGATCTATTCTGAGCTAAAACACATACTTGTGCCAAAACTGCGACCTAGACTTTGATTACAAAAATGTGTTCACGGACAGACGGACAGACGGACATCGCTATATCGACTCAAGAGCCCACCCTGAGCATATTTGCCAAAGACACCATGTCTCTATCTCGTCTCCTTCTGGGTGTTGCAAACATATGCACTAACTTATAATACCCTGTTCCACAGTGTGGTGCAGGGTATAAAAATTCAAGGATATGGCCCTGTAGCCGTGGTGATGATGCCCCATGATATTGCTTTTCGTTATTAACGGCATAATTTTTTTCTTTATTACGAATTAAATATATGATCATTTATTTAAAAAAAAAGTTTTTTCTTTGAATATCAACTTCTTCTTTTTGGAAACCCTGAAATTTAAAGTTTAAGAAACATTAGAAGTGCTTGCAAATTTTTAAAACTATTTAACTGGAATATTTATAAAAATTTTTAAAGATTACATTTAAGAATTATTTCTTTATTTTATTATTTTTGTAAAAAATGTATGTTACATTCAGGTTATTAAATTTGAAAAAAAAAACATTTTTTTTTTAATTACTCTCAAGCTTTCCTATAATCATTTACTATGTCTTTTTTTTTGTTTCTTTATTACTAAGACATTTTAATATTCCCTATAGCAAGTAACGTTGTAAGACTTTTAGCTTGTACTTAATTCTTTTTTACTTCATTATTCGTTTGGTGCTTGGATAATGGAAATGCGTAAAAAAAATAAAATATAAAAGAGCTCATTACAGAATCATAATCTTTGGAGTAGCTTTTAATGCCAAGCCTGCGGCACACCATATATTCCTTGATCGCATATGAGAAACAATTTTAAAAAGAGAAAATAAAATTTGTATTTTAAATTAATATCCAATGTATACTCAAATTAAAAATTACACTTTAGGTGTTTTTATTAATGTTAATACTCAAGTCTTTATTCAATTAATACGTTGTTTAAATTGTCGTCTTAACTTTCTTAGAAGACTGAGAATATCAAAAATGTCTTATAATCTTAACTAAAGATTTTCAAAAATTTACAAAGGATCCTGTAGTCCAAACGACTTTATCTGTTTCTTACCAATATTTTCAATATTACTATAAATTTTTTATAACTAGATTTAAAACAAAAATCAACAATCTAATATTTTCAATGAAAACACACAGATTTCGATTTTTATATTTTTAATAATTCATTTTTAAATTGAACATATTTCTATGTTATCACGAGTCTTTCGCTTGGATGCTTTTATTTGACAAATTTTTGTAAATTTACCTTCTTGAAGATAACAAAGTCTTTGTTCTTTTTCTTTCACTTCGTGGCGAGGAAAAAGTAAAGATTTTAGCAACAATATCCTTGACAAGTGACATTCTTTCTTTTCAGAGTATCTCTATGCATGAGTGTCTGTGTGTGTGTGTACACTATGTTCATATATACATGAATGTATGTGCATTTTAGGAAATATGTGAATGTCCTCATGCATGAATAGTGAGCTTTTGTTCAAGAGCCAAGAATATTACTTGCGGATGTTTTGTTTTAGCTTCAATGAAAAAAAAAAACAGAAATTCTGAAATCCTGGATATTGTTTAAAATGGAGCATTTATGAAATATCTTTATTAAAACTTAGTATAGAAAAAAAGACAATATGTAGCACAGAAACGCCTTATCTTAGAACAATTTTTTTCATAAAGCTTTAGTACATTGTTTAGGGATGTCATGATTAAATTGCATAACTCTAAAACAGATTATGGGATAGAGTATATAAAATCTCCCATCTTGCTAAACAATATGGTGCTGCACTTTTGATGCATAAAATTATATTTTTTTACTTTAGCAAAGTAAGTGCTTGGTTCCATAAATACCAGAATTTGAAAATATCTTCTTTGTGAAAAAAAACTTCCCTGTATGAAATTTGCGACAGTGAAACTTGGGATAGCTATTGTGGTATCTATCTTACGATCACTAATTATATAGACAGACGGCTAGTGGGAAGCTATTATTTGCAATCATACGGTATAGCTGGGGGTATGGCACAAATGCTCTTGGTAAGCGTCTTTTCACCTCTATTACTTACCCAGGTTTTACTGGGTATTTTACCTTGACAATGGTTAGGTATAGTGGCAGTCCGATATTTGAGGCTCACTTAGACTTTCAGTCCATTGTGATACCACAGTGGTGAACTTTTCTCTTATCACTGAGTGCTGCCCGATTCCAAGTTAAGTTCAATGACAAGGGACTCCTTTTTATAGGCGAGTCCGTACGGCGCTCCATATTACAGTGAAACCACTTAGAGAAGCTTTTGAAACACTAACAAATGTCACCAGTGTACAACGACTCCTAGTTGTACATCGAAGATACAGGCGAAGGAATAAAAGAAAGCGATGTGCTCGCCTCGATGGTTTAGTGGAAACTCAGTTTATTAATAAATTTACAATGACTTATATATACGCCCAACACCCTTGTATAATGAATTCTTCGAAATTCATTTTCACGAAATGTATGATTTTTAGTTTGTTAGAAAATTCCTTCCTCGAAATTTAACTACACTTTTTGTCTAAAACTCGCAGCACTACCCACTCACTTGTTTAGCCCTACGTGTTTCTATAACATTGATAGATTAGACATTTTCAATATGCCTACCTATCACGTCGGGGTCACAAAATGTACAACGACTCCTAGTTGTACATCGAAGATACAGGCGAAGGAATAAAAGAAAGCCATGTGCTCGACTCGATAGTTTAGTGGAAACTCAATTTATTAATAATTTACAATGACTTATATACTAGAAAGTAAAATACTTCTTATTCTAATTATAGCTAAGTGTTTGCTGCTATCTGTTTATGTGAAAATCCTTCACATGGATTTTATTACTACACGCTGTGTTATCAGCCATAATGGTTCTATTATATTTAGGTAGACCGCCGATAACACTTCTGCCTGCAAACAATACACATGCGCATTTGTTCACATAAATAAAAACCAACAATGTTTGGGTACAGCAAACTATGCTGGTGGCAAATATTGACAATATGGGAATCTATGAAACATAAAAGACAACTGTACAGAACAGTACAACCAGCATTAATGAGGTGGGATAAGCCACCTCAGTAATGAAAATCTTTTTGGTGTTCGGTCGAAGCAGGAATCGAACCCACGACCTTATGTATGCAAGGTTCCCTACCTTGACAATATAATAGTCAAGATTGGAAGACAAAAAATAAATTGTACATTCATGCGAATATATTTTTTTTTTTTTTTTAATTTTTGGTACTTAACCACAATTTATGTAATAGTCCTTCCCATACAAGAAAAAAATGGACTAAAAGTAAGGAAAAAACACATTGGTGGGGTAATTAGCATTTTAACCAAGCTGTAATTCAATTTTACTAATTTTGGAAATTTATTTTGCCTTGGTTTGTCTTGTACACAAGTTTTTGAAATATTCCTGGAAGAAGGACATTTTTATAGGTCTGGGGAAAATTTAAAAATATGTTGGGTTAGGGCTTGTTTTAGTCCTTTAGCCCTGGAAATTCATCTTTATTCTTTGTACACCAACATCATCCTTCTTCTTCTTCTTTCGTCATCTTATTTACGGTCTATTTTAAGAAGCTATAATTTGCATTATAAGCAAAAATGATAACCAGAATTGAGTTTACTGTCTTACTCAATTTGTTTTTAATTAGTTTAAAAAAAATAAATAAATATATTGAATTAGTATAAATTAAATTTGTCATTTCCCAATCGTCCAAAAAAGCATTTTAGAAAATTTAATTACGAAAGATCACTGTCTACGGTTAATATAGTGAAAGCCCGACACCAAGTCCCTTAAAATTTACCATAGTGACCCTGATATGTTTGTATATTCCAATATTATCGTCGTATCATGTTAATCTAGCTTCAAGACTTTTTACCTTGTTCCCCAGAAGTAATTCCCAATTCTCCATTAAATAATCTGCAAATTGTTTTCAATTTTTTTTTATATTTTTCCCAAAACATTTGCAAAGCTTTTACAATTCCATACCCAAGAGATATGTCAATTATGTTCTCTCCAGAGCCAGTTAATAAACCAATCTCCTAAAAACATAAATTATCCTGGAATTTTAATGTTCCAATCAGAAATTCTAAGAATTTTGAGAGAAAGAGAGAGGTATCCCAAAAAAAAAAAAACGATGGTATTCCCTTCACATACGCACTTTAGTTGTTGGTCTGTTGGGTGCTGTTTTCATTTTTTGATGTACACTTTCAAGGAAATGAAAATGATTTCTTGGTTTGATGCGTATAGGGGCCAAACCAAAAAGTACTGAGACTTACCAAGTGTCGTCAAGGCAAGGAGACTTGAAAGTAGTTTTACATTGTGAATGAAGTACTATGGGACGAATTAGAGTAAAAGAGATCTTTTGCAAAACACTACCAGTAGACAGAAAAAATACCAGCAAAATATTCCTAATTAAAACGTTGATTGAAGTTGAAAATTTTTTCAATTAAAAAATTAATTTATACTATTGATTTTTAAATCAAACCAGAAACATTAAGTCATTGATTGAAATTTTTAAATTTTCAATTAATGATGCAAAATACTTTTTAATTAAACTGGGAAGAGTAAGACAATTAAAAAATTATGGATATATTTTATATTTTTTTTTTCAAAATTCTTAATTAATATATTTTTTTTTTCAAAATTCTTAATTAAAAATTGTTTTGAAATTTTAAAATTGTTAATCCAACTAAAAAGGATTAAAAATAGTTATAGAAAGTGATTGAAATGTAGTATAGCGATTAAAAATATTTTCGTTTTTAATTAAAACAAGTATATACGGACGTAAGTTCGGCCAGGCCGAAGCTTATGTACCATCCACCATGGATTGCGTAGAAACTTCTACTGAACACTGTCATCCACAATCGACTTGGGTTACTTGGGTTGCGGTAACACTTGCCGATGGCAAGGTATCTTAAAACTTCCTAACACCGTCTTCTAAATTACAAGGTAGTCCATACGTTTAATATATATATTAAACTAAAAAAGACCGATTAAAAACGTATACAATTAAGTTTAAAGTTTCTATAGAAATAAAATTTTTACAACATTTTCTATAGAAGTAAAATTTGGAAAAAATTTTCTATAGAAATAAAATTTGGAAAAAAATTTCTATAGAAATAAAATTTGGAAAAAAATTTCTATAGAAATAAAATTTGGAAAAAATTTTCTTTAGAAATAAAATTTTGACAAAATTTGCTATAGAAATAAAATTTTGACCAAATTTTCTATAGAAATAAAATTTTGACAAAATTTTCTATAGAAATAAAATTTTTAAAAAATTTTCTATAGAAATAAAATTTTGACAAAATGTTCTATAAAAATAACATTTTGACAATGTTTTCCATAAAAATAAAATTTTGGTAAATTATTTTTGACTCGAGTGGCAACCATGAATATGAACCGATATGGACCGATTTTTGTGTGATTGGGGATCGGCTATATATAACTATAGACCGATATGGACCAATTTTGGCATGGATATTAGCGGCCTTATACTAACACCACGTTGCAAATTTCAACCGGATCGGATGAATTTTACTCCTCCAAGAGGCTCCGGAGATCAAATCTGGGGAACGGTTTATATGGGGGCTATATACAATTATGGACAAATATGGACCAATTCTTGCGTGTTTGTTAGAGACGACATTCTAACACTATGTTCCAAATTTCAACCGGATCGGATGAATTTTGCTCCTCCAAGAGGCTCCGGAGGACAAATCTGGGAATCGATTTATATGAGGGCTATATATAATTATGGACCGATATGGACCAATTTTTGCATGGCCATTAGAGAACATATACCAACACCATGTACCAAATTTAAGCCGGATCGGATGAAATTTTCGTTTCTTAGAGGCTCCGCAAGCCAAATCGGGGGATCGGTTTATATGGGGGCTATATATAATAATGGACCGATGTGTACCATTTTTTGCATGGTCATAAAAGAACATATACCAATACCATGTACCAAATTTCAGCCGGATCGGATGAAATTTGCTTCTCTTCGAGCGATCGCAAGCCTAATCGGGGGATCGGTTTATATGGGGGCTATATATAATTATGGACCGATGTGGACCACTTTTTGCACGTTTGTTAGAGACCATACACCAACACCAAGTACCAAATTTCAGCCGGATCGGATGAAATTTGGTTCTCTTAGAGGCTCTGCAAGCCAAATCGGGGGATCGGTTTATATGGGGGCTATGTGTAATTATGGACCGATATGGACCAATTTTCGCATGGTTGTTAGAGACCATATACTAATGCCATGTACCAAATTTCAGCCGGATCGGATGAAATTTGCTTCTCTTAGAGCGATCGCAAGCCAAATTTGGGGGTCCGTTTATATGGGGTCTATACGTAAAAGTGGACCGATATGGACCAATTTTTGCACGGTTGTTAGAGACCATATAGTAACCCTATGTACCAAATTTCAGCCTGATCGGATGAAATTTGCTTCTCTTAGAGCAATCGCAAGCCGAATTTGGGGGACCGTTTATATGGAGCCTATACGTAAAAGTGGACCGATATGGCCCATTTGCAATACCATCCGACCTACATCAATAACAACTACTTGTGCCAAGTTTCAAGTCGATAGCTTGTTTCGTTCGGAAGTTAGCGTGATTTCGACGGACGGACGGACCGTCGGACATGCTCAGATCGACTCAGAATTTCACCACGACTCAGAATATATATACTTTATGGGGTCTTAGAGCAATATTTCGATGTGTTACAAACGGAATGGCAAAGTTAATATACCCCCATCCTATGGTGGAGGGTATAAAAATAAGTTAATTTTGCAATGGACACCAATTAAAAAATTAATTGAAATTTGCTAATGAAATCAATAAATTTTTTAATCAAGTATTTTTCTGATTCTCAATTAAAACTGTGATTGATACTATAATTTTCGTAATTGAAGAAATTTCAATTAAAAAATTAATTGGATCAAATAATTTTGTGATTGAATCTGAAAAAAAAATTTTGTGTAAGAAAAGAGCTCCGAAAAAAATTAGATTCTTGTCCTGCAAAAATGTGTTAACAGAGGATATTAAGTTAAACAGTCAATTAATATTTTAATTGCAATAGAAAAAAATATTCAATCAAAAATATTTTAATTAAATTCAAAATGGCTTGAATAAATTGAAATTTTAATTAGTTGTTTAATTGGCAATTTTGTATATATGAATTTTATACACCTGGTAGTCTTGTGTTACGTTTACCAAGTTTCCAAATTAAAATCAATTTCAACCTTAAGAAATTAGGCATTTAAAAGTTTATATCCTTTTCAATTCCATGACCACTGTTCAATGTCCTTAATGCAAAAACAGTGTAGGAAAACTTATTCTCATGATGATGAAAGAGAAGAAAATGATACATGTTTTCCTTAAAAGCCTTCATGATATGGAAGAAAAATGAAGATGCAATAGTAGCCAACTTCCGCAGCAGGGCACCGTCATCACCATCATCATTGGGATGTGTGTATGTAAGCACACATATACACATATATGTGCGTGCATTTGTATCATCTTCCGTTTCCTTCTGGCTGTTTTATTTTCATAACCAAGTGTCAATGTGTGTATGGTATTTGTGTTGGTTTAATTTAAAGCTACTGCAGTAATCACCAATATACACACACACAGACATGCAAACACATATTGTCCTATTATGCTCTCACAATAATAAAACTTGAATAAATGCCAATAATCTGAAAGATTTTAAATCATATGAAATATGTTTCTAAAGATAAACAAATCGATCTTTTTGTTTTCTTCCTTTTTTTGGAGTATCCACATGCCAAGAAAAGACCTAAAAATCCAACTCAATATATAGCAAGCAAACAAAGCTTTGTGTAAGAAATTTACTAGAATTTCGGATCTCTCTCTAGTTTGGCCCACTAAACGCACAAGCGTACTCACTCACACAATTCTACGATTTATAAAGATTTAGTGGCTTATGCCATACATTGGCTTGTCTTGCCTTGGCCATAGATATCCTTGGCGAACTTTTAATGTATTTCCATAAAACCACAAATCTTAAAATGCCAGCGTTTCTATGATGATGGCTTTCTTAAGCGAGAAAGTGTGAGAGACATTTCAAGAGATATTAAGTTGCATGCCTTTAAAGTTAATTAATTGCTTTACATTTATTTCAAGTATGAAGTAGAAAAATTTGCGGTCATTAAGAGAAAGCCAAACCCATGCAAAAATACGAAAAACTAAAAAAGCACACAAAACTCAAAGAAAATGTCTACAAGAACCTGGTATTCTCTTTCTCCACGGCGTTTTTGGCTCAACTTTACAGAAATACAAGGCCAGTATAACAACGATAATAGAGAGCAAATTATCTTTTATTCCAGGTAACTGCAATAATTAATTAGCAGTGAAATGGAAAAGTGAAATTCGCATTTAAAAATTGAGGCATCAAATTAAAAAAGTAAAATTAGGCGTATAGTTTTACATGATGCAATGTTTTATTATTTTTATTTTATTTTATTTTAGTTTATTTTATTTATTTTATTTATTTTTTGATAAATGTTCCATTCAACTGTTTTTTGCATCTATGCCACAATTGAGATGAAGATTTTTAGAAATGTATAAAAGAGTACGAACCATTTTTTGTGTCCAAAGAATATTTATTTGGGAATCTCCCAAAGCCTCTGTTAATTTGGTTTCCTCGAAAATTTTTAAATCCTGGTAGTTCCATTTATGGAAAAATTTTCTGCCTCCCAATGGAATTACTATGGTAAAAGAGACAGCTACCGATGCAAATAAAAGTGATGTAAATAAAAAGTATTTTTTTCGCATTTGCTGGACGTTTGGATTTACTTCTTTAATCTGGAGAAAAGTGCAGCTGAACAACATCAATTACTCTACGAAGCTTATGAGCTGGATACTCTTTCGGCTTCAACGTTCGAGAAGTGGTGATTTCGATGTTGCCAAAGCCAAAGAAAGTCCAGGACAGCGGAAACAATTTGAAAATGCTGAATTGGAGGCACTACACGCTGATGATTCGTGTCAAATTCAAGGATAATTTGCCAAATTGATCGAAGTTCTACGCCAAGCCATTTCTAATCGCCATTTCCACTGAGAATTATTAAAAAGCCAGAGAATACCGTATAGTATGATATTGAGGCAAGAGAGAGAGAGAGAAAGGAAAGCTTTTTTGCATCGCATCGTTACTGGTGACGAAAAGTGGATACACTACGATATCTATAAACGAAAAAATTATATGGTGTTATGTACTATGATCTGCTGTTGTCGACAGAAATGATCACAGCAGTTTCGTAACCCACTTAGTTCATGCATTTGAACCGAACACTACCTGATAAATTCGAATTAAACCCATGAGCCTTTGTATTCAAGGTGTGTATTGCTAACCATTTCACTACGGTGGCTCCCCAAGCAGTTTCGTCAACACATTGCACCTTCTGATCAGAATTTTCGTTCTTATAAAGAGCCAAAAATTGGGTCGTTCTGATTAAAATTGAGTAAAGATACGAGTTGTTTCTCCGTCGCCATATCAGTATGTTGCCAGAAAGATGGGAAAAAGTAGTGGCTAGTAAATGACATTGGTCCGTCTGTAGCCCAATGACAAGGGACCTCGAAAGACGTTTTACCTTACCACTGTATTATTTTTTTTTTTTTTGAAACCACTTAGAGAAGTTCAGAAAATATCACCAACAGTACTGAGAGGGCATAGTCAACCTACGAAAAAATTTTTGGTGTTCGGTCGAAAGTGGTGTTGAACCCATGACCTTTTGTATCCAAGTGGGCCAATTCTCCACCCACAGTATAGTCCAGTTATTGCCTCTTTTGATTACCACTTGTTCTGATCAATATCGCATGACCAGGGAGATCGACATTTTCGTTTTAATAAGAAAAAAAAGTTTGGTAGATATGCGGATTGAGTCAAAAGATGGTTTGTTTCGTCGCGGTATCCGTTGCCCGAAAGATGGGAAGAAGTAGTGGCTAACGATGGACAATATTTCGTATTTTAAATTTTCGCTCCCAATATTAAATGTGAAAATCGACTTGATTTCATTGAGACTTAATTTTCAAACTCTTCTGAAAACAATTTCCATGGTGTGAGTTGAAATCGTCATGAAGGTATAATATAAAAATAATTATTTTTATACCCTCCACCATTGGATAGGGGTATATTAACTTTGTCATTCCCATAAAGTGTATATATTCTGGGTCGTGGTGAAATTCTGAGTCGATCTAAGCATGTCTGTCCGTCCGTCCGTCTGTTGAAATCACGCTAGCTTCCGAACGAAGCAAGCTATCGACTTGAAGCTTAGCACAAGTAGTTGTTATTGATGTAGGTCAGATGGTATTGCAAATGGGCCTTATCGGACCACTTTTACGTATAGCCCCCATATAAGCCGACGCTCAGATTTTGCTTGCGGAGCCTCTTGGAGGAGCAAAATTCATCCGATCCGGTTGAAACATGGTACATGGTGTTAGTATATGGTCTTAAACAACCATACAAAAATTGGTTCATATTGGTCCATAATTATACATAGCCCCCATATAAACCGATCCCCCGATTTGGTTGCGGAGCCTCTAAGAAAAGCAAATTTCATCCGACCCGGCTGAAATTTGGTACATGGTGTAAGTATATGGTCGCTAACAACTGTGCAAAAACTGGTCCACATCGGTCCATAATTATATATATATATATATATATATATATATATATATATATATATATATATATATATATATATATATATATATATATATATATATATATATATATATATATATATATATATATATATATATATTTGGTACGTGGTGTTAGTATATGGTCTCTAACAACCATGCAAAAATTGTTCCATACCGGTATTAATTATATATAACCCCCATTTAAACCGATCCCTAGATTTGACTTCTAGAGCTCTTGGAGTAGCAAAGTTCACCCGATCCGGTTGAAATTTGGTACATTGCGCTAGTATATGGCCGCTAACAACCATGCCATATCGGTCTATAGTTATATAGTCGATCCCCAAAAATAATCTACCAAAATTTTATTTCTATAGAACATTTTGTCAAAATTTTATTACGAGTACTATACTAGATTTTATTTCTATAGAAAATTTTATCAACATTTTATTTCTATAGGAAATTTTGTCAAAATTTTAGTACTATAAAAAATTTTCTAAAAATTTTATTTCTATACAAAATTTTGTCAAACTTTTATTTCTATAGAAAAGTTTGTCAAAATTTTATTGAAAATTTTGTTAAAATTTTATTCTATAGAAAATTTTGTCTAAATTTTATTTCTATAGAACATTTTGTCACATTGAATTATAAACGTATTTAATCGGCCATTTTTTGTTTAATATATACCTCGTATGGACTAACTTACAATTGAGAAGACGGTGTTAAGAAGTTTTAAGATGCCTTGCCATCGGCAAGTGTTACCGCAACCCAATTAATTCGATTGGGGATGACAGTCTTTAGTACAGGTTTGTATGCCATCCATGGTGAAGGGTACATCATTTAGAGTATCATATGTATATATGATAATTCATTACAACTCGAATATTTTCTTAATGACTAAATTAATAAACGGCATAAATTTTATTAAAAATCATTGGAATCATTTAACAATCATTAGAATTATTATAGAAGACAAACAAAAAGCAACTACAGAATTAATTAATGAAAACAAAAAAAAATCCCAAAATTTCTAACTAATCACTTGAGAAAAGTGCAGTAATTTGAAAACGCGGAAACTTTTTGAAAAGCATTCAAAGTATTCAATAGAGTTCGTAGGCAAATACTCCCTATCACCAGTGCGTGTAAACTACATCCACTTATAAACAGCAAAGGGCCAACCAAGGAGGAGCCAAAGCAAAAACACCCAAAAATAGTGATCTCACATACCCATCCCATCTATACTTAGGAGGTAGTTTAATATTTATCTTACATTTTTGGTAATATTACCTTATGGTATCTGGTAAACTTTACTATGCTTTCCCCTGCATAGTATGTGAAAACTTGAGCCGAAAATGTTCCTTAGAGAGAACAAGAAAAACAATGATAACAAAGTATAATCAAAAACTTATGAACCACCTTGATAGGTAGAAGAGAATAGCTGAATTTCAATTTCCTTTGTACAAGTTTGTAGTCTTCTTATGCGAAATTTATGAAATTTTAGTTAAATGGAAGTATATCACATCCATTATTTTTTATGCAAGGACATCAAAAGTATTGATCCAGATCCGCCAATGAACGCATAATCATCAGAAATATTTTTTTTATTATATCCAACGTGCAGTAAAAATCGATTTCGACAGATACATTGGAAAGTCGCGACCACATTAAAGAAATTTGCCTCCGAGAATTGAATTAAATATACTTTAGAAACACAATTCTCTTTTAAATTTGATTTTTGCGTACTTGCACAAATTTTATTTTATTCGTTTTTTTTTCAGCTACTATCAATGTCCTTTAAAACGTGTTCACGACAACTTTTATTTCCAAATTCAGACTCAAATTCAAGTAGAAATTATTCTATGTTTCAAGTTAAAAAAACGAATTTAAAATAAAGCGTTGTTTCTGAAAGCTTTTTTTGCCTGGTTATTTTGAAGATTTTTTCAAAATATTAAAGCCCTTGACCTTAGTCAAACAAAATGTTCTTTCATATAAAGATATCCAGTTTCAAAGACGAATCTTTTAACTAGGCATAACGACTTCATTGAGAATTTTATCGACATTTGGACAAGGGAAAAATTATATCAGAGAAATGCGTTTTCAATGCTAAGCAAAATTCGCATTTACAAAAAAATAAAATCGTTGGCCTCACGACCAGTGTTGCCAGTATTTTTCTGGCTCTTGTCCCCAAATTATGATGTTTTCGTCCCCAAAATTCCCAGTTTAAATTTAAAATCCTCACAAACCCAATACATTTTTGACCAGTTTGCTTTTTTTTTACAAAAAAATAAAGCAAAAGGCTCTGCTGTAGAAAATCAGTAATAATTTAAATATTAAAATTTTGTCAAATCCAACAAGCTGCAATATGATAAAGATTTCGAATCGCAACACCAAGAAAGTAGTGACCGATCGTCTTCCAAATGCTGGACGTATGAAAATGGCCACCTTGTATTTATGAACGAAAATTTACTTCTAAATATAAAAGTAGTAAAATTAGGTGGTAGACACGTTGCCAAAGTTGGTAGAATTTTACACGGAAAAAATTTTTTTGAGAAAATTTTCTGTACGGAAATAAAATTTCTATATAACAAAAAATAAAATTTTTACAAAATTTCCTATAGAAATAAAATTTTGGCAAAATTTTCTATAGAAATACAATTTTGACAAAATTTTCTATAGAAATAAACTTTTGACAAAATTCAATTTTGCAATTATTCTTATTCTAAATCTGTCCATAAAGCTCGATTAATAATTGTAAAATTAGATATAATGCATTTGGACATTAATTGCCTGTTTCGGTAACAGGCTAACATGATATATAATTTTGACAAAATTTTCTATAGAAATAAAATTTTGACAAAATTTTCTACAGAAATAAACTTTTGAGAAAATTTTCTATATAAATAAACTTTTGATAAGATTTTCTATTGAAATAAAATTTTGACAAAATTTTCTACAGAAATAAACTTTTGAGAAAATTTTCTATAGAAATAAACTTTTGATAAGATTTTCTATTGAAATAAAATTTTGACAAAATTTTCTATTGAAATAAAATTTTGACAAAATTTTCTAAAGAAATAAAATTTTGACAAAATTTTCTAGTGAAATAAAATTTTGACAAAATTTTCTATCGAAATAAAATTTTGACAAATTTCCTATAAGAATTCCCAAATTTATGGAAATTCCCCACCAAATCCCCAAGTCCCCAACACAGAAATTTCGTCGCCATTCACAAAAAATATCCCCAAATTGGGGGAAAATCCCCAATACTGGCATCACTGCTCACGACAATATTTTTTCAATGTGATATGTGGTATCTAGTAAATAAAACTGTTTCTGCTAATTGACTTTTCTACATTTTGGAGTTTATGTTCCATTTTCATATTAGAAAATTTCGTAAAAAGGGTGAGCTAACGATACATTTTCATTGGCATAACAAAACCATTTTTATTAATTTACAGAACGTTTGTTATTACGTCAAGGAAAAACTTTTGTTGGCTTAATTTTAATGATTTTTTGTGTAATAAAAAAAATCATTACATTTATACACATATTTATTTAATGACTGTATGGACCAATTTTTTTGTTTGGAATAATTAAAAGTTTATTTCCTAACTAATTTAACATTTTTTTACGATTTCAGTCTATGCTAAATCTTCCACCCCAACTAAATTAAAATTGCGAATTGTAAATGTCTTCAATTAAATACTCATTCATCCAAGTCCTACCACACCGGTAGTGTAGGAGTATTGGGGAAGGTTTCAAACAAAAATAGACTAGAAAGCTACATAGGGGAATACTACCGCCGTTGGTTGTTTGAAATAAATGGCAAATAATTTAAGTAGATCTAAGGCAATTAAACTTTTTCCATCTCACTGGGAGGATACGTGCAGATTTAAATGTTTCCAAAGATAATGGTATTTTTTTATAGAAAATGTTTCGATGTGATTTACTAGAGATTTGCATTGCAAGAAATACGAAATGTTTACCTGGATTATCATTCATGGCAATATCAATCCACTGGCAAAGCATACATTGTTCGATTCGACTATCTATGTGCTGACTAAATGCTTTAATTCCTGGTGAAAACATGTTTCTTATTTTACTTTGTTGTTGTGGCTTTCTTATTTTTACCCCCTCCCACCCCCATTCAAAGTTAATGAGTGTCGTCTATGTTCATCATCATTGAGTTCCTTAGAAGTTGTCTTCTTTTATCTAAGATGTATTGCTGTTGCAACAACTCAAGCGTTTCACCAGTACAATTTGGTTTAAATTGTATTTTAATATCTCGCTCTCGTTTTACAAGTGAATTTAATTTTAAGAACAAAATTAAAACGAATTACATTTGTACGAGTTAACACACTTTTCGAGGACAAAGTTATCTACATGCAAAAGGCTAGAAAGCAAACGAATATATTATACATTCTTACACAATGTTTTAAATACAGTCATGGGTCATGAGATTAGTTCTGGAGGAAATAAAATAATACTCTGGAAACGTGCTCTTTTAAAACCTTGCGTGCATTTGGAAAAAAATATAAAACTAAAAATAATAAAATCCAAATATAGATGTTTTTCACACAAAACAAGTACCCAGCAAAAAAAACGTCGCCAAAAAAGTAATGAAAATGTTCTGTTTGGATCCGGAAGTGGTGCAAAATTGACGCAGAAGCGATGAATTTAACATGGTCTTGTCATAGGACGGAAGTCCTCCATTTCAACAGCCGTTGCACTGAATTTGCTTCACTTCTGTAGGTGTGATCCGAATTCAATGTTTTGGGTGTAAATTAAAGAATTCTGTGATATTTTGTCAAATAAATATTTTTTATAATTTTTAATGGATTCTAACGCTTGTCGGAAACGTTTGCCCTCAAATATTTTCAAAAATTCACAATTTTTTCCGATTGGATTTAGCATTTTTGTCGGCAAAATTTTAATGATTTGTACCATTTTATGGATTCTTACTCTGTTTTTAACCTATTTGAAACAAAAAAATTTAAAATTATCCATTAAAAGTATGAAAAAACCAAATTATAAAAAATTGAATTAAAAGAACTTTCTGGGAAGTTAAAATAAAGAACATCATTGGGAGTGCATCTTCTGGAAGTGCTTTTAAAGTTGTGGCTTTGCCTTTTTCCAAGTTTTTTTGCTGGGTAAGGAAAGTCGGGCGGTGTCGACTACATTATACCCTGTACCCTTTTGCAGACCAAATATTTTCGTTACCATCTGAAGTTCTTTACATTTGCCATTGAAATTTTGTTTTACCAATTATTAGAAGCAAATCTACAAAGATATATGCTAAATCTTGGGAAGATGGGTAGTACATTGTGGAGTTTGGTACTATATTAAAAAAAAATTGATGATATTAAAAATTGGTGATTTATTTAAATTGTAACCAATTCTAAGGATATTATATCAATATATTAAAAAATTTTGATGAAAAAATTTTAAAAAATGAGTTTGTAAAATTGTTTTCTATTTAAATAAGAAATTAGTTACATCAATTAAATTTTTAAATGAAAATTTTTTTGAAATTCAATTAAATTTTTAATCGAAAAAAATTAGGATATTTTTATACCCACCACCATAGAATGGTGACGGGGGTATAATAAGTTTGTCATTCCGTTTGTAACACATCGAAATATCGATTTCCGACTATATAAAGTATATATATTCTTGATCAGGGAGAAATTCTAAGACGATATAACGATGTCCGTCTGTCTGTCTGTCTGTTGTAATCACGCTACAGTCTTCAATAATGAAGCAATCGTGCTGAAATTTTGCACAAACTCGTCTTTTGTCTGCAGGCAGATCAAGTTCGAAGATGGGCTATATCGGTCCAGGTTTTGATATAGTCCCCATATAAACCGACCTCCCGATTTGGGATCTTGGGCTTATAGAAATGGTAGTTTTTATCCAATTTGCCTGAAATTGGAAATCTAGAGGTATTGTAGGACCACAAATACGTGTGCCAAAAATTGTGAGTATCGATCCATATTTTGATATAGCCCCCATATAGACCGATCTCCCGATTTTACTTCTTGGGCTTATAGAAACTGCAGTTTTTATCCAATTTGCCTGAAATTTGAAATCTAGAGGTATTTTAGGACCATAAAGAGGTGTGCCAAAAATGGTGAGTATCGGTCCATGTTTTGGTATAGCCCCCATATAGACCGTTCTCCCGATTTTACTTCTTGGGCTTATAGAAACCGCAGTTTTTATCCAATTTGCCTGAAATTTGAAATCTAGAGGTATTTTATGACCATAAAGAGATGTGCCAAAAATGGTGAGTACCGGTCCATGTTTTGGTATAGCCCCCATATAGACCGATCTCCCGATTTTACTTCTTGGGCTTATAGAAACCGCAGTTTTTATTCAATTTATCTGAAATTGTACATCTAGAGGTATTTTATGACCATAAAGAGGTGTGCCAAAAATGGTGAGTATCGCTCCATATTTTGGTATAGCCCCCATATAGACCGATCTCCCGATTTTATTTCTTGGGCTTATAGAAACCGCAGTTTTTATCCAATTTATCTGAATTTGGAAATCGAGAGGTACTTTAGAACCGTAAAGAGGTGTGCCAAAATTGGTGAGCATCGGTCCATGTTTTGGTATGGTGCCCATATAAACCGACCTCCCGATTTGGGGTCTTGGGCTTATAGAAACCGTAGTTTTTATCCAATTTGCCTGAAATTGGAAATCTGGAGGTATTTTAGAACCATAAATAGGTGTGCCGGAAATGGTGAGTATCGGTTCATATTTTGGTATAGCCCCCATATAGTTCGATTTCCCGATTTCACTTCTTGGGCTTCTGGAATCCGAAGTTTTTATCCAATTTGCCTGAAATTGGAAATCTAGAGGTATTTTCGGGCCATAAAGAGGTGTGCCGAAAACGGCGAGTATCGGTCCATATTTTAGTATAGCCCCCATAAGAATGATTTCCCGATTTAACTCCTTGGGTTTCTAGAAACCGTAGTTTTTATCTGATTTGCCTGAAATTGTAAATATTCTGGTATTTTAGGCTCACAAAAACGTGTATCGGATTAAGTTTTTATCGGTCCATTTGGTAATGCCTCCATATAGACCGACTTCACTTCTTGAGGGTGTAGAAGGCCAACTAATCATGAAAATTGCTTGAAACTCAATGTAAAATTTCCAAATTTTACTTCTCGGGTGAAAATCTACAGATTTAAAATTTCAAATCAAGATGTTATTGTATAATTTTCTTGCACACTTACAAGAGATGTTAATAATTCCTCTAAAACTCAAACAAAAATGGTTTTTATAAATCCAGAATCTGATATAGTCCTCATAGGTGAAATCTTTAAATTTATCTTCCGGAAGTGTCCTCAAGCCCTCCTGAAATTTCAAAGGAAAGCCTAATATTTGGTTCATGGTGGTGGGTATTTAAGATTCGCCCCGGCCGAACTTACTTCTGTATATACTTGTTTCTGTTCTGTTTAATTTTTTCTTTCTTGGCTTTTGAATATAAAGAAAGAGATGCGTATTCTTTATATTTAGAGGCGACAGTTTAATTTCTTTCATTGAACTGTAAAATGATGAGTCCGTATATTATCGACTGACACATGTCGTAGCAATAGCTCCCCTGCAAAAAAATTCCCCATTTTTTTAGAAGCTTATCTACATGTAACCACCTCCAAAACACCTAGCTAATTTTCGGCAATAGTCTCTACATGGAGCATACTCTACATCAGTCTCTACTGTGCAATTTTATTTTCGACAATTCTGCATCTACAAAAAGGGTCGAGTGAATCGTGATCCATTGCTGATTGAATTATTTTCAATTTCATATTGTAATCAATGTTGTTTTTTTCCTTTAAACTCGCGAATGATATTTTGTCGATATATTAAGAATACATGTTATTTAACTTGGGTGTCCGTTCATCACCTTGTGGAGTTTCATCTATACTTACTTGGAGTATGTGATTTTCTAAGGCAGTGTCCGGGAACTCGTCACCCTCTCAAATCTTTGCTTCCTCTTCAAAATTCCCTATTTTTTCAATTATTTCCCAAAAACAAAAATTCCTTCATTTAAAATGATTTAACACCTAAACTTGTGATCTGGCAGCTTACGTATTTATTAAGGAATTTTATAAAGGCTAAAGGCTTAATTTTAATGCTTGAGAATTTTCCTTTCAAATAAAAAAAACGAGATTTTAGAATAAATTTTATGAACTTTGGAGGAATCTTCCACAACTGTTTCTGAGCGGACATAAGAGTTGCATAAAATTTGAATATTAATAACATAGGAAAGATGCTGTTTTATAAGAAGCCAAAGCAAAAGACAACATACCCAGCATATCCTATTCCACTGGAAACTAAGAATTTGCAACCGACATTAGATTGTGCGTTTATAAGTGTTAGTGATGTTGCGCGTGTTGGAAGTGGGGAATGGAGTGGATGTTGCAACTGAAAACTCCTATTCCGCTTCCTCATCACCCAAATGGTATTTTATGATCCTGTTGGAGCAAAAAACCAAACAGAAATCTAGAGGATTGGGGAACGGAAGAAATAAATTATTTTGTCTGCGTATTTTGTAGAGGGACGGGAAAGATTTCTAAAGAAAACGCTGAAGGGCAAAGCTTAGACAGAAACTTGAAATGAAAATTCAGTCACACACAAGCACTCGCACTCGCTTTCACATTACGTAGCCTAAGGCATAAAATAATCGTACTCCCATGCGCTCACTCACTTACTCACTCGCACATGTAAGAAACACACAAACAACACAACAAACATATAGCTTGGGAAAAAATGAGTATACTCGTAAACTCGTTTACAAAAACACCGTCAAACCGAAACGAATGTACAAATGAGTGTGGGAGACACGAAGCTATGAGCCAAAAAGAAACAAACAAGGAAACGGAAATATAAATACCACAGAAAATATTGTGTACACAAATGTCGAACACACCAGCCGTAGAGTATGTGCGTGTCGATGGTGAGTGAATTATGAGCCGATATGGCAGCATTCATCAGCAGCAGCAGCAGCAGCCATTACCACCAACATCAATTGATGCGTTGTGCTATGCCGGATATTGTTGTATGAGTGTGTGTGTGTGTCTGTGCGTATAAGAGTGAAAAGCATATCACACAGAGATGGGAACAAAACAAGTGTGATATTGATAATGGTAAAGATATATGTAGGAAAACACCAATATTTAAATTCCCATCAGAGTCTAAAGATAGAGATTCGGGGAAGCAACATCAAATTGTCAGTTTTGTGGTACACTGAAAATGTATTTTTGCAAAAACCATCAGACACATGGCAAAATTGTAAGTGGATGTGCTAATTCAAAGGCCTATTTGAAGCTCGACTCGGCGTACTATATTGACATTTGATAGCCCAAATAAATGTGCGCATTAGCGGCTGATTTCAAGATCCTTCCACTATGCTTTAGGTTCACCTATAACAGAGGGTCAATTTAGCTTTTAGTTCCATGAACTAAAGTCCCATAAATAACTCATAGTTCGTTCGTGAATGTCTTTATTATTAAAAACTTATAATGCAACATTCAAGCGATGTTCATTCATTACTTCACTCTCACCCACAAACATGAGGGAGAATCCACACACTTAGCTATTCGAAAATACATACATTATTTCCCCAAAGGATATGTAAAAGTGAAAAGATACATTCGTCTGAGGTATTTATTTTTCTCTTGTGAAAATGAAAATTCAATTACACTCATTTGACAGCTTTCACTAAACGGATGTATCACAAAATGTGTATATGTATGCATGCATGCATGAATATGAAAATGTTTAGGTTATATGAATGTGTGTGTGTACACGAGAATGGAAGAATTTTAAAGCATGTCATAACCATATTTAATATTTTCTTATTTTTATTTACTTTGATGAATGATTTCTGTTTATCGATATGGTTCTTTTTTTGGTAGTACTACCAAGGAATTTGAAATATTTCCAATTAAAAAAGATAATGGGTGCATTGTGAATTATGATGAGAACTCTCAAGAAGCTTAGGGGTGAACAGTTTAATCATTTCTTTTAAAAGAGAACTAAAGTGTGGCGTACCAACTAGAGAGGATAAGTCACAGAAGTGGACCTACACTCTCGCCAAAATGTTGTCAACATTTAGGAGGTGTCCCTTTTTAAATGGATATTTTTAATTGGACTAAGTGGCAAACGTCTCATGAAAAATTCCCACTCTCGAGAGGTGTCCGATTTTCAGAGTTGAGTAGCGTTTTATAAACAGGAAACCTCTGGGATGTGGGCACCCATGATTGCCTAAAGTTTATCCACATTCAAGAGGTTCCGTTTTTTAGAATGGGCAAGTTTGAGAGGTGGACCCTAAATCCTCTCCACATTTGAGAGGTGTCCAATTATGAGAGTTCTATTGGAATTTAATAATATAGCAAACGTCTCTTGGAAATTATCCATATTTGGGAGGTGTCCGCTTTTAAGAGTTTCTGAGGGTTCATTGAAATTCTCTACACCAAATAAAGCGAACTAGTTACTATGTATATAATAATTAGGAGTCAATAAAATATAAAAATTTGGAACAAAATCTAAAAAAAGAATATTTTCTGAAATGATGGTACAGTGAAACCGGTCAGAATGGGAAACTCACGGTCACCTATATTTTTTCCACAGACATCTCCTTTATGGGAGTTTAATTTTAATCTAATAAAATAAAAAGCTTACCGAAAAATTATCACTTTTTAAATATGTTCGCTTTGCATAAGCTCTTGAGCTGTTAAGGAGGTTTCACTGTATTATAATATTTTGGATTTCAGTGATTTTTTTTAATGTTTATTTTCGGTTTATTGACTTGTGCTTACAACTATAAATAAACAAAAAAATAGATTTCTTATGAGTTATATGTGATACATACATAGTCCACAAATTGGATACTCAAGTACATTTCATATATAGAGTTTTTGATTTAAATTTTTTAGAAAATATTATCACTTGTTAATAATTAGTGTTGAAAGATCGATAACAATTTTTTATGTAATGAAAAACTTGCAAAAACATTACTTTAAGAGATTTCAGTGACTTTTAAGCAAAAGTAAACTGTTGCATATTTGATACACATAAAATCCTTTCCGAAATTGGTGTTTTTTTTTTTTTTTTTTTTTTTTTTTTAATTTGATGCAAAATCTAACTAATGATATTTTGCGCTAACAATATTAATCATAGAACCTCATTGAAGACTTCCTTCATAATATTTCCTTGTGATTCTCATATAATTCATTTGAAGTCTTAGACTTGCGGATTGTAATGAGGACCAAACATTTCATTTCCGACTTTATTCTAAATATTTTTTTTTTAAATTTGGAAAATTGAAAAACGTTTATCTTAAGCCGTTATTATGAAATCGGGGTTTGCTGTTTTGTTTATCGATTTTCGATGAATTTTCACATAATATTCAGCTTTCAGTATAAATTCGAAATTTTGAAAATATGAAAATAAATATAAAAAAACAAGTAGGTGCTAACAACATAGGTTTTTGACCTATCGAATTTTTGATTATTTTGTTTCAAAAAATATAAAACCCACAAGTCGGCGGTATGAAAATGAGTCCAAAAACCTAAATGACACAGGGCCCGAATTGGGATTTATTTTCCTAATGGCAAATTCGAATTTTTGATTATTTTATTGATGTTCAAAAAAATTGTCGATTGAACTCAATATTAAAGAAATTTAAAACCCACAAGTCGGCGCTACGAAAATGAGTCCAAAAACCCAAATGACACAGGGCCACAAATTGGGGTTTATAGTCCTAATGTTAACGGTCCCCAAAAATACAATGAAGACATTTCCCAGATGTTTTCTATATTATTGCGGGTTCATTTAGGTTTTTGGGGCTATTTTCATGGATTCCATATTCATAGTGCCTCACAAGTTGATTTTGGAGATTACAAAAAGTTAACTTCAACCTCGTTGACCACTAGCGATTAGTCCAAATCCCGATTTTCGAGTTTTGTACCTCTACTAAAGCTTTTGTAGGAATAGGTCTGTGAGATTATTTAATAATATCCCAGCAAAAAAAGCTTCGCAAAAAATTTAATGAAAATGTTCTTTTTTGTATACGGAAGTGGTGCAAAATTAACGCAGAAGTGATGAATTTAACATGGGCTTGTCATAGGACGGAAGTCCTCCATTTCAACAGCCGTTGCACTGAATTTGCATGACTTCTTTAGGTGTCATCCGAATTCAATGTTTTGGATGTAAATTAAAAAATTCTGTGATATTTTTTTAAATAAATAATTTTTATAATTTTTAATGGATTCTAACGATTTTCGGAAACGTTTGACTTCAAATATTTTAAAAAATTCACAATTTTTTTAGATTGGATTTAGCATCTTTTCCGGCAAAATTTAAATGATTTGTACCATTTTATGAATTCTTACTCTGTTTTTAACCTATTTGAAACAAAAAAAAAAATAAAATTACCCATTAAAAGTATGAAAATATTGAATAAAAAGACCCTCCTGGATAGTTAAAATAAAGAACATCATTGGGAGTGCATCATCTGGAAGTGCTTTTAAAGTTGGGCGTTTGGAAGAACTTCCAAATTTTTTTCTTGGGATATGCGAACATTTAGATTTTGTCATGTCAACAGTAATGTTTAAGAATTTATTGAATAATTTAATAGTTTAATTATTTATATTATATACTTTTATTAGGATTAAGAAAATTTGTATTGCCAGGTTTAATTCCGTAGACACAGAAATAAAGAAAATTATTCCTAACTTAGTCCTTTAACTTTAAATAAAACCGTTGAACATTTTGGTCCTCAATTTGACCATTGTCATTGTCGGCAATATCTTAACGATGTGGCTGAGCAGTTCAGTATTCTCCTATTATGGCTGTCTGGCCAGACATACAATACATTTCAATACCCCTGTCACTTTCAAGTTCACATCGATGGATTAAGGTGTGAAAACACAAAAAAAAATTAAGACGATAGATTAATATGTGTCATATATTTTACAAACAACAAAATCATAGTCCAGAATTTGCTAGATCGATTGGAAGTTATTCTGATACCATCGAAACACAAACTTTTGTATCAATTCGGCTCAAATGTGTCCTTATGATTCTACTGTTCTTTCATTTTAAAACAAATTAACCCTAGACAGCTAATCTACGCCTGTGACTTATGCCTTTAAAATTTTTCGCTCTCCCTCTCTGAAAATGAATACTGAAAATGTGATTTTTTTTTGTCCCACCATAAATAAAGATTTATCCAAAAATTTGTTTAAATGATAAAGATGCATATAAAGAATCACAGACGTATGATTATCTGCACCGTAACTAGGGTTATCTGTGGTTGAGATTTGGGGAATTTTTTTTAAGTTATAGACAATCTTAACCCACCCTTATAGAAATACATCCAATATACAAAATCTCTTGTATCCAAAATCCATATAAAACCAATGGGTTTCTTCTCCCCTTGGGAGTGTGATAAAGGTTTTTTTTCTTCAACAACACAAATCAAACGAATCTGTCTGATATATGTTTTGTTTCAAGATTGAACTTTGGTTTCTACAGAATAAAAAAGGTTAAGAAGGACAGTGAAAAAAAAAATCAAATCATCACAATGATAGATCAATACAGCAAGTAAATTGAATTAAAATCAGTTGTCAAAATGAATCGAATGCAATGAATGGAAAACGAAAAGACACGAATAAATGGTCTCTAGTTAATGGGAAAAGTCTTTGTAATTTAAAAATCACCGCCCAAACCACTGGATGACTCGACCTTTGCGTCCATTTCTCAATAATTGATTAAAACTGAGAGATTTCCATCGGAGCAATTCATGTTTCGAGCGTATGAGTTATGTGTTGCGAAATGAAAATTGGTATTGAGCCAACGAACAAAACACGAAGGGGAATGTGCAAATGATGGTGCTTGTCAAGCAATAAGCAGATAATGCTGATGACAGAAAGTTAATTAAGATTTTTGTAAATGATTTCTACATAACGAGAGCGAGAATGAGACAGAGAGAGATAACAAGATGTTGTAGTTCTATATGTATTGAATGGATTTGAAAAATTGTCATAGAGTTCAAGGCAATTATTTTATTGCGAAAACTAAGATAGGTTATTACCCAATGACATTCTGCAGATCAACTTAAATATATTTAAAGCTCTATGCTATAAAAAGAAGTAAAATTAGTACTCTTATTTATTATATTGCCGATGTACGAGAAGGATATTCCTCAAACTCGTTTGTAATTTTTGAACGATGTACACACACACAAAATTTTATTCTGATTCAATCACGAAATTAATTGATCCAATTAAGTTTTTAATTGAAATGTCTTCAATCACAGAAATGACAGTATCAATTAAACAATTAATTGAAAGGCAATTATCAAATTAATTGGTATTATTAATTTTTGTGATTTGTGTGATTATTGCTTCAATTAAAAAAATTTGTTGAATCAATTAAATATTTAATTGAATATTTTTATACCCTCCACCATAGGATGGGGGTATATTAACTTTGTCATTCCGTTTGTAACACATCGAAATATTGCTCTAAGACCCCATAAAGTATATATATCCTGGGTCGTGGTGAAATTCTGAGCCGATCTGAGCATGTCCGTCCGTCCGTCTGTTGAAATCACGCTAACTTCCGAACGAAAGAAGCTATCGACTTGAAACTTGGCACAAGTAGTTGTTATCGATGTAGGTCAGATGATATCGAAAATGGGCCATATCGGTCCACTTTTACTTATAGCCCCCATATAAAGGGACCCTCAGATTTGGCTTGTGGAGCCTCTAACAGAGCATATTTCATCCGATCCGGCTGAAATTTGGTATATGGTGTTGGTATATGGTCTCTAACAACCATGCAAAAATTGGTCCACATCCCCAGATTTGGCTTGCAGAGCCTCTAAAAAAAATAGAGGCTCATATAATCTCATGTGTAGAAAATTTTATTTATGCATAGGTATGTATACAATATTTTTATAATATTAAATTGAGCCGACGGGCTTTTTGACTTCTTCAGTCGGCACATTTCTTCGGCGATGAACCGGCATTAATGCCAATCCTTTGAGTCTACTCTCGCTAGTCGAATTTCTAAGATATGTCTTTAATCTCTTCATTGTTGAAAATGAACGTTCGGATGAACACGTAGTAACTGCAGGGATGGAAAATGCAGTACTATAGTACTTTTTTCAAAACGTTTTCACCCCGGTCAGTACCGTAATACCCCCGCGAATGATTTAGTACCTTTTGTGTAGACATTTTTGAGTCGATATCAGATTTATGATACAATAGTTTTGACAAAATATTTTAATATTTTGAGAAAGTCTTTATCAACCTTATTTGCTAATAGTCTTTTACAAATATGGCAAAACAGACATGTTCATGTGGGACGAAAATCTCGATTTTGTAAAAGACATAGTCAATAGATTTTTTATTTCGGTAAAAAATGTCAAAATTTTATTTCTATATAGAATTTTTGCAAAATTTTATTTTTATAGAAAATTTTGTCAAAATTTTATTTCAATTGAAAATTTTGTAAAAATTTTATTTCTATAGGAAATTTTTGCAAAATTTTATTTCTACAGAAAAAATTTTGCAAAATTTTTTTTCTATAGAACATTTTTGCAAAATTTTTTTTATATAGAAAATTTTATCAAAATTTTACTTTCTTTAAAATTCAGTCTCTTGACAATCATTTTCCAGTGAAATTTTCCGCTCAAAAAATACCATTTTTGTACTTTCTTAAAAATTGTATTTTCCATCCCTGAGTAACTGGCAAAGTGACCAAAATTTTTAAAAGAATGTGCACGTTTGGAAATATCTCTTTATTGCTTCCATCGCTGAATTATGCAGGTTTTGCGCCATTTCATTTACACATGTGTGTTTGGCTGTTTCGTTGTTGTTGCTATGGCCAAACATAGTAAGTCGTGTTCACAAAAAGAACAACAAATACACATAAAAAGCAGAAATGCATTTTCCAAAAATGAAATTTGTGGTGCGAGAACAAAAACAAGTTGTTTTTTTTCGACTGTCGTTTGACGGGCATTTCAACTAATATTCTATGATTTGTGCAAGTTTTATAGGTAAGCGTTTTTCAAAATAAAACCTCCAGCTTTTCTTCAACATCTTTTTCTATGCAGCTAAAAGTATATATTTATTTATATAAAAATATTCAATCATTTCGGGGGGGGTTTGATGCCCCTCATCCCCCCCCCTGAATACGGCCTTGCTAACAACCATGCAAAAATTGGTCCACATCGGTCCATTATTACATATAGCCCCCACATAAACCGATCCCCCGATTTGGCTTGCGGAGCCTCTAAGAGAAGCAAATTTCATCCGATCCGGTTGGTTTCTAATGAGCATGCAAAAATTGGTCCACATCGGTCCATAATTTTATATAGCCCCCATATAAACCGATCACCAGATTTGACCTCCGGAGCCTCTTGGAAGACCAAAATGCATCTGATTAGGTTGAAATTTGGTACGTGGTGTTAATATTATATGGCCTCAAACACCCATGCAAAAATTGGTCGAAATCGGTCAATAATTATATATAGGCCCCATATAAACCGATCCCCATATTTGACCTCCGGAGCCCCTAGTAAGAGCAAAATTCATCCGATTCGGTTGAAATTTGGTACTTGATGTTAGTATATGGTATCCAACAACCATGCAGGAATTGGTTCATATCAGTCCATAATTATATATATCCCCCGTATAAACCGATTTGACCTCTGGTGCCTGTTGGAGAAGCAAAATTCATACGATCTGGTTGAAATTTGGTACGTGGTGGTAGTATGATATTTAACAACCATGTCAAAAGTGGTCCAAATCAGTCTATAATCATATGTAGCCCCCATATAAACCGATCCCGAAATTTGGTTTTGGAGCCTCTTGGAGGAGCAAATTTCATCCGAGTCAGTTGAAATTTGGTACATTGTACTAGTATATGGCCGTTAACAACCATGCCTAACTAGGTCCATATCGGTCTATAGTTATATATAGCCCTCAGATAAATCGATCCCCAATCACACAATACTTAGTCCATATCAATAATTGTATGTAGCCCCCATATAAGCGACCCCCATATTTCAATTCTGGCTCCCTACGTACCGTGCAAAAATCCATATCGATTCGTAAATATTTGTAGACTTACCTACACATACCTTTTTTGTCTAATATATATCATCTAATATATGGACTAACTCACAATTTAGAAAACGATTTAAGATACCACAACCCAAGTAATTCGATTGTGGATGACAGTCTTTCGTAGAAGTTTCTATGTAATCCATGGTGGAGGGTACATAAGATTCGGCCTGGCCGAACTTACGGCCGTTTATACTTGTTTAAAACTCAATTAATACTTTAATTATAAAAATTTTTGTGATTTTTTTTCTGTGCATGTAACACTTTTGCCCCAATGTTTCAAATTATGAAAAGTATATTTTTGACTTTTACATTTTTTGAAAAAATTTACTTTTGCAATTATTGAAAAGCACATTTTTAATATCGTGAGTTTGGAATTTTTGTTGACTTGTCGGCTTTATCCTATGTTACATTAAACGGGAACCTTTCGATTTCAAGTATCCCCAGTCTAGCTTCATTCTACTTTTTATTTCCTTAATTTATCTAATGTCTAATTCATTTCCATACACAATTTTTAAATTGGTTGCATTTCAGTAAAAAAGGCGCATAAAAACAAATGCTCTACTTCATAAGGCATAGCCATTTCCCTAGCCACAAAATGTTCCAATCAAATGAAAAAAAAAAGTTTTCCAACTTCTGTTGTCTAATATGTCTGATACACAAAAAAAAAATCGAGAACAATAAATCCTTGAACTTTTCACAGAATGTTTTTGTGTCATTTGCTTCGTTTTGATTTCGTTTTCTATTTGTGTTTTGGAAAATTAGTTCACTAAAAGTCAAAAGCCCACACAATTTCATTTTTCTAACATTTCGTGACAATTAAACAATTATTGACAAAAGTTTGTGGGGAACAAAATGGATCCAATGGGTTCCTGGGTCTCCCTTGACATCCGTTTTTTGTTCCTTGGCTGTTTCATCTTGGAAAATTACTTAAACTTTTTTAATGAATATAAATGAATTTGCCTACTCCTTAGCTTTTCTTTGCCCTACCCATTGGGATAGGGGAAAAAAACTCCAGAGAACTCTATTAAAAAACTGTAATAGAAAACAGTGATGGAGAATTTCTGTGGCATGCTATAACAAATTTTCTACATTAGATTTTCATTTGCATTAACAACAACAGCTAGAACTTCATTAGACCTAGGTGGCAGAAAAGAAACGATGTTGAAACTGTAGTAGCAAAAGTCTTAAGAATAAATATTCAAATGACTTTATTACCTAATGACACAGATACATAAACACAAATTCCCTTAAACTCATACACACGCACACCTCCAGCGACCAAGGATATTCATATACTTTAGGATCTTGGCATCCAATTATCCTAAGCAGACTACTAGGACTCATGCATAGAGCCATAAACATTTTAAACTGGCTGAAATGACTGACTTACAGGCTCACTTACAAACGATTGAGAGATTGCAAGAGAGTCAAAGAGTTCTTCATGTAAAAAAAGGTTAACTTACAAGGCGGGTTGGCGGGGTATATACGCTTGGTTTTATTACAAATTAGTTTTTGAGCTTCTCTGTATCTTTTTCGTATGGAAATTTATGTAATTTTTTTTTTCTTTATTTTTCTTTAATACCAGCAGCAGATTTTTTTCGTATGTTTTATTTCTGTTTTTTTTTTTGTATTTTTTTCTCTTTCCTTGACGTTTCTTTTAAATGTAATGAGCCCAAAACATCTAGGGATAACCCTAGATTCTGGTTGCCATTTATTTGACGAGAATGTACAGAACAGTGTTTTGTTAGAGGAAATATGCCTACATGGCCATTCCCGGAATATGGGGTGTATACTATAGGTTGACCCAAACATGTGAAGGCTATGGAATTACTGACAGAGAAAAGGACAACAGTCAGAGGAGCCATGAGAAATATGCTCTGGCACCTATTGTTACAGCCACAGCCTGAGACCTATGTAATTCTGAAGAATATGTTAGTACCCTTCAAACAGCCGACAAAGCCATCACACGCTGTGGTACGATATTTTGGTGACGATAATGTGGCAGAAATAAAGGGAAGAATTTCCTTTGTAAGCCATTCTTGGTTGACGTGGGCTGAACGCGATGGTGTCAGTTGGAGTCCTGTTAGAATGACCATAGTCTATGGCCGAAATATTTATCTGCTCAGGTTTTCAATGCTGAAATTAGGAAATTTTTTCGTTAATATTTGCTATTATGATCCCGAGCGGGAAAAGAACATCGGCCGTTATGGCGTCCTGCACCAATACCATCACCGGCGCTTTGTGGTGTAAAGGTTAACACCTTGATGGTGGTAAGGTGTAATTTTTCAGATGAAGTAAACCCCAAAATTGTTCAATTGCTCAATTTGGAATGACATTTTATCAAATTCGGTAACAAGCCACTCTTGTGCAAGCAAAGCAACACCTTTGTTTTTTTTTTAGTCTACTCGTATGTCACTTTTCTGAAATTTTTTTTTTGCTACCACGGTTGCCAATCGGCCCAAAAATAATCTACCAACATTTTAAGAAAATCTTATTTTGCAGTTTTTGATTAAATTTTTGGGTCTGTTATGAAAAAATATTTCTTCAAAAGAAATGATTTATTATTTTATTATAGAAGTTTTTTTTTTTGTTATTTTATCGTTTCTCCAATAGCAACAATTTATTTGGGTGTATTATAAATGTGTCGAAGTTTTTAATATTTTTATCATGCTCCAACAAGGGAATTCAAACCCGGGAGAACACAACCACAATGGACTTTCAAAGTATGACATAAAATAAGAATTAAAAAATTCAAAGATATTGACTTTATAGAAAATTTAGTAAAATTTTATTTTATAGAAACATTTTTCAAAATATCATTTCTACAGAATTCTTTTCTATAGGAAATTTTATCAACATTTTATTTATAGGATATTTTGTAAAAATTTTATTCCTAGAAAAAATTGTGTCAAAATTTTATTTCTATGGAAAATATTGTCAAAATTTTATTTCTTTAGAAAATTTTGTCAAAATTTTATTTCTATGGAAAATTTTATCAAAATTTTATTTCTATGGAAAATTGTGTCAAAATTTTATTTCTCAAGAAAATTTTGTCAAAATTTCATTTCTATAGAAAATTTTGTCAACATTTTATATCTATGGAAAATTTTACTTCTATAGAAAATTTCTATAGAAAATTGTGTCAAAATTTTATTTCTATGGAAAATTTTGTCAAAATTCAATTTCTATAGAAAATTTTGTAAAAATGTTTTGTCAAAATTTTATTTCTATGGAAAATTTTGTCAAATTTTATTTCTATGGAAAATTTTGTCAAAATTTTACTTCTATAGAAAATTTTGTCAAAATTCAATTTCTATAGAAAATTGTGTCAAAATTTTATTTCTATGGAAAATTTTGTCAAAATTCAATTTCTATAGAAAATTTTGTAAAAATGTTGTTTTATAGAAAATTGTGTCAAAATTTTATTTCTCTAGATAATTTTGTCAAAATTTCATTTCTATAGAAAATTTTGTCAACATTTTATTTCTATGGAAAATTTTGTCAAAATTTTATTTCTATAGAAAATTGTGTCAAAATTTTATTTCTACAGAATTTCTTTATTTCTATGGATTTGTGAAGCATCTTCTTGATGGAGGGGTATACTTTGTTATCTTCCAAACAGTAAAAAAATCAATCATTTTGATCAAATTCTATGGCAACCGTGGTCGTTACCCTTTTTATAAGTCCTCTTTTGGACACGATTCAAAAGATTTATTCACACTTAAATACAGGAGAGTTCTAACTTGCCAGCCAAATATAAAGTAATCACACTATCACACTGGAATTCTATCAAGAATAACAATATTTCTGTATGCACTAGATCGAAATGCATTTGTATGCTTGTAAACAAAAAAAAAATGAACTGAACAAAACTGTCACTGGGATAAATCTGCGATCGGTTTAGAAATGATTCCAACTTAAAGTTGGTTAGTTGCCACGATGTAATTCTAGATATATTTGTTGTTATTGTCTGTTGTTTTTTTTGTCCTTTAAAAACTTTTTAGCCACAAATTAAAATTCCAAATTCAAACTCGAACTCAAACTGAAGTTACAAATTATGCTATGTTTCATGTTTAAATCGTCTTTGAGATGAAGTCTTGAAAGAAATCTGATATTTCTGAATACATTTTAAATTTACAAGAAGGCAGATAGACCTTCTTACCTACAGCAGTTACCATATCATTTATAAAATGTAGATGGCATTGACACTTTCTGGAAACACTGTTCAAATTTTCTGGCAAGGTCGTAAGTATACACTTTTTAAAAGACCCTAGCTAAGCATAACCAAATGGTTGAGAATTGAAGAGAATATTCCCCCTCCCCCAAAATGTGACTTAAAAGAGTACAGAGGAACAGAGTAATAATACTGGGGCTACAAATATAAATATACAGCTAGTATCAGAGAGACAAAGAGAGTGAGAAACAGACTGCTCAACGAAGAGCAACTAATTACGCATTTTATGCTGTGCATAATACTATGAGGCAGTTACTGCAACCAAAGACACCATACCAAATAGCAACAACAAAACAAACATCGTTGGAAAAAACACCAAAGCACGGACCATTTTTTCTCTAGCCTTTCACACTGATGCCTTTTTTTATCTAAGAGATTTCTTGGTAGAAAGCATATGAATGTTGTCTTTGGATTTTTTTTTGGTGCCTTTTGTCTAATGTCATCACCACCTTTACCTTTTCCTCCATTACAATGGGTGATTTAGTAAAGTTTTTTCTTTTCTTAGTTTTGGCACATTTAGCACAGGCATCTTTTACTGGCTAAGCCATAATAATGTTGTCTTAAGGCTGATTTAGACAAAACAAGTAAATTACATTAATGACAGGAAATAATTTACCTTAAGTACGCCATTGCGCATCTCTTGGCAATGATGCTGCACTTTTGAGATGCTTTTGACAAAGGGCAACTGAAGTAGTTGGGAAAATAACAAATGATAGACTTCCTTAATATACATACATAATAGAAAAAAGGATATTGTATTCAAAAAAATTATTAAATAAAAATCATCTGACAATTTTTGATAATTGTTTTTAATCTTATCTCAGATAGATTTTAGTTTATATTGACAATAGTTTTGTACATATTTTATTTTTTATATTTATTGTAAACTGCAATTTCATCAGAATTTTCGTAATCCATGTAATACCCATTTCGATTTTAACTATATGAAATAATATTTAAGGCAATTAAATATTGATTTAAAATAGCTATTGAAGATATGTGGGTAGTTTGGGGGAGAATATCTAAATAAACTAGCATCCTGCAGCAATCGCCTATTGACCTTATTTATAAATAAATATTCCATAAAAAAATTGATTGCATCAAAAATTAATTGAAGTATATGAAATGAATTCCTAAGATTATACCGAATAAGAAATTTATTATTTTTTTTGGAAAAAAAGTGTTGGTTTACTTAAGCAAATATATAACATTTAAATGCAAAACTTTATAATACGCTTTCAATCGAAATAATAGGAAAAATATAAAATCCTTTTTGTTGTCATACTTCAAACACCATAAATTACTTAACTTACCAAAGGTTTGGAAAGAATATTATATAAATAAAAGTTGGTACACACACCCAACAAAAAAAGCGTAGCTAAAAAATCTATACAAATATCTTTTTTGGATTTGAAAGCGGTACAAAATTAGCTCAAAAGCAATCAATTTTCATAGGGAAAGAGAAACCACAAAAAATAAAAATTTTTTTAACTTTCGTTTACTTTTATGTCTACGTAGAGGCGTTTCGAATAGTAAAAGCAAATATTTGATCACAAATTCCACATCTGTCGCGAAATGGATAAGTAAAATTTTCAAATATTTTTGAGAAATCTCCATTATTTAGTGTGGCATTATTGTATTTTCTATCCGTAAAAGACTGAAAATTTATTATGGAAATTGAGTAAAACAAAGGATTTTTATATATTAAGGGAGCCACCGTGGTGCAATGGTTAGCATGCCCGCCTTGCATACACAAGGTCGTGGGTTCGATTCCTGCTACGACCGAACACCAAAAAGTTTTTCAGCGGTGGATTATCCCACCTCAGTAATACTGGTGAAATTTCTGAGGGTTTCAAAGCTTCTCTAAGTGGTTTCACTGGAATGTGGAACGCCGTTCGGACTCGGCTATAAAAAGGAGGTCCCTTGTCATTGAGCTTAACATGGAATCGGGCAGCACTCAGGGATAAGAGAGAAGTTCACCACTGTGGTATCACAATGGACTGAATAGTCTAAGTGAGCCTGATACATCGGGCTGCCACATAACCTAACCTAACCTACCCTAAGGATTTTTATGTATCACTTCACTGAAGTGAAAATGAAGTCCATTTCTAGAAGAGCATTTTTGGATGTAAAAGTAATGACTTGGACAGAGTTTCCAATTTTTTTGTTTGGACAATTACGATGCTAAAATCACTTTATTGGTGAAATTTCATTATATTCTGAATAAAGAGATTTCTTTTCTCTTTTGTCCACAAAAAAAATCTTTTAAAACAAATAGGATAAATCGGACAAAAAAAATTAAAACGAAAATATTTTGTAAAAAAGGAAATTTCGTTAAGGAGAAAAAAAAATTTTTCAAAAAAATAAATACCAATCTTAGTTTATGGATCATTTTCTACATAAAATCCGACCTTTAACTTCCCTTCGTACACTGAAAAAAATATTATCGTAAAGCAAAAAATTTCTCCTCCCTAAAATTATATTTGCTTAAAATTCTATTCTATGATGGAACATTTATCTGATATAAAGTTTTTCATTGTCCAAAAGTCGATAAGCTTTTCAATGAAGTCGTCTTGTCCTTAAGTGATTGGACTCCAAATATATATTTTTTATTTATTTATTATTTTTTTTTTTTGAAATAAAATTTATTTTGATTAAGGTAAACTTGGCTTTAATAAGTCTGAAAAACTTTGCAAAATAATGAAATTTTCTTTAAATTTGTTAAATTTTTGAACAAAGTCAGAAAGCTCTCAAAAAAAGTTAATGGTTTTTGACCTTTTTTACATAACTTTGATAGCTCAAATTAAAAATTTAGTTCCTAGTATCATGTATGCAGAACTCAAATTTAAGAGAGAGTTGTGCCGTAATGGTATCCTTAAATTTTCCAAAAAATTAAAATCCCTAACCCACTGTGTCCCACATCTACTGACCTTAACCAATTGAGGAATTATGCGATCTTGAAGAAAACAAAAAAACTAACAGTCATTTTGATAACGGAAGATTATCTGATAATTACAATCTAGGAAAGCTATATTTTGCACATTAGAGTTAAAAATTTTAAATTCTATAATAAAAAAAAATAAACAAATTTTATAATCTATAATCAAAATACAAATTTTCGTATATAAAAAATAGCTAAAAGCTACTCTTGTAGTTTAGTCAACGCAATGGTTTTAAAGCTGAGATCAAAACAACAAATATAAAAATATATATATATATATATATATATATATATATATATATATATATATATATATATATATATATATATATATATATATATATATATATATATATATATATATATATATATATATATATATATATATATATATATATATATATATATATATATATATATATATATATATATATATATATATCACTGCTACAAATATAGAAAAAATAAATTGTTTTTGATTAACTTAATATTTTATTTAGAAAGTTTAATGACTCATATTCATGCTCGTGAAAATATGAACTTTGCTTTGAATGAATTCCGCAATTTTCTTTTCGTTTTAATTTTCCATTGATCTACTTCTCAAAGTCTGCTAACTCCTCTCTACAGTAATCATTTTATTAATCCATTTAAAATTGTCTTTCTCCTTTACAGGTGGTTGACTGATGACAATATTTTCTATTACCGAGAGTATATTACCGCGGACTACAATGATGCTAAGGACGTCCCACTTCATATTGTCCTCGACGACATACAAAGCATTGTTAATTTAAACACATACACTCGCTGAAGAAAACGAAAACGACGAGTCTTAAGTTGCTCATAAAATGCCACATTGCCTGTAGGTCTGCAGTAGATTATTCTAGCACAACGGACTGAGACACTTCACGCTTGTACTAGCTGCGACAATAGATCTAGCGTGTAAAGTGTGAGGGTAGCTTAACTGCTTGAAAACACCTGCAAGAGGACAAAAACATTGAAGAGCAAGACCCAAAACAAGGCCAACAATAGACAAAAATGAAAGCAACAACTGAATGAAATACCTGAGAATCTTGTCAACACAAGAAAAACAAGACAAACAAAAACTAGGGGGAAAACAAGCATTTTCAGGAGCCATATAAATGTAGGCAATATCGAGTTTTGTTGGAACAGCATCCACATCCACTCAACCCCACCAGCCAACACTTGAATCGTGAATAGTATTTTCAAACAAAGTGCTTGCCCATTTGCATTTGTTTGCTTGTGTTTGTGTGTGTGTGTGCGTGCCAGTAAAAGTTCTTCCAAATAAAAGGCTCCAGAAAGAAATGTATCTTCTTCATGCACCACATATGGCGTACAAGTGACACACATGGTTGCACATGAATGTAAAAACAAAGAGTCAACAGCAACAGCAGGAGCAACAGCCACTTTTATATCTATTCGCAGTCACAGAAACACACATATACACACGCATGCACATATCCATCTAAAAATGTCATTTTGATGCGTATATTCCAATGCAGATTTATGTGATGTGGATGATGAATGCGAAGAAGACGCCAACAACAACAGCAAAGACATCTACATTGAGGGTGGCAATGATGCATCTGAACACCACTACTACTATAAGAAGAGATTTGTCTGAGTGTCCTTGTTTTGTACATATGAATCCTAGAAAGACACAAATAAAGTGAATCTATAGTGGCATACAGCAACCAACTTCAGCCAAGACAAACAAAAATAAGGAAAAACTTTTGAGAGACGAAAGCATACAGCAAAAAAACATCTCTGTTAAGTGGCTCTTGTAAAAGTGGAAAAAATTTAAGTGCTTAACGCACTCATAGCGGAGAAAAACTTTACACCTCGCACACTCTCACTCGCTCTCTGAGAAAACCGTGCCACCCATTGCATGCATGAGTGTTGACTTAGGTATGAGTAAAGAGCATATACGTGAGAGTGTATGTTAAGATTGGCAGCAGACAAATATAACGGAGAATAAAATTGAAATATTAAATGGCCTCTTTAGTACAGAGCCAAAGGGGGTAAGAGCCATTCCATAGAGAAAGAGAGGCAGGCCGTATATAATAAATATAAAATTTATTCGCTAGACACAAATAAAAAGCATAACGACTTGAGAGCCCCACCACCACCAACAATAATGGCGAAGAAACTTAATTAGAGCATAGACACAATGGCAACAGCATACTTTAAGTAAACTCTTAGCCAACAAACAAGAACAATATCCACCGAGGAGGAGGAGGGAAAACAAAGAAACTTTACTCTCGAAACTAGTCGGAGAACAACGATTTCTTTTCCCACAACAATAATAAGAGCAACATCAGTGAAAACAATAAGGGGCTGGCTTGCTAGTGTTATTACCCCCTACTCCACCCCACCACTGCTGTTGCTACTACTACTACTATTACTAACCCATAGAGTTATAATAAACTCCCACAATTTACGAAAATTGCTTTCAAGTTCCTTAGAGAAGCGGTTGCCTATGCAACCGATTGGAATTTGAGGCATAATGACTATGTTGCATCATGGCATGCAACAGCAACTACACAAGCCCACACATCGAGAAAGACAAAGCTCCAAGCTTCACGAAGTCATCATACAATTTATCACACCTGCTGTATTGAAGACCACCTCGCTAAGGCTACAGCCCAAGCACAGTCGAAGAAAACTCTGTGGCTGGCCACACCTAAATCTACGACATCAGATTCGACATTACCACCAGAAACGAATACCACTGCCCTTAGCTTTGTTGATGATAGTGATATGTGCTATGACGGGCCCGTACGGTAGCATTGTCTCAGCTTCATCCATAGCAATGAATGGAAATAGCAATACTAGCAGCAACAACAACAATAGTAACAATAAAGGTTCTCTAAATAGCATAAATGTAAACAGCAATAACAATTTAAGCTTAAGGACATCAGCTTTAATAGCAGCAGCCTCCACTACAACATCAACATCTTCCTCAACGGGGGCAGTGTCGACGTCCTCTTCCTCATCATCATCATTGTCGTCGTCGTCGTCTTTGATGACCGGGTCAAATGGAAATGTAGTGCCCTCATTGGCATTAACAGCAATAAGTGGCTCTGGTAGTTCTAGTTCCTCATCGTCTTCGTCATCATCTGCCTCCTCGTCATCGTCAACATTGTCATCTTCCTCTTCGTCATCATCAAATTCCCGTAGTAGTCGCCAATATAGCAATAGCAACAACAACAACAATCAACATGACCAATTACCCTCACAACTTTCATCACGTATTATCCATACACGCAATGGAGCCTTATCGGGCGTAATTGTACAATTAGATGGACGCCATTTAGATCCGGTTGAAGCATATCGTGGCATTCCGTATGCATCGCCACCTGTCGGTAATTTGAGATTTATGCCACCTGTATCGGCAGCCATGTGGTCAGGCGTCAGAAAGGCAGACAGGTAAGTGTGCCTCATGCACCTAGAAGTTGTAACATCACAAAACTCATGTCAGTTACTCGGTACTCTCTCTCTCTCATACACACAACCATACATGCATACAAACCACCCATGCACTCACAAAAGGAGAGCGTGGTAACAGGAACTTGTACATCTACTGTAAATTATAGTCTTTAGCCTTTAGTATGCATTCATTTTCGACAAGTTGAGATGGCAAAGGCAATATTCAATGATGTTACCAACATTGCCATAGTACTGGATAAATTGGAATCACTTGCACCGTCAATAATTTAAATTTCAGTCGTTTTTGTTCGATTATCTTTAACTGACCTTGTTTTACTTCTAGGAAGTGAAAAAAAAGGGATGGAAAAGTACTTCATGGAGTTTGTCAGTATTGGTAGAAAAAATAATTCGATTTTCTTTTATAGACATGAGTGTTGAGATAAAATGAAATGTAAATTGGTAATGACAGGTTACTAGTGATACAATGCCAAAAGATCATAGCTTATGTTGACTTTCAATTTGCTGCGGACTTTTCGGGCAATCACTACACGCAGATAAGGAATATGATCACCTTAAACATGTTTCAAGAGCAAAATGTTATTTTTGAATGGTGACCATGTAACATGTTTGTCAATAAAATGTTATTTTCTCGTCAAATATAACCTGTTTGCCGAAATCAGATACATGATTTCCGAGAAAATAATATGGTTGCGAAAACCATGTTACATGGTCACCACTCAAAAATAACATTTTGCTCTTAAAACATGTTAGAGGTGATCATATTCCTTCTCTGGGTGTAAAACCGAGTGAACAAAAAAAAAAAGCGTAAAAAAGATTGACTACTTATAGAGTTGAAGTAACATATTTTTGTTGGCTTCAGAATTTATCTCGTGAAACAATACTATACAATAGCAAGCAGTTCCATAAATACAATAAAATGTTTCGTTATTGTTATGAAGGCTTGATTTAATAGCGAATAAATTTATACTATTTGAGAGCATTTTCATTGATCATTGACTGAACTTCTATGAAAATGTTCTTCATGTGTATATCCGAATCTGAAGCAATTTCAAGAGAATTCAGCATTGTTTCATCTGATGGCGATGAACAGTCAGGAATTGAGTGTTTGGGAACACTTTAGAGTTATTTTCAAAAGCTTCCCTCTACTCAATGATTGGCGTACAATTTTGTTAAAAATTTCGCAACACTTTCACAGTTCATTAGCTTTTATAGCGATCACCATGATGGTGGTGAGAGCATGCCTTAATCCGTTTGAAACTAAAGGGAATTAAACGCTTCAAATGGACAACAAAGGAAACTCAAACGGCGTGATGAAAACAAAACTATTAAATCTGTCTAAAATAATCCCCAATGCAGCGAGAGAACTTGTACGAGACTTGAAAATTACTGCGGGAAGCAGATATCGTATGAGACTGTGCGAAAAGTTCAATTAAAACGCAAATACTCCTCTCGATCAACAAGAACATAGCCTCTCCTTTCTCAACAAAATATTGAAAAACGACTACAGTTTGCAATAGAACACATTTCGATATAGGGGAGGGGGTCTCGCAAAACTTTGTGAGGTCAGTCATGAAAGTAGAGCATAATCTTTGTGTCGTAGCAAAATATTACATCTTCCCAAAAAGTCCGCCAATATCGAAATGTGTTCTATTGCGAACTGTTCTCAATATTTTGTTGAGAAAAGAGAGGCTATTTTCTTGCTGATCGAGAGGAGTATTTGTGTTTAAATTGAACCTTTGGGACAGTCTCATGCGATATCTGCTTCGCGCAGTTATTTTTCAAGTCTCGTACAAGTTCTCTAGCGCTGCATTGGGGATTATTTTAGACAGATTTAATAATTTTGTTTTCATCCCGCCGTTTGAGTTTCCTTTGTTGTCCATTTGAAGCTTTTACACGTGTACAAATTTTAGATTTACTTTCGGGAAACGTACCATTTGAATCGATCTTATTGAGGGAGTATGTCTCAATTAATTGCCCTGAAATCTTATATATTATCAATTAGCCTGCTACGACGAGGTATTATCCAAGGAAACTATTATTTCAAGGAAATTATTACATTTGATCCATGAGGATAGCTACTGAAGAATCGACCCGGCCGTATATAAAATAATCTGGACCAAATTTTAGTCATAGGTTTGAATATTACGGATAGACCTTTAAAATATTTAGAATATCAAACAATGTAAAGTTTATATTGGAACACATGCCTTAATCCTCTCTTGCCCGAATTAAAAGGCACGGGTCTAATTTTTTTATGTGCTATATATGTTAGTCTTGACTTACACATGAAACAAAAAAAATCAAAGTCCTTGCTATCCTGGTTCGTCACATAATGCAAAAAACCGCATGCCGGACAAATCAAAATAACGGGACTTAGAAGCATATAAGCACAATATTCCTATAGGCAAAGTTGGGCATGAAAGGGTTAAAAATATTTTCAAATCATAAATAGTCCAATTTTCCAGTATATCCCTTATTACGATTATTACTATTTTTTCTGCAAATTCTGAAATATTTTCAGTAAACCTTTTCAGTACAATAAATGAGGTTTTGAATATTTAAGCCGCTACTCCGGGAGCCACCGTGGTGCACTGGTTAGCATGCCCGCCTTGCATACACAAGGTCGTGGGTTCGATTCCTGCTTCGACCGCACACCAAAAAATTTTTCAGCGGTGGATTATCCCACCTCAGTAATGCTGGTGACATTTCTGAGGGTTTCAAAGCTTATCTAAGTGGTTTCACTTCAATGTGGTACGCCGTTGGGACTCGGCTATAAAAAGGAGGTCCCTTGTCATTGAGCTTAACATGGAATCGGGCAGCACTCAGTGATAAGAGAGAAGTTCACCACTGTGGTATCACAATGGACTGAATAGTCTACGTTAGCCTGATACATCGTGCTGCCACCTAACCTAACCTAACCTAACCTACTCCGGGTTCACAACCCAAAATTATTTTCAAATACTAAATATCCCATTTTTTCAGTATAGCCCTTAATTGTAAATTTTTTCTGTAAAATCTTAGACTGCATCTTCAGGCAAACGCATTGCAAAAATAAAGAAATTAAAATTTCCACGAAATGCAATTTCACATTTAATTCACGCTTATATTTGATTAAATCTCAGTCAGGAATTTAATTGAATTTTTGATATTATACTTGAGGTTGTAGCATTTGCACTTTCATAAGGACCACAAAAATATTTTGCCTTTGGCATCTGCATGAGATGGCAATGCAATGACAAAAATTGTGGAATTTTGCTTTAAATGAGATTTCTGTTATTAATTTGCCAAGAACAATTTCATTTTCGGAAGCCCAGAAATGCCCCAAGGGGTTCACGATAAACGAATTCTATTCTCCAAAGATGTGTGTATAAGATGAAATGTATGTAATTGTGTGTAAGTTTGCATGTGACAATCGCCCTTATAGCCAACATCTTAAATTTCCACAAAAACATTCATTCCATGAATGTCGTTAACATGTTATAAAGAACGTTATTAACAATTTCCACAAACATGAGGATTAAAAATCCTTCCATTTTACTCATGAATGCATTGCATTTAAAGACTAATGCCTTGAAGGTTGATCCCCAGTGTTAGAAATCCCTACAAATAATCAAAGAATATGACCTTCAGGCTCATTCATAAGCCCTAAAGTTTTGTTTTTGTTTTGCCAGTAGACCAGATTCTTTATACCCCTGACAGATAGGGAAATGTGTATAAGGGCCACCGAAAACAGGTTCTGTTGTTTTTTATTAACACTAAAATTTATAGATTTTTTACTTTTGGCCAGAGCTCTGTCAGCTATACTTTGTTCGAGGATTAGAAAGGACCTCAATGCAGGACATTACGGAATTCACAATCATAAACGAAGAATAAAATTTCTTCCATAAACTCTTGCCCATAGTTGCTATGTTTGGCATAAATTCTCATTTTGTTAAGACCTTAATGGACATCATCTTCATGAGTTTAATGGCTGTCATGAATGATTTTTGATGAGTTTTGTGGTATATTTTTGGGCTTGCCATGATTGGTGCACCCTTGCAATTACAAGGGTTTGCTATAGGGATTTCGATGGGATTTCTACGATAATGACAATATTGGGTATTATTGTTGGGTTTTTTTTCGAGACTATTGACCTCGGCTACTATGCGGTCTTTTTCAACGGTTGAGATGCCAGTGGTCTCTTTTCGGGCTTGAGAGGTTGATTCAGGATCCTGTTCAATCTCACGATCGCTTCCTTGTGTGTTCTTCCTCAACTGCTGCGGAAAGGGAAAATTTGGAGGACACAATTTATGGCCGCCGTGAGTTTTTGACCTCGGCTACTATGCGGTCTCCTTTGACGGTTGAGATGCCAGGGGTCTCTTTTCGGTCTAGTGTAGTTGATTCGGGATTCTGTTCAATCTCACGATCGCTTCCTTGTGTGTTCTTCCTCAACTGCAGCGGAAAGGGAAAATTTCGAGGAAAAAATTTATGGCCGCCGTGACTTTTTGTTTCTCGCTTTACACCTGAGACAACGGCTGAGGATGTGTGTGTGTTTTTTTTTTTTTTTTTTAAGGTCGAAACTTACTAATATCGCAGTTCTCTGACTACCAATCATCATTTAAGATTATTGTGGATACCCCGAATAGTCGAGATTTCTGACCACCCAGGGCATTCGCAAAGAAGTTAGAGCACTGTCCGGGCCATCCTGCTAACCAAACCACCTTTTTCAAAATACTACAAGACTCATTTTCTATAAACGCAGAGAAGGAATATGATCATATTCGAGAGCAAAATTTTATTTTTGGATAGGGACAATGGAACATTTTTTCCGAAAAAAAAAATGATTTTTCGCCTAACTTAAAATGTTGAAATAAGATTCACTATGTCCGAGAAGATAACATGGTTGGGACAAACATGTTACACGTTCTAGGAGGTGATTATAATCCTTCTCTTTATGTAGTGTATCCCAATGTCTGTGGTCTGAATATAAATATGCAGATAGATTTAATTTAGAATACGCTGTTTTGGTTATGATTGAGATATGGCTGAGATGGTCTATACGTATGATTCTGAGATCCTCTGTATGCAAGTTGCTTTAATTAGTTTTTTATTATCAAAGGATCGTTAGTTTAATTTTAAGGAGAGGATAAATTTCACTTTCGTTGGTACCAAAACTGGCATCCCTATTCTCATATCAGCAGATATCCCTCCCATAAACCCATGGACATAGTTCGGGGTTTAATCATAAAAACGAAACTTTAACTTAACGACTGGTCTTTCAACGGTTGAGATGCCAGGGGTCTCTTTTCGGGCTAGTGAGGTTGAATCAGGATCCTGTTCAATCTAACGATCGCTTCCTTGTGTGTTCTTCCTCAACTGCTGCGGAAAGGGAAAATTTCGAGGACACAATTTATGGCCACCGTGAGTTTTTGACCTCGGCTACTATGCGGTCTCTTTTGACTGTTGAGATGCCAGGGGTCTCTTTTCGGTCTAGTGTGGTTGATTCGGGATTCTGTTCAATCTCACGATCGCTTCCTTGTGTGTTCTTCCTCAACTGCAGCGGAAAGGGAAAATTTCGAGGAAAAAATTTATGGCCGCCGTGAGTTTTTGTTTCTCGCTCTACACCTGAGACAACGGCTGAGGATGTTTTTTTTTTTTTTTTTTTTTTTTTTTTTAAGTCGAAACTTACTAATATCGCAGTTCTCTGACTCCCAATCATCATTTAAGATTATTGTGGATACCCCGAATAGTCGAGATTTCTGACCACCCAAGGCATTCGCAAAGAAGTTAGAGCACTGTCCGGGCCATCCTGCTAACCAGACCAGCTTTTTCAAAATACTAGAAGACTCATTCTCTATAAATTTTTCTATATATTTTTGGATAGGGACAAGGGAACATTTTTTCCGAAAAAATTTTGATTTTTCGCCTAACTTAAAATGTTGAAATCAGATTCACAATGTCCGAGAAGATAACATGGTTGGGATAAACATGTTACACGTTCTACGAGGTGATTATAATCCTTCTCTAGATGTAGTGTATCCGAATGTCCGTGGTCTGAATATAAATATGCAGATAAATTTAATTTAGAATACGCTGTTTTGGATATGATTGAGACATGGCTGAGATGGTCTATATATGATTCTGAGATCCTCTGTATGTAAGTTGCGTTAATCAGTTTTTTTTTACCAAAGGATCGTTAGTTTAATTTTAAAGAGAGGAAATATTTCACTTTCATTGGTACCAAAACTGGCATCTCTATTCTCATATCAGCAGATATCCCTCCCATAAACCCATGGACATAGTTCGAGGTTTAATCATAAAAACGAAACTTTAACTTAACGACTGGTCTAATAAAAAAAAGCTTAATGAATATGTTGGTAAAAATAAACTGATACGGAAATAACCACCATTTTGATATACCAAATTCTTGAGTTAAGTCATCAGAGTATTCTGGAGTTTTTTTCTTAACTTCATATAATAAAGACACTTCTTGTCTTTCGACGTCATAAAAATATGGAAACTCTGCGTTCATCACAAGAACTTATGCATTTAAATGGAACAGACGCAAAAACCTTTATCTTCAGATGAATACAGTCTGACACCCTCCATCCGCTATAGCGAAAGCAATAGCCAAAGGCACTGACTTTACAAGATGTCGGAAAAAAGTAATAAAGGCAGCATATAAGCGATGCTACAAACTAATGAGATTTCAAGAGTTTTGCGGTTTTCGATGGCAAGAAAGCTATTTGCAATGCAGAAATTGAACAAAATGTAATGTAATATGGAGCAAAATTAAAATGATTTTTTAAATTGAATTCAATTTGATTAGGCTAGGCAAGCAACCACCTGGAAGTTAGACAAGCCATCAACCCAATATAATTTTGTCAGCCACATTCAAAAAAAAAAAAAAAACAACGCTTATTGCCAAAGGCCACAAGAGAGGTTGAAATTAATTTTGGAAATTTGCTTTAATGGCTATTAGGTTAGGTTTATGAATATTACGTTTATTGCATTTAATTTATTTTATAGTGGTGTCGTATTTTGTATTCAATTACTATGAATGCAATTTTTTGTGTAATTTTCCATCGACGATAAAGATCAAGATTTATTGTAGGCAAAAATACTTTCATATTCACAGGACAATCAAAAGTAAGCCACGATTAGTAATTTGTTCAGTTTATAGGCCCAAAAACTATAATGACTAAATGGACCTATATCGTACGAGTATCAAACTTCGATGACACATAAGCCATGGAGTTTGGAGTTTCTCTTTCTCTGTCCATATATAAGTAAAGTTGGAATTTCAAATTCGACCCTCCAGAAACCAAGTAGATGGACAGAAAGACAAACACCCAAAACACAAGATCGACGCAGGGTGTAATAATAAGAAAGTAACCCAGTCAGAAAAAAACCATCGGAAAAGCGTTGTGAACGGTTGATACACGGTGGGAAAAAGCGTTGTTACAACCCCAAAATGATAACATCATTCCACGGTGTATCGATTGTATTTAACAACGTTTTCAAAGCGTCATGAAAACAATATTTTATACGCTTTTCCGATGGTTTAACGAACGCTTTGACAACCCCAAAATGATAACATCGTTATACGGTGTATCGATGGTTTTTACAACCATTAAAAAGCACTGAAAAACAAAATTTCATACGTCATTCCAATTGTTTCTAGAATGCTTTAGGAGGGTTAGAATTATAATTTTACAGTACCTTAAAACCGCTATTGAAACAAAACAAAATTAGTGTTTTACACTTTACAAAGGAACATCAGAAAACTTAACAATTAACAATTAACAATTACCCCCATTTTCATAAAGCTCCGTTAGTGTTCCCTTAACTAACCAACTTTTGAACCAACCAACTTTTTGAACTGACCAACATTTTTCACTTAAAGTTAACTGGAGAGAAGATATTTGCAATTTACTTTCTGTTATTTGGCAGTTAAAGTCTAACGGAGCTACATGAAAATGGCCGTTAATAGGAAAAATACATAACTAAGATTAAGATTGACATTTATAATTGGTAAAACAATTATTTTAATATGGTCAAAAATCGCTAAAGTGAAAACTAAATCAGTAAAAAAGGCATAAAAGTATACATATTTGTTGCAGATTTCTTTATATCTTGATGGGGAATAGCCCAAAGCAAATTTTCATAAAGTTTGTATTCCTTAAAATGAATTATTAAAGAAAAGTAATCGTGAAAATTTTGTGATTTTAGGGGCTAGTCATATGTCTTTATTATTTCCTATAGGTAATAGTTCAAAATTCACTCTTGGAAAAATTTTAAGGTACATTAAAAAGAGAATCTTCTACGACACTAAAATGAACTTAACAAAGGGAAAAAGTTATACACAAATGTGCGTATTTCACACAAAACACTTCAGAATTTCTTAAGATTTGTACATTTTACCCCAAATGCGCCAAAAGATTTGTACATTTTACCCCAAATGCACCAAAAGAACATTCTTGCAATACTGAACTCCAATTTTTTCCTTCAAACAATGAAATTTTCTTTAAAGGTGGGTATTAAGTTCGAGTTTAGGCGATAAAAACGTCATTTTTTCACGATTACTTTTCTTTAATAATCCATTTTAAGGAATACAAACTTTGTGAAAATTTGCTTTGGGCTTTTCCCCATCAAGTTATAATAAAATTTGCAACAAATATGTATGATTTTGTGAATTTTTCTTACTGATTTAGTTTTCACTTTAGCGATTTAAGCGGCTAAACTCGAAGTTAATACTCACCTTAACATGTGAAAAAAAGTAATTATGTCTAACAAAATTTCTTCAATTAGTCGATAAATAAGTACTTATATTTGGGTTTTGGCGTGATGTCAGCGTTTAGTTTAGTTAAAACTTTCTACTCATTTGTAAAATTATCCAAATTGTTGTTCCTAGTGGTTTCACTGTTAATGTACATATTCACTTTATATGATAAAGGAACATTATCCTATTATAAATCAATTCCTATCAACAATAATACCTCCATTACTCATTAAAAACCATTGGACATTGATGGAACATGCATTTTCAACAATAATTTTATGGAAAATTTACTATTTAAAACCCGTCAATTAATTTGTTTAGCAAGCGTTGTTTCAACGTTGGGTTCCAACGCTGTTACAACGCTCAATATTTATAACCATCGTAAATTTCTGACTGGGAAGCGTTTTATAAAACAGATTGATCACTGACTTTCAATGGATTTCAAATCGCTCATATTTTAAATTTTGAGTAAGTTAGAAGAAATATTAGGGCGATAGTTGCATTAATGATACCCTAAGAATGATGTCCAAGACTATACCACCAGCCAAAAAGTTTATGACCATAGTCTCATACCCATTACCTGTAAAAGCCCTCCGGGAAATGGATCAATCTCAAGAGTGGCACATGAGTAGTCCCTGGTGACAATGGGCCAGTCCCTGTTCTGGTCAAAACTTATAGAAATAACCGGTCACTTTAGCTTGGGTTTGTCATTGATAGGGTAAATTTACGCTTTAGAACACGACTTGGACTCTTTCCAAAGGACACGTCCTGGGATAACTTATTAGGACTACCCCATAAATATGCCCTTATGAGCCAATAGATTATTCTCATGTTTTTTCAGTAAATGCGTATTTCCAATATTTCAATATAAAGAGAGCATAAAAGTAAATAAATTATATGAAAATTTACATTGTGCTACACGGACAAAAAAGACTGTTTCTCATATGTTTGGGTGTAAAAATTATATGTTTGGAACTCAATTTTTTTAACACAATATTTTTAAGTGCAAGCATATAATGTCCATAAACTAGCATAACGTGTTTGGGACATATATGTTAATATGTTAGAGCATATTATGTTTGGGACATAAAATGTTAGTAAATATAATATGCTTAGATAACAGGTTGGCTGATAAGTCCCCGGTCTGACACATAGATGGCGTCGCTAGTATTAAATGCATATTATTTTTATATAGTACCAAACTTCAAATGATTCGTGTCAAAATTTGACGTCTGTAAGTCAATTAGTTTGTGAAATAGAACGTCTTTTGTTATTGTGAAAAAGTGGAAAAAGGAATTTCGTGTTTTGATAAAATACTGTTTTCTGAAGGGAAAAAATGCGGTGGAAGCAAAAACTTGGCTTGATAATGAGTTTCCGGACTCTGCCCCAGGGAAATCAACAATAATTGATTGGTATGCAAAATTTAAGCGTGGTGAAATGAGCACGGAGGACGGTGACCGCAGTGGACGCCCGAAAGAGGTGGTTACCGACGAAAACATCAAAAAAATCCACAAAATGATTTTGAATGACCGTAAAATGAAATTGATCGAAATAGCAGAGGCCTTAAAGATATCAAAGGAACGTATTGGTCATATCATTCATCAATATTTGGAAGCAAAATGTGTTGGGGCATATGTTACAGAATCGATTTTTTTTTTGATGGTGTACAAACTGGATAGATCCGTTAATGGAAATTTGCATCAATTTCCCATAGGGATTATCAAAATATAACAGAGCTGTACTATCGTGAAATATTGGACTGATTTGAGGGTGAATTAAAATAAAATAAGTCCAATGTGGCCAAGGAAAGAATTAACCTTTTCAAGTTGGCCCTTGTAAGAAGCGAGGTGTACCCTCTTACATGGGCCAAATTGATCGAATAAGGATTGTTACCTCGTCAATCATATCCTTCTGATTTGGCAATATCTTTTTATTTACCAACTTTAAAAGTCACTATCAGCAGTGTTTTGCGTAATGGTCTTTCGAAATAGGGAATTTGTACCTGGTTGGGGGCAAATTTTTTGAATTGGGGACTTTAGCATTTGATGGACAATTTTCAGAAATTTGGAGATTTTTCAAAATAATAAATTAGGTTTAGAATGGTTAGGTCGGCACTCAGTACAATTGGTAAGGAATGATCGAATGCATAAATTACACAAGACTACTTCCTTAAAAAAGGAAGCATTTCTGAAAACATTATTGATTTTCAGTTCTGAAATAAGAACCTTGTATAGACTCTTAAATATGGTAGTAGACGCGCTACTTGGCCCAAAAAAATTGCTTATTGCAGGAAGAGGGTAGGTATTGCAAATGGTCTTAGGAATTATTTCCGATGGTCAAGCATAAATGTAAACTTTTAAGTGCTCGAGAAATAAATCATGGAGGTATGCAGAAGCTGGGCACCCTCGTTCTTTCGAAATAATTCAAAATAGTATAAAAATGTGTTGGTACTATTTTGGAATTATTACAAGTGTGTCTAGCCTCTTCATACTTCCACGATATATATTTTGAGCACTTACAAATAAATTCAAATTTCTCGTTTCTTGATCATTTAGAACAGAACCCATTCATTCAAATCCAAATTGCGATCAGGGAAAGAATAAGATCACATCCTAGATCAAAATTTTATTTCAGGACAGTGAACATGAAACAAATTTGTCGCAACTACATATGTTATTTTCTCGGATTTCAACAAACAATTTATGTTTGGCCAGAAACCCCTTTTCAAAAATAATATTTTGCTCTTGGAGGTGATCATATTCCTTCTCCTAATGTGGGGGATATATGAGTTTCACTTCAAAGATCTCACTTCGCAATATAAATAAGCATTTTCCACTTTCCATGAATTTATGTCGACATGTATGTAAATCAATGAATTTTTGTTTATTTTTTGTCATAAAAAATTATCAAAAAATTGTTGATTATTTTTGTGAGTAATAAACCTGGCAATATTATTTATTTATCACAAACAAATATCACTCAAATAAGGAAGTATTCGTCACCTCAATAACCTATTTTGTAGAATAAATAGATGTACATTGCTCAATTCTCTTAGAATTTCATCCTGATCACAAATGCATGAACTCCCAGCAAAAAAATTTTGAAATTATTCTAAAGGCACAACTTTAAAAGCACTAAAAGCTGCACAGGAAGTTCTTTTAATTCAATTTTTATAACTCGGTATATTAACTTTGTCATTCCGTTTGTAACACATCGAAATACTGCTCTAAGACCCCGTAAAGTATATATATCCCAGCAAAAAAAGCATCGCCAAAAAAGTAATGAAAATGTACTTTTTGGATCCGGAAGTGGTGCAAAATTGACGCAGAAGCGATGAATTTTACATGGGCTTGTCATAGGACGGAAGTCCTCCATTTCAACAGCCGTTGCTCTGAATTTTCATCACTTCTTTAGGTGTGATCCGAATTCAATGTTGGGTGTAAATTAAAGAATTCTGTGATATTTTGTCAAATAAATATTTTTATAATTTGTTGTAATTTTTAATGGATTCTAACGCTTGTCGGAAACGTTTGACCTCAAATATTTTCAAAAATTCACAATTTTTTCAGATTGGATTTAGCATGTTTTTCAAGAAAATTTTAATAATTTGTACCATTTTATGAATTCTTACTCTGTTTTTAACCTATTTGAGACAAAAAAAGTTACAATTATCCATTGAAAGTATGAAAAACCCAAGTTATTAAAAATTGAATTAAAAGAACTTCCTGGGTAGTTAAAATAAAGAACATCATTGGGAGTGCATCTTCTGGAAGTGCTTTTAAAGTTGTGCTTTTGGAAGAACTTCCAAATTTTTTTGCTGGGATATTCTGGGTCGTGGTGAAATTCTGAGTCGATCTGAGCATATCCGTCCGTCCGTCTGTTGAAATCACGCTAACTTCCGAACGAAACAAGCTATCGACTTGAAACTTGCCACAAGTAGTATTTATTGATGTAGGTCGAACGGTTTTGCAAATGGGCCATATCAGTCCACTTTTACGTATAGCCCCCATATAAACGGACCCCCAAATTTGGCGTGCCGATCCTCTAAGAGAAGCAAATTTCATCCGATCCGGCTAAAATTTTGTACATGGTGTTAGTATATGGTCTCTAACAACCATGCAAAAATTGGTCCACATCGGTCCATAATTATATATAGCCCCCATATAAACCGATCCCCCGATTTGGCTTGTGGAGCTTCTAAGATAAGCAAATTTCATCCGATTCGGTTGAAATTTGATACATGGTGTTAGTATATGGTCTCTAACAACCATGCAAAAATTGGTCCACATCGGTCCATAATTATATATAGCCCCCATATAAACCAATCCCCAGATTTGACCTCCGGAGCCTCGTGGAAGAGCACAATTTAACCGATTCGGTTGAAATTTGGTACGTGGTGTTAATATATGGCCTCAAACACCCATGCAAAAATTGGTAGAAATCGGTCCATAATTATATATAGCCCCCATATATACCGATCCCCAGATTTGACCTCCCACTCCCACTTGGAAGAGCAACATTCATCCGATTCGGTTGAAATTTGGTACGTGATGTTAGTATATGATATTAACAACCATGCCAAAAGTGGTCCATATCAGTCCATAATCATATATAGCCCCCATATAAACCGATCCCGAGATTTGGTTTTGGAGCCACTTGGAGGAGCAAATTTCATCCGAGTCAGTTGAAATTTGGTCGTTAACAACCATGCCCAACTAGGTCCATATCGGTCTATAGTTATATATAGCCCTCAGATAAATCGATCCCCAATCACATAAAAATTGGTCCATACCAAGTTCATAATTATATATAGCCCCCATATAAGCGACCCCCATATTTCAATTCTGGCTCTCTACGTACCGTGCAAAAAGTCCATATCGATTCGTAATTATTTGTAGACTTAACTATACATACCTTTTTTGTCTAATATATACCACGTATGGACTAACTCACAATTTAGAAAACGATGTTAAGAAGTTTTAAGATACCACAATTCAATTAATTCGATTGTGGATGACAGTCTTTTGTAGAAGTTTCTACGCAATCCATGGTGGAGGGTACATAAGATTCGGACTGACCGAACTTACGGACGTATGTACTTGTTCTCATATTTTTAATGGAAAATTTAAATTTTTTTTTTGTTTCAAATAGGTTAAAAATATATTAAGAATTAATAAAATTGTAAACATTATTTATTTTTTTCTGACAAAAATTCCAAATCCATTGTAAAAAAAATAGCGATTTTTTGAAAATATTTGATACCAAACGTTCCACACAAGCGTAAAAATGCATTAAAACTCGTAAAAAATTTTAAAAATTATTTATTTGTCAAAATATCACAAAATTTCTTAATTCACATCCGAAACACTGAATTCGCATCACACATTAAGAAGTGATGCAAAACTAGTGCAACGACTGTTAAAATGGTGGACATCCATCCTATGACGTGCCCATGTTAAATTCATCGCTTCTGCGCCAATTTGGCACCTTCCGGATCCAAAAAGAACATTTTCACTACTTTTTTGGCGACGCTTTTTTTGCTGGGATCTTTATGGTTATAGGCAATATTTTTTAAATTATAAATATCCGTGTCTGGTATAAAAATCTGTAACTCTTAAAGGCATAGTGCAGAAAAGATATCTTTGTCTAGTTTACAGTGTTTTGATCATCGCAATCCAATTAAATGTGAAAATGGCTACCACAATGACCTTATTAATATGTTACAAATATTTAATATACGAAATAAAATATTTTGTTTTAGATGTTTTTAAGATAAGAACGCTGAATGTGCCTGAGAAAAACAATGTTCTAAATCAAAATTTTTATATTCCAATTAAAAGTGGAAAAATGTGATATCAAACCTAAAATGACATATCGTCCCATATCAAAATGACCAAATTATCCCATATTCAGCAATAAAATGATGGCTCATAAACCTAAGATAGGATAGAGCTCATTTAATAACCCAAAAATATATATGTAGTTAATATTAAAGTCAACTATGCTAAATAAAATATGACACAATTACACCTTAAACTATGTCCAGATTTTATAGGCAATTTTGCGAATATGCAAAAGCTATGGCAAATTGGCATGCATAACTTTTCACGCACTATGCTATAAGATACCAATTGGGTTGTCCTTCAAGTTTCCCAATAATAAAATGCCTATGCCAAAAATTGTCACCATAAATTTCAGAAGATGGAGATGGGGAAAATTCTGCCTTAAGGTGGAATTTTGAAAATTATTATGTTGAGAGGTGGAGAAATCCATAAACTTTTGGTAATTGTCCTTTTAGCAGGCTACAAAAGCAAATTAGCACCTACAAGTATAAACACTTGAATTTTATAGTTTCAACCGAAAGACCCATTAATATTTATTACCATTTTAAAGTTAAAGCAAGCCAAGTTATTTTTGTCGCTGTGTGTGTAGATGCACACACACACAAAAATAACTTGGACATTAATTAACTCATGAATATGAAGTTGTTTTTTTTTTGTTATTTTTGGTGGAAGGATGGTCAAAACGTTGAATGGATCCTAAGCCTTTGTCCTTTCACTCACAATTTACTGGGTCATTGAATGATAGATGCGCCAGGTGTTACCAAGCTGGCTGGTTTGGCAGTTTATTTGGTTTCTTGTCATTGTTGTTTTGAAAAATGTTTGATACTTAAGAAAAAAACTTTTTTTTTTCAATTCTTTCCTAAGTTTTCAGCTTGGCCACAATTTCGCTACATCCTGTCCTATTTTTAGTCATCTATCTTCGTTTTTCTTTATTAAAAAAAAAACGTTTTTTATCCCCAACTTACCTCTGATATATTCTCCTTTGATATGACCAAAGTTATTTGTTACTTTTTTCTGGGATATTTGCTGATTATAGCAAACTTCACCCCTCGCCACATCCTCTCCTTTCTTTATGAAATTACCAAGCTAAAGGTAATTTTTGGGGTTTTGCTACGTAGAAAAAAAGGAAAAAATGCTAAAGATTGGATAAAACTTTGTCATTGGCCCCAGAATTTGGGCCTTCCTGGTCTCTTTCCCTTTTTTCTAGAGTTGTGGAAAATTAACCTTACCAACAAAAATATCTTAAATACTTTGGGGTTTCCTTGCAGTCTTCCAAGTTATTTTGCCATTCTCTCTTTTTTTGCTTTTTGTTTCATTTCGAAGTTTATTTAAATACACGAGCCTAAAAATTCCATTTTTTGTAAAGTCTTTCCAAAAGGTTTCAATTGGGCACCAGATTTTTCCTTACGCCTTCTTTTCTGTTTTATTTTTTTTTTTTTCGTGCCTTTCGAAAGACGAATTGTGATTTTTATGACCCTTCAAATAAGCAAAAAAAAAAAAAAAAAACTTGAAAATTTTGTTATTATAATTGTGTTTTAGTTGACATTTACATAAATTTAATTAAGTCTTTGATACGAAAATGAATTTCACGTGGGTTTTTCAACTCCTCTAATTTCGAAAGGGATTTTTCGAAGTCATAGAAATTATGACCTTTTTTTGAAGAGAGGAGCGAAAATATCAACTCAAATTAAAAAGGGTAGACAATTTTTCATTCCACTGAGTTTCAATCAAATGGAAACATTATTGAATGAAGCCCAGGTAGATAGAACGACCATTGAGTCAACTTGGAAAAACAATTATCTAAATGTTTCCTTTTTTTGCAAAGTTTTCAAAGTCTTTAGTTCTAATTTATTTACATTTTTTGGCCTTATAATTATAGGCTATTTGGAAATTGTTGCCAAAAATAAATAAAATTTTAACTCATTTAGAAATCAAATAATCTGAAAGACCGAATTGAAGGAGATTCATAAACTGAACTTAGTATTGAGAAAGGAGTTCGGCGCAGCATTCAAATGGGCTCAAAAGCATTGTTTACAAGGTAAAGAGAATTATGTTACAATGGTCAGAGTTTCCGTTGAGGGTCTATTTTCTCTAACCTGCATAAAACAAACAGTGACAAATTCGACACTATAGGTTTATCATAGAAAGTAGAGTAAGAGTTGGGTTAGAAATACTGTCCAGGATTGGATTCCCTGTATCATGTCGCCTAGCCAGTATTCTTTATTTCGTTCTTTCCATTGTATCCTCCGTTTTTTCTGTATCGTTAATCATTTCATTCTTTTATATCCTGCAATTCTTCTAACCTTGTTTCTGAATAAACACTTTCCAGATATAGGGGACTCTATAGGCTGCCTGATATACGATGCAACAAAGTAAAGCGTTATACATCTTTAAGTTTTTTGTATATTATTGTTCAAAAGCAAAAAAGAATCACAAATGATAAAAAACAATTTAGAATCTGCTTAGATTTGCTTGAATTGGCTGCCTTTGGCATTATGGCCTTCAAATATCGGCCGTTTGAAGGCCATAACTCGTGCCGAAGCCATATTCCGCCTATTCCCGGCGAAGCACCGTTTTGAGATGTTAGAGACTTTGAGTTTTTTAGTCTCAATCCATTGGAAGTTTGTGTTCAGCTAGATACGGAGATTTTTGTAGCCATTTGTGTGTCGGCTAGATACGGAGATTTTGTAGCGGTAAACATGAAGCGAGGGACTTACTTTTTAGGCCATTCTTGGTTGACACGTGCTGAGTACGATTGTGCTGAATCCTCTTGAACTGTTCACGATCTACGGCCGCAATATTTCTTTGTGCTGGGCTACTTTCTTTAGTATATTTTCGATAATATTGTGAATTTTTTGACCACACAGTCGATAAATACGAGGGAGGAGCGGTCATCGGCCTTTAGGGTGACCCACACCATTATCATCGGTGGCGCTTGAATTCTAGTGGCTAATCGTGTAAATTTTCATCTGAACTCTTTGGCAAGTAAAACCGATTAGTTTTTTTTGTGCATAAACTGCTCAATTTGGAATGGCTTCTCATCGGCCCACTTCTATCAGCGAAGCAACTTCTTGGTTCTTTTCAGTCTAACTTTTTTTGTGCATCAGTAACTTCATGCTCATTTTATACCCTCCACCATAGGATGGGGGTATATTAACTTTGTCATTCCGTTTGTAACACATCGAAATATTGCTCTAAGACCCCATAAAGTATATATATTCTGGGTCGTGGTGAAATTCTGAGTCGATATGAGCATGTCCGTCCATCCGTCGGTCCATCCGTCCGTCTGTTGAAATCACGCTAACTGCTGAACGAAACAAGCTATCGACTTGAAACTTGTAACAAGTAGTTGTTATTGATGTAGGTCGGATGGTATTGCAAATGGGCCATATCGGTCCACTTTTACGTATAGCCCCCCATATAAACGGACCCCCAAATTTGGCTTGCGATTGCTCTAAGAGAAGCAAATTTCATCCGATGCGGCTGAAATTTGGTACATGGTGTTAGTATATGGTCTCTAACAACCATGCAAAAATTGGTCCACATCGGTCCATAATTATATATAGCCCCATATAAACCGATCCCCCGATTTGACTTGCTGATCCTCTAAGAGAAGCAAATTTCATCCGATCCGGCTGAAATTTGGTACATGGTGTTAGTATATGGTCTCTAACAACCATGCAAAAATTGGTCCACATCGGTCCATAATTATATATAGCCCCATATAAACCGATCCCCCGATTTGACTTGCGGAGCCTTTAAGAGAAGCAAAATTCATCCGATCCAGCTGAAATTTGGTATCTGTTGTTAGTATATGGTCTCTAAAGACCATGCAAAAATTGACCCACATCGGTCTATAATTATATATAGCCCCCATATAAACCGATCCCCAGATTTTACCTCCGGAGCCCCTTGGAAGAGCAAAATTTATCCGATTTTTGGTACGTGATGTTAGTATATGGTATCCACCAAACATGCAGGAATTGGTTCATATCAGTCCATAATTATATATAGCCCCCATATAAACCGATCCCCAGATTTGAACTCCGGTGCCTTTTGGAGAAGCAAACTTCATCCGATATGGTTGAAATTTGGTACGTGGTGGTAGTATATGATATTTAACAACCATGCCGAAAGTGGTCCATATCAGTCCATAATCATATATAGCCCCCATATAAACCCATCCCGAAATTTGGGTTTGGAGCCTCTTGGAGGAGCAAATTTCATCCGAGTCAGTACTAGTACATTGTGCTAGTATATGGCCGTTAACAACCATGCCTAACTACGTCCATATCGGTCTATAGTTATATATAGCCCTCGATCCCCCAATCACACAAAAATTGGTCCATATCAAGTTCATAACTCTATATAGGCCCCATATTTCAATTCTGGCTCTCTACGTACCGTGCAAAAGTCCATGTCGATTCGTAATTATTTGTGGACTTACCTATACATAACTTTTTTGTCTAATATATGCCACGTATGGACTAACTCAAAATTTAGAAAACGATGTTACGAAGTTTTAAGATACCACAACCCAAGTAATTGTCGATGATAGTCTTTCGTAGAAGTTTGTTCGCAATCCATGGTGGAGGGTACATAAGATTCGGCCTGGCCGAACTTACGTCCGTATATACTTGTTTGTGACTTCATGGGCTTAAGTCCAAGCCCATTTTTCAATACGTACATTCGTTATAGCAATATGTTCAACTCACGAGCCTGTTTCGATCAAATGAAAACCTCAATTTTCGGATATTTTCTGATGCGTGTACTTTTTGGAAGCAATTCAACCAGTATCACGAGCAATGGTAAGAGAAACAAAAGATTTATTCACATTTAAATGCTGGAGGGTTCTTACAATAGACTTTTGTGGCTTTCCGTGGCCAAATATAAATCACGCTTAAATTTCATCACCGAATAACTTTATTTTTTTTTAATGCAATTCAGTGAAACCTCTCAAACTTGGACAGCCAAAGAAACAGACAAATCTAAAACGTTCCCCATATTATCACATTAAAATTAACCTCTCATAAGTAGACACCTCCAAAATATGGAGAAAATTAAATTTAGTCGGCCATGGGTGTCCACTTCTGAGAGGTTAATTTTAATGTGTCAATATGGGAAACGTCTTACGAAATTTCACTGTACAGCAAAATGCTTTTGTATCTTTGTAAACAATAAAATTACCTGTCATTTGAATAAATCTATCATCTGTTAGACGAGCGTTTTAGAAATGATAGCAATATGAAGTTGGTTGCAATACATAGCAGAATCCCCGTGTACGACAGTCTTCGAGTAAAACGTGTGCACCTTGGCTAATGTGGTAAATGGTTTGATGTGCTCAGTAGCCAATCTCCCATCTTCCTCTTCTATAATCTTTGGCTAGAGTCCTCTTTCGATACTCAGATTTATGATTGTTATTTTAATTATCTTATACTTTAAAGAAGCGTTGAGAAACCTCCATGGCATTAGTCAAAATTCAGAGCAATTTGTGGACATAATTTTATCATGATCATTTTTCGATTTTATTTCTTGCCAATGCCTTAAATGTCACAACGATCATACCACCGATTTTAGTAATGACAATGCCTGAAATGGAGACAATATTTAATTATATTTATTCTACACGACCTCAGTATTTCTCTATTTTTTTCTTCTTCTTCTAATAACCCAAACAAATAAACAAGACAAAAGAGAAAAGTTCCCAATACCTATTGGAAATGTATAAATTTTAATAGGGAAACTTTTCCCTTCAATCTTATCTTAATGTCATACAAAGTCATAACAATAGAGGCAGCACAAATGTGTGCCCCAAACATCATTAAGACTCTCCTAATGGCCATGGAATTCACATAATTTTCTTTGATATGCTTTCGCAGCAAAAGAAATGTGCCGAAAAAGAAGAAGAAGAAGGCCAACAACAGCATCAAAACAAACAAAAAATGATAGGACTGAGATAAAGGAGAGCGAATAAGAGAGAGTGAGAAAGAACAATCATTATATACCTTATCGTAATGAGATGGTATGAACATTTGTTCGTATACGGGTAATACTAATATTTCCCTCATAATGCTTAAAGGGCCATTGGAAATGAGTATTAGAACAACACCAAGAACGATTACAAAAGCAATAATATCGGCAGAAAACAATAATGCTCGCAAAGCAATGATTATTGATTTCGATTTGTTTTCCATTGGTAATAGCAGCAGTGGAGTAACAGCAATAGTGCTAGCCTAATAATTAAATTCAAATTAAAACATTAAAGCCATATTGCCTGGCAAATAAGCAAAAGGCCAATACGTTAGTCTCTGCCATAGACTAATGGTCTTTTATAATCGCTTTGCTTCTAATCTTCCATTAATGTAAATTGCAATTTTTGTTAGCTAAGATGCTTTTTGGCCAAAGCCTACCCAATCGAAATTTCCAAATAACCCCTCTCTTCATTTGCTGAAATATAGAATCTTCCAAGTAAAACAAACATCTCCCTAAAGCTATCATTCATATGTCTAACTGGTTTTGTGGTGATAAAGGCTTAATTTCCTCTACTCTCAAAACTTCTCTAGAAAATCATAAGCTCTTGAGTCAAACGATTAAAACACCCAATGTCTTTACTTGTGTGTGTGTGTGTTAGAGAGAGAGAAATCGAATGCCTTAGGTTTTTGGGGCCTCCATGGAAGACAACTTTTGTAGTTTGAGCAATAAAGGATATTCCACTTAAATAGCATTTCTTGCCTTAGGTCTTGTTAGTAGTACGATTATTTGATATAATTCACAACTTTTAAAAGAATTTAAGTTTATTACGGAGTTTAGTTCAGAATGAAATTAATTGAAAAACAAAATAGATTTAATTCACTCCTTTAGGATATCTTCCATATGACTACATTATAAGCTGTTAATGTTCAAATTTATATTAAACATCAGCCTATATAGCTTGAAGATACTATTAAATCATAAATACCTTATTAGAATAATGTGTTAGTATAAGTGAAGCCTTTAAAGAAACATATAAGGTGGTTAGTTCGGCCAGGCCTAATGTCAAAAACCTCCCAGCATGGATTGATTTAAGGTTATACTAGAGTCTATCATTCAAAATCGAATTACTTGGGTCGTGGAAGCAGTTTATGTCATTTCTTCATCGGATTGCATGGAGGAGTGTTCATATACCCAGCAAAAAGTTCTTCCAAAGGCACAACTTTAAAAGCACTTCCAGAAGATGTACTCCCAATGATGTTCTTTATTTTAACTACCCAGGAAGTTCTTTTAATTCAATTTTTTATAACTTGGGGTTTTCATACTTTTAATGGGTAATTTTAACTTTTTTTGTTTCAAATAGGTTAAAAACAGAGTAAGAATTCATAAACTGGTACAAATCATTTAAATTTTGTCGAAAAAAATGCTAAATCCAATTTGAAAAAATTGTGCATTTTTGAAAATATTTGAGATCAACGTTTCCGACAAGCGTTAGAATCCATTAAAAATTATAAAAATAATAAAAATTATTTATTTGACAAAATATCAAATATTTTTAATTTACATCCAAAACATTGAATTCGGATCACACCTTAAGAAGTGATGCAAATTCAGTGCAATGGCTGTTGAAATGGAGGACTTCCGTCCTATGACAAGCCCGTGTTAAATTCATCGCTTCTGCGTCAATTTTGCACCACTTCCGGATCCAAAAAGAACATTTTCAGTACTTTTTTGGCGACGCTTTTTTTGCTGGGTAGTTATTATGCGCAATGGACACCATATCGGATTTTGCTACTCCAAAAGTCTATGGAAGTAAAATTTGCACTGAAAAAAATTTTCGATGAAGTCGGTTTGGCTTTAATAATTCGGAAAAAATCTTCAAAATTAATGAAATTTGCTGACTTTTTTCTTCTTGGATAGAAAGCAAAAAAGCTTTGAAATATAGGAATATAGAATAATAAATTAAAATTTGTTTCCTAGAATCAATTACGCAAAACTCTAATTAAAAAAAGAGGATTGTGTCTTAAATGTGTCCTTACTGCAATTCTGCGCTTCTTTGGATCGGAATCAATAACAAAATCATTATTGTAAAGACAAAATCTTTGGGACCGGGCATGTTTTATTTTTCAGTGTATAAGTGAAGCTTATAAAGAAATATTTAGGACTATTAGGTGAAAAGTTCGGTCAGACCTAATCTTAAGGACCTTCTAGAGACTGTCATTCAAAATCGGATTACTTGGGTTGTGGAAGCAGTCTATGCCACTTTGGTTCTTGATCGCATTACATAAAGGAGTATTCATATAATTATGATCCTAGATGGTCATCAGATTTCACCTGGATCGTATTAAAATTTGCTCCTTCAAGATGCTCAAGGAGTCAAATCTGGAAATTGATTTATACAGTGTAGCTGATATGTATTGCAAAAATATCAGGTTGCTATAATTTGCTAAACCGCTCATCTGATTGCTGACATATTTATTCTAGTGACATTTCATTATATTGTTTACAAGCCTACAAAATGGGAGCCACCGTGGTGCAATGGTGAGTATGCCCGCCTTGCATACACAAGGTCGTGGGTTCGATTCCTTCTTCGACCGAACACCAAAAAGTTGTTCAACGGTGGATTATCCCACCTCAGTAATGCTGGTGACATTTCTGAGGGTTTCAAAGCTTCTCTAAGTGGTTTCACTGCAATGTGGAACGCCGTTCGGACTCGGCTATAAAAAGGAGGTCCCTTGTCATTGAGCTTAACATGGAATCGGGCAGCACTCAGTGATAAGAAAGAAGTTCACCAATGTGGTATCACAATGGACTGAATAGTCTAAGTGAGCCTGATACATCGGGCTGCCACCTAACCTAACCTAAATACCGTAAAGTCACTAAAAGACTTTGTCGAATGTCATAATTCATGTCAAAGGTAGCCAATTTGAACAAATCTAAACTGAAATCTCCAATCTAAAAAATTTGATGTTATTCCCGACATTTTTTGATTTTGCACAATGAAATTTTCTCTTCCAAGAGACTCCAGAAATTAAATCTGAGAATCGGTTTATATGGGGTCTATACCGAAAACTGGTCTGATATGGCCCCAATTAAACCATCCGACCTACATCACTAAAAACTAATTGTGCCAAGTTTCAAGCCAATAGCTTGTTTCATTCGAAAGTTTGCGTGATTCCAATAGACAGACGGACATCGTTAGATCTACTTAGAATTTAACTCTACCCAGAATATGTAAACTTTATGGGGTCTAAAAAAATCTTTAAAAAATATGACCTACATCTAAAAATCTAATTTCATAACAAAATTAAACAATGGAATTGAGAAACCTATCCCAGCAAAAAATGGAGCACTATTTCAGCAGGATTGTAAGGGAGATAGGCAGTACCAACTGCTTACAAAACAACTGAATCAGTGCTGATTTTTGTGGGCGATGTCCCGATTTAGAGCAGCTTCTACATAGCGCTGATATAATTGCTCATTTTAATAGCAATATTGCTCAGAAGTCATATATAATCGTGAGTATAGCATAGTTGGCGTGAAGGATAACAGCATTACCTTTCATGCATCTATACTGCATGAATTGGTTGTAATAACGTAAACGAATGATCATAAACTAGTTTGATTACTCGTTTACGTTATTGCCACCGATTCATGCAGTGTGGATGCATTGCCTACTTTATTCTATACCAAAAAGCAAAACTAAACTCTTACTGCTGAAGAATTTTTTTGCTGGGATATTTCTACTAGAAATTCAATCGAAGATTTTACTGAAAACGAAAATCTATGAAACCTATTTGTCTACAAATTAATTTCTATATGCTCTAAGTAAGTCCCTCACGCTTACTCATAATATTAATGCCCATTGAATCTTCACACAAATTTACTCCTCCGAAAAGTAATCTTGCCTAATAGTACTTTACAAATGTTAACTTTAAGTCAATACGTATAAATTTCCTGCTTACCCAAAACATTTCGGTTAGTTTGGTGAAAAGCTTAACAACGAAATATTCACAGCCATAATAAAACTATTATATTAATTTTCGTAACAAAAGGCCTTTTGTTTGCTAAAGGCTATAAATTGGAAATTGCCTTCGATAAAACTTCACATGATCGAAAACCAACAGATAGATGGAGAGGGAGGGAGGGAGGGGAAAGTAAAATTCAAAATTGTAACTAATCAACTTTGAAGAGTCTTCAAAAATGTTACTTAAACTATAAAACTGTCAGAGAAAAGTTCACAGTTAATGGGACTAGGGAGCTGGAAGAAGTGGCGAAAATGGCAAATGGAAAGGATGAGTAGTGCGAAAATCTTTTAAAAGTTTTCAAATAAACCAACAATGCAAAAAAAAAAATCCAATCAAAAAGAGAAAGTTTTCTTAGCAAATACGAGCAAGTGTACAAAATCGATGGCCCATTTCCCCAATTCTTCTTTGATGTCTACGGACACAAATGCCATTTTTTCATTTCTTCAGAGACCTTTTCTTTACATATTCCCAGAAAATCATCATCCAGATTGTTAATCTTTTCTTGTGTGTTCTTGTTTTTCTCGTTTTTTTTTTATTTTCATATTCTCATGCCTAACTATGAATGATGCCGACAACAACAACAACACCGTTAACACAAAAGGTTTAGTCCAGTTTGCCCTCAACGCCTGCCTGATATAGGCAATCAAACAGCTGCTCTGGAACGTATGCCAAAAGGACGTTACGAGTATTTGAAACGCTTACTGCCATATTTGCTAAATCAATCCGAGGATTGTTTATATTTAAATATTTACGTTCCCATACAAGGTAAGTGTCGATGATGTTTTTTGTTATTATTTTTCTGTTTTCATTGTTGTTCTACAGTATCGACTGAGCGGTAGTGTTGTTTTTTTTTTTTTTTGCTTTTGGATAACTCGCAAAATCCTTTTGAAGTTAGGGATACCAAATGAGAAAGGCTGCTATTTTAAGGATTAAAAATTAATAAATAAATAAATATGAAAAATTATTTTTCAAGCATATTGATATATTTTTATAAAACATATTTATAATATTATTTATTTTTATAAAATACAATATTTTTATAAAATTGAAAAATACAGAAAGAAGACCCCACAATAAAAGCAAAAGTAGATTTTGTTTAAGAATTTCTAATTTATATATTTTAATTTTAAATTTTTCTTCATATGGATAACAAGGGGGAACAAAATTGAACTTTTTTAAGTTGATTTGGAATTTAAAGTAATTTGAGGTTGCTGAATCCAAATCTGCAATTGGTTTGTTTATATCAGCTCGACTTTTCCAGATATACTTTTATATTCAAAAATAATGCATATATTGAAATAACTTGAAAACGGTTCACCATATTACATCAAAAAGAAACAAGTAAGGAAAGTCTGAAGTCGGGCGGGGCCGACTATATTATACCCTGCACCACTTTGTAGATCTAAATTTTTGATGCCATATAACATCCGTCAAATGTGTTGGGTGCTATATAAAAAGGTTTGTCCCAAATACATACATTTAAATATCACTCGATCTGGACAGAATTTGATAGACTTCTACAAAATCTATAGATTCAAAATTTAAGTCGGCTAATGCAGTAGGGTGGAACACAATGTTAGTAAAAATTTATGGGAAACATTTAAATCTGAAGCAATTTTAAGGAAACTTCGCAAAAGTTTATTTATGATTTATCGCTCGATATATATGTATTAGAAGTTTAGGAAAATTATAGTCATTTTTACAACTTTTCGACTAAGCAGTGGCGATTTTACAAGGAAAATGTTGGTATTTTGACCATTTTTGTCGAAATCAGAAAAACATATATATGGGAGCTATATCTAAATCTGAACCGATTTCAACCAAATTTGGCACGCATAGCTACAATGCTAATTCTACTCCCTGTGCAAAATTTCAACTAAATCGGAGTTAAAAATTGCCCTCTGTGGTCATATGAGTGTAAATCGGGCGAAAGTTATATATGGGAGCTATATCTAAATCTGAACCGATTTCAAACAAATTTGGCGCGAATAGCAACAATACTAATTATACCCCCTGTGCAAAATTTCAATTAAATCGGAGTAAAAGATTGGCCACTGTGGTCATATGAGTGTAAATCGGGCGAAAGCTAGATATGGGAGCTATATCTTAATCTGAACCGATTTCAATCAAATTTGGCACACATAGTTGCAATGCTAATTCTACTCCCTGTGCAAAATTTCAATTAAATCGGAGTTAAAAATTGGCCTCTGTGGTCATATGAGTGTAAATCGGGCGAAAGCTATATATGGCAGCTATATCTAAATCTGAACCGATTTCAATAATATTTGGCACACTTGACTACACTACTAATTGTACTCCTAGTGCAAAAATTCAACCAAATTGGGGTAAAAGTCTGGCTTCTGGGACCGTATTAGTCCATATCGGGCGAAGGATATATATGAGAGCTATATCTAAATCTGAACCGATTTCAAAAAAATTTGGCACGCTTGACTATAGTACTAATTGTTCTTTTTGTGCAAAATTTTAAGCAAATTAGAATAAAACTCTGGCTGCTGGGGCCATATCAGTCCATATCGGGCGAATTAAATATATATGGGAGCTATATCTAGATCTGAACCGATTTCTTCCAAAATCAATAGGGTTCTATTCTGAGCCAAAACACATACTTGTGCCAAATTTGAAGTCGATTGGAATAAACTGCGACCTAGACTTTGATTACAAAAATGTGTTCACGGACAGACGGACATGGCTATATCGACCCAGGAGCCCACCCTGAGCATTTTTGCCAAAGACACCATGTGTCTATCTTGTCTCCTTCTGAATGTTGCAAACATATGCACTAACTTATAATACCCTGTTCCACAGTGTTCCGAAACTCCCAAAGAATATTCTCATTAACTCTTTCACTACCGATGTCCACTTAGAAGGACATTCGAAAAAGACACCAAATTCTATTTTCCCACTTAGTTTCGATTTATTTCTCGATGTTATTTTAAAGTAGAGGCTTTAATCTAAATAAGTTATAAATATTTTCCATATTGGTGAGCACTAAAATATATTTTTTTAAACTTTTTTCTTCCTTATAAACTTCTTTAACAATAAACGAAAAATATGAAAATTTTGGACAATTTTTCTACTGTATGTCTCTAGTAAATTGACATTTATACAAAACCTATAGCTGATACTTTTTCGGGATCATTTTTGTATTTTTTCTCACACTTTGAAAGATATTAGAGGCCAAATAGTGCTTCTTTTTGTAAGACCATTTGGTCACAATTCAAGAATCAAGTTTTCAGAACAAAATCATATAGTTCTTGAAGTAATTGGGGTAGGATCTTAATATGACAATTTTTGTTTTACATGCTTAGTACTAGTAAAAACAGAAAAAAATTAAAGTTTTAAACTTTAGGTTTATTTCGGTAGAGAAAGCGTTAAGCTGTGCCTACATTGTTTTTTAATTTTCCAAGTCGTTTTAGAGATTTGGATTCAGCGTCCAAATAACCTTAAAAACTATATCCAGTTCTTAATCAACAAACCATTGTGTAATTATATATAAAAGCTACACTGAAAATAAATTAACATAAAATAAAATATTACGTATCTTTAAATTTGGGATACCAAAATGTGGAGCCTTTATCTAAATCTGAGGCGATTTCGATGAAATTCGGCACACTTAAATATAATGTTAAGTCTACTTACTACGCCAAATATCAAGACAGTTGGACTAATTTTCATATTTCCCTTATCGAACAAATTTGGTACACATTGCTAACATTTTATGTGTATAGAGAGTCCAAAATTTCAGAATTTTCGGGCAAAAACTTTAAACTCCATTGTCATATGAATGTAAATCGAGTGAAAAATATTTGTGGAGCTATTTATATCTGAACCGATTTTGACAAAATTTTACATACATAGTTAGAATATTTAATGCTACTCTCTGTGCGAATATCACGCATTTTGGAGTAAAACTTTGGCCTCCGTTGTCGTATGAATCTAAATTGGGCGAAAGATACATTTGGGAGCCATATCTAAATTTGAACCGATTTTTTTTCTTCAAAAATCAATATGGTTCTATTCTAGAACAAAATTGATACTTGTTCCATATTTGAAGCCGGTTGGACTAAAACTGCGACCTAGACATTGGTTACAAAAAAGTGTTTACAGACAGAAGGACAGAGGGACAGACAGATATGGCTAGAGCGATTCACGGGTCATGAGCAATACTGCCAAACACACTCTTTTTCACTGAGTTAGGTTAGGTTAGGTGGTAGCCCGATGTATCAGGCTCACTGAGTTGATCAAGATATAAAGGCATGTTTTATAATTTTCATTTTTAAATACATATTTATTTACTGATGACTAAAACGCGGAAAATTATATGAATGAGGTCTCAATTCTAAATTTCTAGATTTAAAATTTGGATTCTTCTTACAAAATAGTTTTATTCTAATGTATGGGTATCTTTGGCTTTAAATTAAAAATTTAATATGAAGGTCAAAATCCTTAAAACCAAGTAGACTTTATTGTGTTCTTTTTATTTTTTTATTTTAATGATTTAGTATACCAGTTTTCTGCAATCGGCATCCCTACTTATTGACACAACCATAGATGCAGGTCTCTCCCCTAGGATCAGACAAACAAACAAAAGAAAAACAAACACACCAAAAAAAGTCTTGTGACTTAAGTGACAAACCATTAAGAATTTAAATAAATTCCTTCAACACTTTTTTACTTTTTTTTTTGTTGGTTTTCCATCCATCGTTTCATCCAACGAAAATGACAGAATGTGGCATGGAAAACTTTTCAATTTTCCACATGGACCCTAACGTAGACTCAATGGTTGTGAGGGATTTGATATGTAAACCTTTTTTGTGTCGTTGAACTTTGGAGTGTTTAATACCAAGTCAGCCAGTAACAGATGATTAAACTGGGCATTGGGGGGAGGGAGGATTTTCAATGGATGATAAAACCTAAAGGACAGACGGGCATTCTTACACACACACACGCACACATAAGAAAGTGTCAAAAAAGATAAATGTTTTGTCAGTTGTGTTTGTTTCTTATATAATCAATGTATGTATGTGTGTGTGTGGGTGCATGTGCGTGGTAAGAGATTGGTGTACCTGTGGGTCATAATGTGATGCTAAGCCATATCCTTACTTCCAAGAGGATGTGTGTCTAAACCACATGGAAAAGTTCTGTTCAAGCATTGTTTTTAATGGCTTTGGTTGTTTTCGCTTAAGTTTTTCGCTTATTTATTCAAATAAATGGGTTATCCAAATGTATATATATTAAAAGGTAATTTTTTCAATTTTTCAAATTAAAAAAAAATATATTGCAAAGTATTTCAGACAAAAGAAATACTGATAGAGTTGATATTATTTTTGAGAATATTAACAAACAAAAATTAACTGAGATAATTTCATGGTAAACAGAAAAACTATCAACCAGATTTGTTCAGATTGAATTTTCAAATAAAAAATCAATTAAAAAATTAATTAATTCAAGGAATTTTTTAATCAACACAAATTTGAATTAAAAAATTACTGCAATGAATTAAATTTTTAATTGTAACAATTAATTTTTTGCTTTGTATCGGTGAGTGATATTATCAATTCCGTGATTGAAGCAATTTTAATTCAAATTGAAATAATAAAATTTCATGACTGAAATCAAAAACAAAATATTTTATTCTCTGTATGTTTCTGTTATCAATTTTATACAACACCTGGTCTTTAAATTCTCCGTAAATAAAAAACAACTATGACAAATGATAGATAAATTGTTTTATAAAACTTTCTGTGATTTCATTTAACGCCCCCTTATTTCATAACCCTTTACCTCTGGGCTTATCTTTTATAAATGCATTAAAAACTATGGATAATATATTGATGTTAGTCTTGCCTACCTCTGTACGAGAATATATATATTTTTTTATATATGGTCAATATGTTTTCATTTTTTCCAACGCCCATAAATCATTGAGGCAAAAATAAAAATTGCTCCTGACTTTGGACAATAACATATTTTCTCATCTATGATTTATGTGGACGTTATGAAAGTGCAAAACTAGGCAAAACTGTAATAATCAGCACAAAAATTTGGGTGGCACAATAAACAGAAAAAAACTTAATATTTTCCTTTGCAAAAAACTTTAATAACTTTTCGCCGTATTTTTGCCCAAATAGAAAAGTAGTAAAGAGAAAACTTTAAGCCTAAAATTTATGCAAATATTTGCTACTCATTGTTGAGCCTTAATGTATGCTAAACTTTTTTTTTTTTTTTGAATTTCAAATGCCAGCCATTTTCACTTGGACATCCACTGTTGCTGTCTCATCCATACGAATTGTCGAGTTATTCTTTATGTGTTTTTATTCAAAGTAAGAGTGTTTGCATATTTCAACTTTTTTCCCCGTTCAATCGTTTCGACGCAACTTTGTTTTTTTTTTCTTCTCTCTCAATGTTTAGGAACTTCCCCTGGCGATTGTCACTTCGTGCTTGGTTCACTCCAAAAAAAGGGAAAAGTTATAATTTAGTGGCACATATTAATATCTGCTTTGCAGTAAATGCCAAAAATTGTTCGAACACAAACAAGGAGAAGCCATCAATACCAAACTTCAATATCATGGCCTAAGCCATATACCCACACCCATACCACCCATCATCATCAATCGATAGACGAAAAAGTTCGTGCCCATTTTGCAGAGATTCTCTGTTCATACATAAAATATGCTGCGACCATAGAAAGTAAACAAATAAAGTTTTTTTTTTCTTTTTGTGAGTGGGAGAAAAGCTATCGTCCCAAGTTATGACAACATTTGCGTTAATTATGCTATATCACTTTTATCGAAAAGTTCAATACTTTTACTTTGGCAAAGAGCTGCATTGGCTATGGGAGAAGAGGGTTGTCAAATTATGAACCCTTCATGATTAAAACGAGAGATGCGTGAAGAGGCAGCACAAGAAACCTTTCTCTTTTAGGAAATAGTCTCTTTCTTGGCATATATGAATAATGCTGGCTTTTATTTCATAAATAAATTTAGTTTGAAAATGAGAAAATTCTAAATCAAATATTTGAGATATTATCACGTGCCTTGGCAAAAATCATATACTCTACCCATTTAAATGAATCTTCCATTAGTCAACATCCTAACGGCAATGCATGATGAATATTAAATATTTGTGTTTGACAGAGATAGAGAAAGAGAGACAGAGGGGGTATAGAGTATAAATATTATATATAGATAGAGAGAACACTTCTACCAGTATTTCCTAATTTTAAATACCGATTATTATGAATTAAGTTGCTTAATTACTGATTTTTTATCTTATTGTTCAAAAGTGAAAAATATCGGAAATAGCATCAAAATTTAGAATCCGTTTTATTAAAAATGACTACCTTTTACACGAATTATGGCTTTCAAATGACCGACAAAGTTATCTGGTGCACGAATGTGGTTCTGTGGTATTTTGGCCCATTTCCGGCGAAGCCCCTTCTTGAGATGATCGATACTGTGGTATGCCCGAGGCATTTGACACTCTCCAAAAAGACCCGGATGCGAAAGTCCAACGGATTGAGATTCGTTTGGTGGCAATTTTGCATACAAAATAAAGCGAAGAACCTTCGTTTTAAGCCACACTTTGTTGTATTGACTGCAATGGCGCTGAATCCTGTTGGAATGGCCACGGTCTGCTGCAGAAATATTTATCTGCATAGGGCTTCAATACTGTCGTTAGCACATTTGTTTGATAATATTCAGCGTTTATGACCCCATGGTGAAAACGAGAGGTGGCTACCATTACCATAGTCCTGAGTCCCGTTGGAATGACCATGGTCTGCGACCGGATTCGTGGTCTGCTAAGGACTTCAATACTGTCTTTATGATATTGTCTCGATAATATTCGGCATTTGTTGTAACCTTAAAGTCGATGAATACGAGGCGGGAGTGATCATCGGCCGTTAGAGTGGCCCACACTATTACCATCGGCGGGGCTTGAGTTCAGGTGGTGTAAATTTTCAGTTGACCTCTTTGGCACATAAACATGCTAATTTTGTTTGTTCATAGACTATTCAATTTGGAATGGATTCTCATCGGAGAAAGCTAATTCTGTAACTGGCTACCTTCGTACAAGCGAAGCAAATCCTTGCCTTTCCAGTCCAAATTGCTTTGTGCATCGGCGATCTCTTACCATTTTTTAAATTTGAATGGCTTTACCGAATGTGACTTTCTCTGATGAGAAGCCAAATTCAGGAACTGGAAACTTTCGTGCTTGCGAGGCAAATCCTTGCTCAGTATAGTCCGGAATATTTCGGTATTGGAGTTTTAGATCCGAAGGTCTCAGTGGGGGAATTGTAGCCTCGAATATTTCGGTGTGAGAACTGTAGCCACCTAGTGGTGAGACCTTGTGGGTTCATTGGATGAAGTGTAGCCCCAGAGGTTTCAGTTTAGGAACTCTATGACTGAATGTGCAACCCAAAAGGGGAAACTGCAACTCCTAGCTTTAAATCCGAAAGTTTCACTGAAGAAAATGTAGCGTCACAATTTCTCATTGGAGAAACTGTAGCATGGAAGGTTTCAGTGGTGGAATTGTAGTCCCAGAAGTTCTCATTTTAGACGCGAAGCTCACAGGTCTCAGTGGCTATTCACCAGAACGTCTCAGTAGGAAATGTAGCCCCAAAGGTCTCATTCGTTTAAGTGGTGTAGGTTAGGTTAGGTTAGGTGGCAGCCCGATGTTTCAGGCTCACTTAGACTATTCAGTCCATTGTGATAACACATTGGTGAATTTCTCTCTTATCACTGAGTGATGCCCGATTCCATGTTAAGCTCAATGACAGGGGACCTCCTTTTTATAGCCGAGTCCGAAAGGCGTTCCACATTGCAGTGAAACCGATTAGAGAAGCTTTGAAACCCTCAGAAATGTCACCAGCATTACTGAGGTGAGATAATCCACCGCTGAAAAAACTTTTTTTTTGGTGTTCGGTCGAAGCAGGAATCGAACCCACGACCTTGTATATGCAAGGCGGGCATGCTTACCATTGCATCACGGTGGCTCCCTAAGTGGTGTAACAGTAGCCTGGAAAGTATCATCGAGAGAACTGTATCCTCAAAGGTTCAGACACTGTAGTCCCAAAGGTTTCGGTGGTGGAACGGTAGGTTCGGAAGATTCACTGGTGGAACTGTAGCCCAAAAATATGTCTCAGCATTGGATCTTAGGTCTGAGGGTCTCAACGTTCGAAATGGATGCACGAAGGTCACAACGTGTGAATTGTAATCTCATTGGAAAAATTTGAAGCTCTGATGGAACTGTAGGCCAAAAAGTTCTCAACGCAGAGACTCCAGCCTCTAAGTGGTGGAACACCTACACCCTTTTGAAACTTCGATGGACTTAATCAAAGCACATTTGTATCCGCGATATGTTCCGTACGTTCAGGAAGTTTTCTACCCCTATGGAGTGGATTTTGATCAACTGCGGCCTTCTCTTTTCGGGTCATTTATGATGCTGTTACCGTTGACGATGCAATTCGGCCATTATCACTGTAACGAGCAAGGACATATTTAAATTCTGGTTTCCCAGCCAACTATAAATCAAACGCGCTTAAATTACATTACTAATGAATTTCTTTTTGAATGCAATATACCAAAATGCTTTTGTAGGCTTGTAAACAATAAAATAAAATATCGCTGGAATATTTCTGTCAAGGGGCCACAGTGGTGTAATGCCTTCCATACACAGGGACTTGGGTTAGGTTAGGTGGCAGCCCTATGTATCAGGCTCACTTAGACTATGCAATCCATTGTGCTGTCCGATTCCATGCTAAGCTCAATGACAAGGCACCTCCTTTTTATAGACGAGTCCGAACGGCGTTGCACATTGCAGTGAAACCACTTAGAGAAGCTTTGTAACCCTCAGAAATGTCACCAGCATTACTGAGGTGGGATAATCCATCGCTGAAAAAGTTTTTGGTGTTCGGTCGAAGCAGGAATCGAACCCACGACCTTGTGTATGCAAGGCGGGCAAGCTAATCATTGCACCACGGTGGTTTCGGCCAAACACCAAAAAGTTTTGCAGTAATGCTGGTGAGTGTTTCAAAGCTTTTGTTGTTGTTGTTGTTGTAACAGTTTTTAATGTAGTTTCATCCATTTTGTTCTTGTGTAGTTCAGCTGGTTGCCAGATCAAGGAACTCTGCGACAAGAATGGGGTGTGTCCAGAGTGATCTGGTAGTGAGACGGGTAGGCTTAGCTGGGCAAGCAAAAAGGTGACGAGTATCATGTGGCCCTTGATTACATATGGGATACACGTCAGCTACGCTGCTATCAATAACTGATAAGTATGAATTGAGGCAGCTGCACTTGCCTGATCTTAGTTGGGCCAAAACTACCCTTGTCTGCCGTGGGAGGTCTCTCTCCTCCGGTGCAATGTGCGGCGGTCGGACTCCGAGAACAGGATTAACCTTGTAGCTTCTCACCGCTTCAGCTACAGTGTCCTCATGGATCCTGTTCAGACCTGTCTGGTATGCTGCCTGATCTAGAGGCTCTCTTTTGTAACGCTGGATCTCTGGCTCTAGAAGGTGAAGATCAACCCTTACATTCCTGGGTGGAGGTTGTCTATCCACAAGATGGTAATTCGGATGACAACTTCGATGGCAACCCAAGAGGTACTGCTTTGACAACATGTAGTTGTGTCGACGCACTGGGATGATCTTGGTCTCCGCATAAAGGTGATCCAGGGGTGTACTGCGGAGACATCCTGTTGCGGTTCTAAGGGCAGCGTTCTGACAGGTCTGTATGTTATTCCACTGCGTATCGCTCGTTTGAGGTGTCCGCACTGGCGCTGCATAGTTTACCACTGACCGGCCAATTGCCTTATATGTAGTTAACAAGGTTTCTTTGTCCGCACCCCAAGTGCTGCCGGCAAGCGACTTGAGGACCTTGTTTCTACCGCGGAGCTTATCACAAATTGCAGTGGCATGGGCGGACGACTTATAAAGGCTGTCGAATGTGACCCCGAAAATCTTGGGGTAATTTGTTGTCGGAATTGTTTCGCCATCGACTTGGCGAAGTACGCAGGCAGTTGAATGTCAAAGCTTTTGTAAGTGGTTTCACCGAAAGCCGGGCTTAAAAAGAAGGTCCCTTGTCATTGAGCTAAACATAGAATCGGGCAGCAATCAGTGATGAAAAGAGAAACTCACCACTGTGGTATCACAATGGACTGAATAGTCCTGACCTAACGTAGACGAGCCCTTAATTATAACAAACTGAAGTTGCACTGAGAAATCTTCCGTAGCTAAACTACTGCTTTGTGGAAATCTCAAAATGTGGAGTTAATTTTTCGCACGAAATAATTCATTGTTACTATAAAAGAGCTTTTTATCTGTGTGACTGCAATACATAACATCCATCCTGTACACCCCTTTATCATCGTATGGTGGTGGATATTAGAGGTGTGCACGTGACACGAAATTGTCGTGACTCACGCGTGAGTCGTGAGTCACGCTCATGGCAACGACGTGAGTGTGCGTGAGCGCGATTAACAAACCAAAATGTCGTGCGTGAGTCACGAAAATATTATCTTCGTGAGTATGCGTGATTTACGCTCACGAAAATAACCCCGCTCACTAAAATAAAACGCTTAAGAGTTAAATTCATTTACAATTTTAGTGACACCTGGGATGTTAAGAGTGTAATAATGCTCTCGATTTTAATACTGCTCATGTTTTCAGACACGTCGCTAAGGTAAATTACTCAAAAATTGTTCGTGAGTCACGATATTTTTCGTGGGTCACAGTATTTTTCGTGAGTCACGATATTTTCGTGCGTGAGTGTGCGTGAGTACAAATTTTCTTTTCGTGAGTGTGCGTGAGCGTGAGTCCTCCCAAACAATATCGTGCGTGAGTAAGATTTTTCCGTCGTGAGTGTGCGTGAGTAAACTGTTACTCACGTGCACACCTCTAGTGGATATAAAAAAAAAAACTTATTTCTGGGGGAGAGGGAATTCTTGAGGATCCTTCATTTCTGAAAATTTGTTGGATGAATTTTCTTAGTCCTTTACCAATCAGCCTAGTAGAGATTATAATATCGAGGTTTATATTTTGAAAATGTCTACTAAAATAAGAGGATTATAAAATGATTAAAATAAAATTTGGTTAACGTATTCATAGCATAACCATTGGGTACAATTAAATGCCTAATATCCCAAGGCAGTTTGTCGATATTTTAAGACTACATTTTAGCTGGTACTTATCATTATGTGATATAGCACTTAAGCTGGACAATATCCTAATAATTGTGTAAGAACCCTTTATCAGTGTGAATGCTATTGCACAAATTGATCTACGTGGCATATATATGGTATCATAAAATATATAAGCTTCACGATGGTAAATGGATTAATGAATTTTAGCAAATTTAAATTTAATTATATATAATAATCAGTACTATTTCCAAATGTTTCCTTTTTTTCTTTGCTAGGATATCATGAACTAAGCTATCTGACCTTTTCCGCAATTGAAACCCTAAGAATTTACCCACTCATAGCTGGCACAGAAATTTATTAAAATTCCACATAGCTGTCAATCAAAATGTATGCAAGGCAAGGAATGGGCAGTTATTTTATTTAAGAAAATATTATGAGGATAAAAAACAGAGGATGCTTTGGTAAAATCTGATATAAAAAATAAACACTGCGTAATTCAACTTTGTCCTGATGTTAATTAAAAATGTGTGAGTAAAAATAATTAAACTTTTAAAGCCTCTTTCGTTGAAAGCAAAGCATAACCAACCGACAAAGCACGAAAAAACTCATTCGTTTTTTTTTCGTTTACTTGAAATCCTCCATTGAAACAACAATAATTCTCAAGTTTTTTTCCCCATTTTTTGCATCTTAACAAGAACCCCTGCGTATAATCTGTAGTTCTTAAGAAGAACGAAAAAACATGGTTTCCTTTTACTGCCAAATAAGATTTAAATGTGTTTGAGAATATGAGAATTCACCTCATGAGAGAGGGATTTTCCATAACTTTGTAGATTACATGTGTATGGGTGAGTGAGTTTAACTTTCTCTGAGGCAGGGGTTGGGTGTATGTATTATTTTTGTGAGTATGGATGGTTTCGCATTTCTCCTCTTGCTTTGTGTTGTTAATACGATTGCTGATGTTTTTTTTTTTTTGTGATTATTTACTATGTGTCTGTGCCTGTATGTATCTGTGTGGGAGCATATCTCTTTACAAGTTTTGCATTTCTTTTAATTTTCCACCATACCGCCTACCTCCACTTCCGCTGCCACAACCAACAAAATCTGAAATCTTACGAAAATTTTCAGTTAATTAAAATATTAATGAGTCTTCAGAAGAACAGGAGCCATCCATGAGCACCTACAGCATATCACTGGAAAATTTAGGGGTGCTATTTTACGAGAGGAATAGGTAGCCTATTGAAGTGTAGCACTTGGTAAAAAGCTGCCTATACCACGCCAAGAGGCGATTAGTGCGGTGAAATAATATTAATTTTGCATGTTAAGAATGTGTTGCTTTTTTCCCCGTTATTGTTTATTCATACTTCTCGAATGAGCCTGGGAATGGAACAAACGTCACATTTTTTCGTATAAAGTACAGTGGTTAAAATGTCAATTTTATAACTATATAATTATTATTATTTTGTTATAATGAAATTAAGATTAACTAGTAAGTGATATTTTACTAGCCGGACCATAAAGGCTCACCAAACAGCCATACCTTGAGGATTGTGAGGCGTTTCAACAAAAACTATTGGGATTTTCAAGTGACAATTATGCTGGTTGATTCAGATAAAAAAACTTCTCACAATTATTGTCCATTTTTGAGATGTGTCCGGTTTTCAGAAGTTTTAGAGGTTTCACTGTATTGAGAATTAACAATAACCTTGGAATGACACTATCATTTGAGCGAAAATACAATTAGGGGAAAAATAGTGTAACGCAAGGCAACATATCTGTTTCCAAAGGAAATCGCCTTAAACTACAACATACAAGTACAGTGAAAACTCTCAAACTTGAACACTCTGAAATCTGAACACATCTCAAAAGAAGAAAATTTTCGTTGCTATTTTATCACGCTAGTATTTATACCCTGCGCCACACTGTATTGTGTATTATAAGTTAGTGCATATGTTTGCAACACCCAGAAGAAGACGAGATAGACACATGGTGTCTTTGGCAAAAATGGTCAGGGTGGGCTCTTGAGTCGATATAGCGATGTCCGTCTGTCCGTGAACACATTTTTGTAATCAAAGTCTAGGTCGCAGTTTTAGTCCAATCGACTTCAAATTTGGCACAAGTATGTGTTTTGGCTCAGAATAGATCCCTATTGATTGGAAGAAATCGGTTCAGATTTAGATATAGCTCCCATATATATATTTCGCCCGATATGGACTTATATGGCCCCACAAGTCAGAGTTTTATCCTAATTTGCTTAAAATTTTGCACAAGAAAAACAATTAGTACTGTAGTCAAGTGTGCCAAATTTCATTGAAATCGGTTCAGATTTACGGTCCCAGAAGCCAGAGTTTTAACCAAATTTGGTTAAAATTTTGCACAGGGAGTAGAATTGGTATTGTAGCTATGCGTGTCAAATTTGGTTGAAATCGGTTCAGACTTAGATATAGCTCCAATATATAGCTTTCGGCCGATTTACACTCATATGACGACAGAGGCCAATTTTCGGCTCCGATTTAGTTGAAATTTTGCACAGGGACTAGAATTAGCATTGTAGCTATGCGTGCCAAATTTGGTTGAAATCTGTTCAAATTTAGATAAATCTCCCATATATAGCTTTCGTCCGATTTACACTCATATGACCACAGAGGCCAATTTTTAACTCCGACTTAGTTGAAATTTTGCACAGGGAGTAGAATTAGCATTGTTGCTATGCGTGCCAAATTTGGTTGAAATCGGTTCAGATTTAGATATAGCTCCCATATATATGTTTTTCTGATTTCGACAAAAATGGTCAAAATACCAACATTTTCCTTGTAAAATCGCCACTGCTTAGTCGAAAAATTGTAAAAATGACTCTAATTTTCCTAAACTTCTAATACATATATATCGAGCGATAAATCATGAATAAACTTTTGCGAAGTTTCCTTAAAATTGCTTCTGATTTGAATGTTTCCCATATTTTTTTTTACTTACATTGTGTTCCACCCTAGTGCATTAGCCGACTTAAATTTTGAGTCTATAGATTTTGTAGAAGTCTATCAAATTCTGTCCAGATTGAGTGATATTTAAATGTATGTATTTGGGACAAACCTTTATATATAGCCCCCAACACGGATGTGATATGGTATCGAAAATTTAGATATACAAAGTTGGCAGGCTATAATATAGTCGGCCCCGCCCGACTTTAGACTTTTCTTACTTGTTTTTCATAAGGTTAGGTTAGGTGGCAGCCCGATGTATCAGGCTCACATAGACTATTCAGTCCATTGTGATACCACATTGGTGAACTTCTCTCTTATTTTTTTTTTTTTTTTTATAAGAGAAAATCTTGAAATTAGGGACAAAATTTAGATGACCATGAGTATCGACTTCTGAGGGGTTTCACTGTACTAAGTTCTATTTCGAGCTATATTATTAATTTCTTCTGTAAATGCCCATATTTAATATCACTGTTCTTTTACCTTGGCTCTGTCGAATCTTTTGCAAAATAATGACAGCTGAAAATGATGTGGCAGATATGGGACAATCTGAGATTTAATTATGGCCCCATAACAGAGTCGTAGAGTTTTTTTTTTTCTTATAATTACATCCTTCTCCAACCACAGGTAGATTCTAGCTGGAAGGTATTGGCATTTTGCTGTAGTATATTTATTTCTTTTTTCTCTCTTGCCTAATGAGAAAATTATTCTTAAACTTAAGTGCCACTCTCAGCCTTAGTACTCATCTCGTATAAATGTGAAGCTTTATATGGGAAAAGGAAAAATTCATGGCAACAAGCATTACACCGGTAGCTTTGCTACGCTAAGAAAAATACCACAAAATGTCATTAAAGATTTTCTCCATACCAGCTTCACATTCATTCAACCACCATCCATCCAACCATCTATCTATCCATCCATTTCCAAGCAAACCACTATGAATTGTCATTTGCATAAACGTTACAAAGTCACAAGGAGAAGGACCAAAAACGAAAAAAAAAAACAAACCAAGCTATGGCAGAAGGAGAAATATCCTAGTCCAAGAATTCCTTTTGTTTTTAGGGACCATTGTATATGAACTTCAAGAAGGTATGTGCTGGATCGCTGTATCCATTTCTTCGTAAATAGGTTGATTACATTCATCATCCTTTTTTGTGTGTTTAAAGCATCATGTCAAGATGATAAAAAAAAACAAACGAGATGGCAGTAGCTAATGAAAACTGCCAATATCAATGATGGGGAAAGGAAAAGAGGAGTTATTGAAATGTACCTAAAAGAAAAAAAATCTTGGTCAATTTTTAATTAATTCCCAAAGTTATTTGAAATGTAAATTCTTGAGAATGGCATTGATTTCCTATAGAACTTTCTATAACAAGCATTTCTTGTGACTTTTACAAGGTTGCCGCTTGTCGGTAAAGTTAAATATAGGAAATTTTGCACAGTGTTATAGTTTGAAAAAAAAAAAATAATTGATATTTAAATTTCTAGAAGAAACTTCTCAAACTTGGACACTCTTATAAACGGACATCTTTCAATAATGGACAATTGTGGTGAGAAGTTTTGTATTATTAAAAATTAATATCTCGTAACTGGACATCTCCCAAGTGTGAACAAAATTTAGGCGACTTCTTGTGAGCGGTTCCACTGTTTTTATAAACAGCTCTTATATTTTTTTTAATAATTCTACATCACAATTTAGGTATCCAAAATTTAAATAATTACATTTTCCAATTTTTTTAAATTAAAAAAAAACAATTTTCAGATTTCATTGTGTGACAAAACAATAATCACCATCAGCCCTGGACATTAAAAGACAGCTGACATTCACTTGTTCATACTTTCTCTCAAGTTGCCAACCATCATCGGCAATCAAAGAAAATAAGAAAAATACAAAAACTTTTTAAACAACCAAATGAAAAAGCCATATTTAAGCCCCTTATGGCTTCTTAGCAAAACAAAAACTGGCCCAAGAAATTTTCAATTCATAAAGTTAGGCCATATTTTTATGCTTATTTAATGAAAATGGCTCGCTTTGACCAGCTAATTAAGTGGAAAACTTAAAGATTGGAAATTAAGACTTCCTCTAGCACGAGAACAATATAAACCCCACACACCTTTCTCCTCCTTGCTCAGCGGGTTGGCATAGAATCCTGGAATAAAAGGAGCTAGTACAACCACCATATATCCTACGTACATAAACATAGTATAGCACTGTACAAGGTATAACCTCCATTGGGATAACAAATAGTGCCAACTCATTATCTCGAATGCCATAACAAGCCATGGCTATAACAGAGATATAAAGCCAAAGTTATTATGGCTTAAGGAGCAAATAAGAAGGCAGCATACAAAGTACCAGGATTAGATCGAAAACAAAGCTGCAAATCATTTTTAAGGATCTTATAGCCGAGGACATTTGCTATTCTCCAGTTTTTCCCACATTTTGGCGATGGCGATTCTCTTTGCGAAAAAGAAACTCTAAAAGTATCCTTGCATTGGAAACAAAGAAACCAGGAATATCTTTGAGACCAAGATAACAGTATATCTATGTCTAAGGACACAAAGGACATGAAAAACGACCGTACAAACATGAGTTGAATAACATGACTCCTACTTGGAATGTCATGTTGTGCCAGTAATCGAGATATGAATTTATCTTGGTGTTGCTATTGTTGCGGCTATTTCCTTTCAATGTTTATTAAAATGGCCATAAATTTTATTGTCACTTTCAAGTGGATTAGAAATGCACCATCTATTTTGTTATATTTTTTTATTTATTTTGTTTTTGTTTTTCTTATTCTATATTTCAATTTTGTATAGATATATCGGAGGAAGAGAATGAATTAACTGCGAATAAAAATGGTTTCATTTTTATGCGAACGAGTTATGGGGGATTGATTTTGCTATGCCTTAAAAGCTTTAAGATTTTTGATCCATGAACAAATTTCATACCTACAAATATATGAAAATGGTAAAATATTAGGAGATATTGTGAAAGGTATGAAATAAAAAGAAAACAGTTCAATGACATAAAACACCAGATTCGGGTTTCCCCTTTGATTGCAAAAAGTCAAGAATATGACCCACCCAAAAGCCAATGGGCTTATTGAGAATTAATTTCTCTGGCGTTAATTTTCTACGTCGCTTAAAATCATAGTCGAACGCAGTCGCCAAGCTGTTCTTCCAACAATAATGCTGATCTTGTTATGCCAGTTTTTAAGAAAAGAAAAAATAATTAATGTCTTGAAACTCTTACTATATTGAGCCAAGGTATAAAAGTAATCGAATTTCAAGATGATTTCATTAATATCGAAGAATTTTTGAGACTTCCTAAAACCAATTTGTTCTACACAATTTTTGACAATTTTTGAATTCACATCCAAAATACTGAATTGCAAACTCACCTTAAGAAGTGATGCAAATTCAGTGCAAAGACACTTGAAATGGTGGACATCCGTCCTATGACATGTCCATGTTAAATTCATTGCTTCTGCACCAATTTTGCACCACATCCGGATGCAAAAAGAAAATTTTCACTACTTTTTGGCGATGCTGTTTTGCTGGGATTGAATGTATGCCGCTCACACTAATGCCTAAGGTTGTCTCAATCTCACCTTAGGTCTTGACGATATCAGTAAGCCCCCAGCATCAATGGTTCCGGGACACCAACTGATTTTTGACGACCTTTACAAAATTCGTCTTGAACTAGGACCTTGGATGGATTCACCATATTATCGATAAAACAGGTCCTTGACGGAGCTTCATCGTCAAAAATTGTTAAGTTTATCCCCCAAAAACTGAAACTTAATTGCCAAAAGTTGATTAAATTTCATTGATGCCCTGTTGATGATTCAACCCACATCGAAAGTTGTAAAAAATAATCGCATGAAAATGTTCTCGATTTAATTAAATTTTTTGGCCGATATGAGTTTCGAATCGAGTTGCTGTAAACCACACAAATAGCGCTTGTATTTCAAAACGTTCTGAGTACGTATAACTTCCACCACGGGAGCCACCGTGGTGCAATGGCTAGCATGCCCGCCTTGCATACACAAGGTCGTGGGTTCGATTCCTGCTACGACCGAACACCAGAAAGTTTTTCAGCGGTGGATTATCCCACCTCAGTAATGCTGGTGACATTTTTGAGGGTTTCAAAGCTTCTCTAAGTGGTTTCACTGGAATGTGGAAAGCCGTTTGGACTCGGCTATAAAAAGGAGGACCCTTGTCATTGAGCTTAACATGGAATCGGGCAGCACTCAGTGATAAGAGAGAAGTTCACCACTGTGGTATCACAATGGACTGAATAGTCTAAGTGAGCCTGAAACATCGGGCTGCCACATAACCTAACCTAACCTAACGTATAACTTCAAAATTGTCTAGCTTTACGATAGAGACACGAGTTGGCAGATTGGAATACTGGGGTTACCTAATTCCTTGCGGGAGCCACCTTAGTTTGCGGGAGCCACCGTAGTTTGCCACCGTGGTGCAATGGTTAGCATGCCCGCCTTGCATACACAGGGTCGTGGGTTCTATTCCTGCTTCGACCGAACAGAACAAAAAGTTTTTCAGCGGTGGATTATCCCACTTCAGTAATGCTGGTGACATTTCTGAGGGTTTCAAAGCTTCTCTAAGTGGTTTCACTGGAATGTGGAACGCCGTTCGGACTCGGCTATAGTCCGAGGTCCCTTGTCATTGAGCTTAACATGGAATCGGGCAGCACTCAGTGATAAAAGAGATGTTCACCAATGTGGTATCACAATGGACTGAATAGTCTAAGTGAGCCTAACCTAAACCTTGTAGTCTTTCACTATAAGCATGATCTTTCACTATTAGGTTAGGTATAGTGGCAGTCCGCTATTTCAAGTTCACTTAGTCTATTCAGTCGATTGTGTTGCCACTATGTTGAATATCTCTCTTATCATTGATTGCTGCCTGATTCCATGTTTAGCTGAATGACAAAGGGTCCTCCTCTTTAAAGTCGAGTACGTACGGCGTTTTGCACTGCAGTGAAACTTTGAAACATCCAGAAATGTCACCAACATTACTGAGAGGGGATAATTACCATTTCTGGGAGTTTCAAAGCTTCCCTAAGTGGTTTCACTGCAATGTGGAACGCCGGCTATAATAAGGAGGTCATTGACTTCAACCTGGAATCGGGCAGCACTCAGTGATAAGAGAGAAGTTCACCACTGTGGTATCACAATGGACTGAATAGTCTACGTGAGAATGAAATAGAGGACTGCCACCTAACCTAACCCACAACCCTTTGTATACAAGGCGGACATGCTAACTATTGCACCATGAAGGATCATATTTTTCACAACCATTTTTCTCTGATTTCGGTCAGCATGTTATTTTTCGGAAAGAAACAAATATGTTTCGACAAAATTATTCCAGCAAGCATGTAATGTTTGGCGAAAAAAATATTTTTCCGAGAAAAATTACTACGGTCCCCGACCAAAAACAATATTATGCTCTTTAAACATGTTTGAGGTGATCATGTTCCTTCTCAGCGTGTAATTTATCTCCTGGCATTCAGTGAGTTCCAAAGCTTCTCTAAGTAGTTTTACAGAATCTGCGATACACAATTAACTCTTATAATACGTTGGGTATTAGGTCGTATTTTTCATCACCGAATTTCTTACTTTTGGATTATAATAAATAGTTCTTACTTCTCAGCATGAATTCAGCGTATGTCACCAATCAATGCACTGAGTGATAGAAATTGTTAATTATATTCGAACAGTAAGATATGCGGTGTTGAAAAATACGATTTGGGTCATCAAATGACCCCAACGTAGTATAGGGGTTAATATTAAAACATAAACATAATGTCCTTATCAGAGAGATTCATATAGAACCAATCAACACTAATTAATCCTAGAGAAGTTCGTGATCTCTGGTATCACAATGCACTTGATAGTCCAAACGTTCGTTCTATTTTTTTTTATTTTCTATAAGTTTCTTTTGAACCCTTCACCAATACAATGCTTTAGGGTCTTATAATTTATTAATTTCCATAGGGCTTAGAATATTTTTTCCAATTTACTTTTTTTTTAGCAAAGGAAGTAAATTTTCACAAGCTATTATTGAAGCCCTATTTGTTCTGGTATAAAATGGTTGTTATACCCAAATATAAAGTAACCAGAAAGTTAAATTATTGCAATGAAATGTTCTTAAACTCATTTATTATATAAGCAAATTTTCCGAATGGTATTTTATATAAAATTCTATGATAGCATTACAACAAATTGATGACACTAAACTGGAAAAAATCAAACAAAAAAAAAAGAATTCTCAATGAATTCATAAATTTCGAACCTAACTACAAGAGATTCTCATGGGTGGAGATCGAAAAAAGGAAAAACCTCGGTAATATAAATAAATTGGCGCTTAGAATTTGTAACAATACGAAATGTTTCACTGTCGCTTCTAATATTTCCTAAAACCACTCGTTTTCGTTTCACCATTTATTTTTTCCTTACCATGAAACAAAAAAATTGAAACAAAAGGCCAAAATATTTGTCCGGTAGGTTAACCTTTTTTCCTTTGCTATTGCACGACAAGTTGAGCAGAAGAAAAGCTAAAAGACAAGATTTGTGAGAATTTGCCTTTGTCTTCAAGTATCTCAACTTTCATTCATTCCACCTCCGCCCCCCAAGAGGATGATTTCTTTAATTTTACCCATAAATCATTATTTATGTATCTTCAATGTCAAAATAAATTTCCGCTTATTCACAAAAACAATGGATACCTCGAAAAAGGACATCAGCAAAAAACAACTCTGAGGAAAAAATAACTTTCATTTGCTTGATATAAAGGCGAAGTCCTCGAAGTGAAAGGACATTTTTGCGGGACTGAAAAGGGGATCCTATAAAAGATGAGCACTTAATGTCAGTATTAATGAAAAAGCAGAGAAAAAGATACAATACCAACAAGAAACAAATACACGGCAGTAAAAACAAATGGAAAAAGAAAAAAATCGAAAAAAAATAATCTAAATATAATGGTTAACAATATTTGTCATTTTTGTAAGGGCATATAGAGGTGTAGTCAAAGAGAGGTGGATAAAGAGAATTTATTGCAAGAAATTAAATAGACTATGGTGTTCTAAAAATAGCTAAGTGCGAAGTATGATCCATGTACAGTCGAACAGGTTTATAATTAAGAAGAAAAATAAGTAAATATTTTGCAAAAAATCAGACAAATAAAATAAATTGGCAAAAATTAATTTCAACTAAAGATGGCTACCAAATTTGATTTTCGAGCCGAAAACCTCTGGTGGTTACTTTTTGGAATGAATTAATTTACAATAGAAAGACGAAATGTCTTGCATATTTTTCATCCATGAGATAATAATGGTCTCCACATATAATTTTACAATTTTAATTTAGAGTTTTGGTGAAAACCCTGAACATAGTAATGACCTCAAAGTACAACATTCTTATAAAAGGCATGGTAAATGGAACTAATAAAAATTTGTGAAGATTTAAATAACACCCAACTAACTAAACATCCAACTCCCAAACTCCTATAGTATCCTGCTAGTTCATTTTAATCGTCCGTTTCAACAGCCCTAAATTTGAAGACGATCTCTATTTTAAGACAAATAAGCCTGCCAACCAATTCGATGCGAGATCGACTCAGGAGGTTATTCCAAATCATTAGTACATGTCAGGTATAATCCAAGATCAAAATTTCTTAAAGGCTCATTTTCAAGAAGATCTGAGTTGATATGTATGGTTTAAAAAGCTCCTACGCCGAGATATATCCTCTATTACGCGAGGGATATCCTCCAACACGGGAACTGCTTAAAGGTATTATCCTGTTCTGTATTTGATGTGTAGAGTGAAGGTGTAGGTTAGCTTAGGTTAGGTTAGGTGACAGCCCCATGTATCAGGCTCTCTTAGACTATTCAGTCCATTGTGATACCACATTGGTGAACTTCTCTCTTATCACTGAGTGCTGCTCGATTCCATGTTAAGCTCAATAACAAGGGACCGAGTCCGAACGGCGTTCCACATTGCAGTGAAACCACTTAGAAAAGCTTTGACACCCTCAGAAATGTCACCAGCATTAGTGAGGTGGGATAATCCACCGCTGAAAAATTTTTTGGTGTTCGGTCGAAGCAGGAATCGAACCCACGACCTTGTGTATGCATGGCGGGCATGCTAACCATTGCACCACGGTGAAGGTGTATATCAGTTTTAACTTATCTCACCATTGTTTTCTAAATCCTAAAAATTTATGTTTATCACAAAGTATCTTAGTCTCCTAAAGTGTTCTCTAAACATTCTCCCAGATCGATTGCAAATTCTGTAAGAGTGGCTATGGCCTAATTAACCCAAAACGTATCTGAGTTGTAAATACCTAAATCGATGAATGGTTGTTTATTTTCTGCCATATTTATTGTTAAATAAAGTTGAAAAGTTTATTCAAGAAATATAGGTTTTTTCCAACGCTATCAAAGACCTTGGCCGATGACTCAATTATTGAATGACAAAAAGGAAAATAAATAACATCAAGGCAAACAAATACTCAAAGAAACTTACAGAATTCCATCCCACAGTTTGGGTTTTGAGTGGTTAAACAATTTCTGAAGATGCTTTTCAGGGTCCAGAGTAGAGGAATGTCAGATGGAGAAAAAAAATCAACAAACTACGAGCTTATTTATTTATTGATGTGTCAATGATTTGGACCACTTTCAGATGTGCACTTACTGGGCCAATGAACATTGATAAGCCGATTTTTTTCTCCATTCAAAAAAAATAACAAAGCATTCCCCAGGGCTGGGATAAAGTTGCTTTAACCAAAATATCAAAACTATGTATGTGAGAGTGAATAAAGAGACAAAGTCGATGAAGTTAATAAATAGATAGAAAATCAATAAAATTATAATACACAATTCTGCGGAAGTTTATGCCTTTACGAGTTCTGCCTCTTATATTTCGGGATTGGATAACCCTAGAATTGCAATCTGCCAACTGACAGCTCTATTTTAAAGCTCGATATTTTTGAGCTTATACGAACTGGAAACGTTTTGACATACGAGCGCTATTTGTGTTGTTTACTGCAACTTAGAAGATTCATCCCCCCTAAAAAAGATGAAATTAAATCGTGAACATTTTAGTGCGCTTATTTTTTAAAAATTTCAACGTGAATTAATACAACAACAGTGGACAGATGATCTTATTGAATATTTGACGATGAATCTCCATCTGGGACCAGTGTGACTGATGGTATGATGAAATCAAACGAGGACGTAGTTCACTCCATGACAAATTTCCTGAAGGTTGTCCAAAATCAGTTGATGTTCCGGAAACCATTGATGTTGTGCTCTAAGCGATCTTAAAAGATCGTCATGTGAGAGATGGAGACAACCTTAGGCATTAGTGGGGACAGCCTTCACTCAATACTGCATGACCACTTGGATCCCACACAATTTGTCTATCGCCTTAAAACGGGCTCCTATCGATTGGTCGAAAGAAATTTTGCACAAATTCAATCGGGGTGCTTCGAAACACGTCTCTGATATCGTGACAAGTGATGATTTATGAATTGATGCGAATGAGCCCAACTACCCAACAGCAGTCGACTGTATGGGTGTTTCAAGATGAGCCAAATCCAACAAAAGTTGCTCGCACATAAGCACTTACAAATAAATGATTTTTTATACCCACCACCATAGAATGGGGATGGGGGTATAATAAGTTTGTCATTCCGTTTGTAACAAACCGAAATATCGATTTTGGACTATATAAAGTATATATATATTCTTGATCAGGGAGAAATTCTAAGACGATATAAGCATGTCCTCTGTCTGTTGTAATCACGCTGCAGCCTTCAATAATGTCGCTATCGCCCTGAAATTTGGCACATCTTCGTGTTTTGTTTGCAGACAGGTCAAGTTCGAAGATATGCTATATCGGTCCAAGTTTTGATATAGTCCCCATAAAAACCGACCTCCCGATTTGAGGTCTTGTGCTTTTAAAACCCGTAGTTTTTATCCAATTTGCCTGAAATTGGAAATCTAGAGGTGTTTTAGGACCATCAAAAAGTGTGCAGAAAATGGGGTGCATCGGTCCATTTTTTGTTGTAGCCCCCATATAGAGCGATCTCCCAAATTTATTTCAGGACTTATAGAATCCGTAGTTTTTATCCAATTTGCCAGAAATTAGAAATCTAGAGATATTTTAGGACCATAAAGAGGTGCGTCGAAAATGGTCCGTATCGGTCCAAGTTTTGGTATAGCCCCCTTATAGACTTAGATTTCGTAGTTTTTACCCAATTTGTCTGAAATTGGAATTCTAGAGGTATTTGAGGAACATTAAGAGGTATGTCGAAAATTTTGGGTATTGGTCCATGTTTTGGTATAGCCGCCATATAGACCTACCCCCCAGATTTATTTCTTAGGCTGCTAGAATCTGTGGTTTTTATCCACTTTGCCTGAAAATTTAAATATACTGGTATTTTAGACCCTCAAAAATTTGTATTGCATTTATTTCTACCGGTCCATTATGTAAGACATTGATCGATTGACCGATTTCACTTCTTGAGGGTATAGGAGGAGCACTGATCATAACAATTGCTTGAAACTAAAAGAAAAATTTCCAAATTTTACTCCTCGTTATCATTTAAATAATGGCGGTAAAAATCTACGGATTTAAGATTTCAAATCAAGGCTTTTTTCATCATTTACACGATATGTTTATGATTTCTCTAAAATTCAAATAAAATTTGTTCTTATAAATCCAGAATCTGATCTAGTCTTCATATGTATAATCTTTAAATTTATCTTCGGAAAGTGTACGGGTTGAATTGATCTGCTTGGGAGAATATCTGTCATCAAACTCCCTTAAATCCTACATATATTATCAAGATAACCGCACCGACGAACAGTTTTCAAAGCAAACTATTGTATCTGATTCATGGTGGTGGGTATTTAAGATTCGGCTCGGCCGAACTTACTGCTGTATATACTTGTTTTTTTTTTTTTTTTTTTTTAATTGGACATATCGCAATCGCACCACTAGAACAACGCAGAACAGTAATTTCTGATAAGTACTGAACCATTTGTTTGCCACATGTCTTCCACGAAATCAGGAAAACCAAACGCCAAAAAAGGAATCACTATTCTCCCCGACAATGCGAGCTCTCAAACATCGACTACTACTGCAATTTCGGGAATTCAAAACATCGATTTTATGGGTCATCCGCTGTATAGTTCTGACATGGCACTTCTTTTTATTTCCGTATGTAAAAAACATGAAAGGTCAATGGTTTTCGACACCTAAAGAAGCAAAGAGAAAACTTTTAAAATGCATGTGTTGGAGATACCTCTATCAGAGTGGCAAAAGTGCTTCGACAATTGCTTCAAACGCATGCAAAAGTGTAAAGATCTTAATGAGGAATGTTTTGAAAAACAATAAAGTAAAATCTTCTAAATTTTCAAGTTTTCCTTATTTTCTAAAATTGAAATACGAAATACTAAAATAGAATGTAATGCAGCGGATGCTCAAAAATATGACTTCCACCCCATTGACTAGCCCATGTAAAATTCATTGCTTCTAACCCAAATTTACACTATTTCCGGATCCACAAAGAACTTGAACATTGCTTGTTTGGCTACGCTTTTTGTACTCGATTGGTTTTGTTCTTTAATCCTGAAATGTTTAAGATAACCCCCGTACTATCTGCTATAGTTTACGACCTCCTCTCATCTCTCGATCAATTTGTTCATGCTGTTTCGTTAAATAAAAGTCAGGTCTAGTGTCTCATTTGGCTTGAAAGAGATCGGAAAGGTGATAGTCGATACATGCAAGATCTGGAGAGTACAGTGTATGCTGAAAATGTCCTAATTCGAGCCCTTGGAATCCAAAGACTTCTCATTTGGTTTGAAAAAAATAGAAGAAAGTGCACATACTGACTGCAACATGAGGAGAGTATGGAGTATTCTGAAGAATATCCCATTTGAGTACTTGCAGTTTTTCTCCTTGATAGTGCATTTCTCAGCCTGAACGATGATGAATAATTAAACTATTCAAAAACCACATAAAACCGTTTGGTGGGGTGAATGACCTATATCAAAGGAATATATGCTTTTTGCTAACCAATAAAATAAATCGTTGTATAATAACTCTAAAGCCAAACTCGACTTATGTTACAACCCAATACCTTCGTTCAATTCAATATATTTATTGAATTTTTTCAATTATTCTGCTGTCTTTTCTTATTTAAATTTTGCAAATACATGACTTCTGTATACTCTCACAACATAAACCTCCTCATCTTACTACTCGCTGTCACGTTAAGTCTATAAGAAATCAAGTTTATATATGTGTATGTCTTTCGCCTCGTCTTGTTTACCAAGATTTCTATATAAAAATACATATAAATGCGTGTATATATATAGGTGAGAGACTATAGCACATACACACACTCCACACATATATTTCATGGTACAAAAAAAAAAATGCATGGCTTTTGTCTAAGATAACATGAACGACAAATATCGAACGGAATGCATTTGGTTTGTACGCTGTCGGGGCAAATGTCATTTCGTTTAGAATGTTCACAGGATATACAAGCTGTTGTTATAGTTGTATTTATTGCTTTTCATGGGACTAAAGAGATTGGTTAAGTATATGTGTATGTGTCTGTATGTGTGTGTGTGAGGTGGTAGAGTTTCAGCATAAACATTCGTTGTCATGCAACTCACCACACCTACAGTAAATGTCAATAAAATGGAAAGTTATTTCATGTCAAAGTATGGAGAAAAATCCATTGACTTGAATTCTGATTGAAGAACACAAACGAGGACAAATAGCAATTTTATTCGAAAGAAATAGATTTTTTTTTCATCTTCGATGTACATATATGTTCGAATTTTATTTTATTTTTGATTGAAATGATAGGAAGTATTCCCGTTGGAATATGACTTAAGATTATTTATACTTTTATTTCAACCATTTTATGAACTGAGAAGGATAACACTTAGCCCCATAACATAGCTCAAGTTAGTTGTCACAAAGGTTCGACAAATTTACCTTTTTTGAATTTTTTAGAATCATTTTAAACCTTTTAAACAGTTTTAAGTCCAACCACTTTAAATAAAAATTCATTCAGTTTTTATGGTCGTGCACCCTTGTTATATTATTCTGAAAATTTTCTTAAGTTATGACATCCTTAATTTGAGTTTATATCCTTAACAAATATTTATTTTAGTTTCATTGCATTCCTTTTCATTCGCCCTTCTAACCTTCAAATTCTTTTAATAGTAATTAATTTTGCCAGCTATAAAGAGAAAATTGTTTGCTTTTAATGAGATTTTGATTGATTGATTGATTGGCAAAGAGTCAGGGATACCAGGACCTCTTGTGTCATTCCATGTAATCAAAAGGGAGAAATTAGTTTTTAATTATATTTCCCAGGAAATTGTTAATACCTCCCAAAGAAATTATTTATAAATAATTCGTCAATCCTCTGTATTAATAGTGGTTATTTTGTCACATAACGCATTTAGAGTCTGCAGGAATGCAATTTTTTGTAATCATTCTTAAGAATATCATCATTCTTAAGAATGATGAAGAAAACCACCTTATGTAAATTGAAAAGAAAATCTATTAAAATATGAATACGGAAGCGTTAAGAGGTTTTCAAAAATATTAACAAAAAAATCCTGTTTTTCTTTTCTCAAACATTATTGGTTACATAGTCATATTTTCTTTTACCATACCTGGGTAAATACCAAATGACTTCAGAATGGATTTTTCTTTAGCTTTTTGTAAAAATTTCATGGAACATTTGGGTGAAAGACAAGATGCTTTACCAATGATGATATGCTGACAGTATTGAATGGATATTGAAAGTAAGGTGCAAAATTGCAAAACGGCAAAAGGATTTTGCATGGCGCCGCCACATTTAAGAGTACCTCAAAATGTGCAAAAGTAGTCGAAAGAAAAGTTAATACTTTTCCAAGGTATAATATTTTGGTTAGTGCAAAGCCCTTAAGAAACAGTGAATAGAATTTAAATAAGACTAGAAAATGTTATTATCTTGATGTACATATTAACATTTTTTATATCCTCCACCATAGGATGGGGGTATATTAACTTTATCATTCCGTTTATAACACATCGAAATATTGCTCTAAGACCCCATAAAGTATATATATTCTGGATCGTGGTGAAATTCTGAGTCGATTTGAGCATGTCCGTCCGTCCGTCTGATGAAATCACGCTTACTTCCGAACCAAACAAGCTAACGACTTGAAACTTGGCACAAGTAGTTGTTATTGATGTAGGCCGGATGGTATGGGTATATATGGGTATAGCCCCCATATAAACGGACCCCCAAATTTGGCTTGCGGATCCTCTAAGAGAAGCAAATTTCATCCGATACGGATGAAATTTGGTATATGGTGTAAGTATATGGTCTCTAAAAACCATACAAAAATTGGTCCACATCGGTTCATAGTTATATATAGCCCCAATATAAACCGATCCCCCGATTTGGCTTGCGGAGCCTCTAAGAGAAGCAAATTTCATCCGATCCTGAAATTTGGTACATGGTGACAGCATATGATCTCTAGCAACCATGCAAAAATCGGCCCACATCGGTCCATAATTATATATAGCCGCATATAAACCAATCCCCCGAATTGGCTTGCGGAGCCCCTAAGAAATTTTGTACATGGTGTAAGTATATGGTCTCTATTGACCATGCAAAAATTGGTCCATATCGGTCTCTAACTATATATAGCCTTCATATAAACCGATCACCGGATTTGACCTTCGAAGCCTCTTGGAAGACCAAAATTCATCTCATTCAGTTGAAATTTGGTATGTGGTGTTAATATATGGCCTCAAACATTCATGCGAAAATTGGACGAAATCGGTCCATAATTATATATAGCCCCCATATAAACCGATCCCCAGATTTGACCTCCGGTGCCTTTTGGAGAAGCAAAATTCATCCGATCTGGTTGAAATTTGGTACTTGGTGGTAGTATATAATATTTAAAACCATGCCAAAAGTGGTCCATATCAGTCCATAATCATATATAGCCCCCGATCCCGAGATTTGGTTTTGGAGCCTCGTGGAGGAGCAAATTTCATCCGAGTCAGTTGAAATTTGGTACATTGTGCTAGTGTATGGCCGTTAACAACCATGCCTAACTAGGTCCATATCGGTCTATAGTTATATATAGCCCTCAGATAAATCGATCCCCAATCACACAAAAATTGGTCCATATCAAGTTCATAATTGTATATAGCCCCCATAAAAGCGACCCCCATATTTCAATTCTGGGTCTCTACGTACCGTGCAAAAGTCCATGTCGATTCGTAATTATTTGTAGAATTACCTGTACATATACCTTTTTGTCTAGTATATACCACGTATGGACTAACTCACAATTTACATAACGATGTTAAGAAGTTTTAAGATACCATAAACCAAGTATCGTGGATGACAGTCTTTCGTAGAAGTTTCTACGCAATCCTTGGTAGAGGGTATATAAGATTCGGCCTGGCCGAACTTACGGCCGTATATACTTGTTATCAATTAAAGATATTACGACTTTCACCACATTGTCATTAGATTAAATACATATGTTAATTTAAAGACGAATTCTTTATATCAATTTTTTTTCTTTACTTTAAGGAAAATTTTCCTTAGCTCAAAGAAATACAGAGAGACGCAAATTTCCAAAAGAAAGAAAACCAATTTATAAAAGCAAAGATTATAAACTTTCTCTTAATTAAAATTTCATAATTTTAAAGAAATTTGACCTCGATATTGCGTGTCCTAAAATTAATGTAGCATAACGTTTCATATTAGATGAATATTTTGCAGTGTACGAATATCCCAAAATATTGATATACTGCCTATTCGTGAACGAATCTCCTCTCGCAACTGTTTCATGACAAATTGTGAGGTTTTGTGTAAAAATCGTTTGGTGACGATTTTGTGTTTCACAAACAGGAAGGTAAAATTTTATGATATTCGTTTGTAACATAAGTTTTTTTTATTAATATAGATGCACCGAGTGTTTGAGCCGGCAAGGTAGTACTATTGCACTGATGTTCACTTTTTCTGGTTGTTGGAGGTCATGTTCCTTCAAAAAATAGTCTTTGAATTCTGCAGGTAATCCTTTCAAGGACCAAGTAGTTTTTCAGTTTTGATCTTCGCTTCTTTTAGTTTAAATGACCACTTGATTTGTTTTTTAAGAGTTTTCGGCTGCTTTTTGACCTCGATTAAAAACAGATGGGGGAAAATACTGATTTTTCCTCCTGTACATTGCAATTCTAAAGGTGAGTACTATGTTCGAGTTTTTCACCAAAACACTAAATTAAAAGTGCAAAAATATATATGAAGACGATAACATTTTTATCAAGTCTCTTCAAATTAAGGATGGAAAAGATCCAATGTATTGATTGCGAACCATTTAATATTTCGACATTAATTGATTAAAAAAAGTAACCGTGAAAAAAGCTGGTTTTCAGCTTGAAAACTGAACATAGTACTCAGCTTAAGCTGAAATTACTTAACGAACGAAAACACTTGTGTACAGGAGAAAGAGCTTTTTCACAGAATACACTTTGATAAACAATGTTCCAATATTCGGAATCGCAAATCGCAAGATTTTCCTTTGGCGATATTTTCTTAAAATTTAATAAGATCTAATAATTAATTCAAATATATCACACTTACATTTACATCTTATCAATGTGGGCTTATTTAAATTCCGCTCACTGTTAATAGTTTATACGAGTACAAGATATTTTATACATATTACCGACACCAACAAAACAAACTACCTTAAATATTACCTGTCTTCTCCTATACATGAGAATATAAGAAGAGATGCCCAGAGAAAACAAACTCACATTCAATGACATGTGGATAAACGGAGAGAGAGAGAGAGGAAATCTCCTCATAAACGGAAGTTTCATGTTAGGTGAAGCCACACAGGAAGCAGTGTTAAAGTTGGAGAGTTTACTTCTTGAAAAAGTTACAGTCTGTCTGTACGTGTGTCGGTCGGTACAGGAAAACATTTCTGTTAATGCAAACAAATTTAGTGGAAGTAAAGTATGGGAAACTTAACGGAAGCCTTATGCAAAAAGCTTTTCACATTGGATCTTCTTTACAATTCTATCCACACAATATATACAGTTTTTCTTTTTTGTTGTTTTATATATTTTTGGAGTTTTCTTCAATCTTTGGAACCTTTGAAATTTTGCAGTATTAAAGGTATTGGCATTGAGGTCATATAACTTTTTTTTAAATATTATTTCTTTTTTATTTGTGTTGCTTGTTGCATACCTTTCGGGCTAAAGAAAATTTATGGGCTTTTGACAAAGCAATTTATAAAATTACATCGGTAAAATGGATAAAATAAAACGGAGAATTTTTTGAAATTAAATTTCATATATTTTTGTATAGCAAAAGTTTTTCAACAGAAATCATCATAGGACAGATCCCAATAGTTTTTTTTTTTTAAATAACGCTATTGATTATATATTAGGTTAAATGATTGTGTATCTGTTTCCTGGAGCTAAGTCTAAACTTGGTCTCTCAGTATACAAACATACAGCATACAAAATTAAAAGGGAAATTACTTAATTTAATTTTCATATATTTCTTTGGCCCCAATAGATTTCGAAGAACCCTCTTGATTATATTTTAAGTTTAATGACTACACTCAAAAAAAAGCTTACTTGTATCCAAAGTTTTTGACCTTCCCTTAAGGATGTATTGATTCCGAGCCAAAGATGCGGATTCTTTAAAATAAACACAGTTTTTAGAGACCTATCTGGCTTTAAACCTAGGATCAATAAAATTAAAATTAGTATGTAGATCTCATTTATCGAATTTTCATTCTCCTTTCGCGGTATATTAATAAAGCTATTCACGTACAAACAAATGTCAGTCTAAAAATCCAAATTATAACAGATACTTCAAAGTAAACAGCGATTTCTTAATTCAAAATAAAAAAAAACATTAAACCAAAGATGCTAAATCCTCAAAATAAGTATTAGCCTAGATTCGAAGCAATTTTATCTTAAATTTAAAGATTCAATAGTTTAGGACGATTTCTTTAAATCAAAAATGTGTTTCTTTACTTTAAGGAAATTTTGCCTTGGTTCAAAGACATGCGACTTTAACGGAGGGAAGCAAATTTCCAAAATTAGTGTCCTAAATTTAAAGAAAAAAAAATTTGAAGCAAAGATTATAAACTTTATTTTATTTATAATGTCATAATTTTAAAGAAATTTGTCCTAAATACTTTGTAAATTGAACATACTAAAATTTAGGTTGCGGAATCTTTAATATCAGTTTAATATTTGTTTCAGTGTACACGGTAACAAAAGTGAATTGTGAGAAGAAGGAACTACCCACCAAACAAATTGGGAAGTTCTTCCAAAGGCACAACATTAAAAGCACTTCCAGAGGATGCACTCAGAATGATGTTCTTTATTTTAACATCCCAGGAAGTTATTTTCATTCAATTTTTTTATAACTTAAAAACAGAGTAAGAATTCATAAAATGGTACAAATCATTTAAATTTTTTTGAAAAAAATATTTGAGGTCAAACGTTTCAGACAAGCGTTAGAATCCATTAAAAATTATAAAAAATTATAAAAATTATTTATTTTACAAAGTATCACAGAATTTTTTAATTTACATCCAAATCATTGAATTCGGATCAGACCTAAAGTGATGCAAATTCTGAGCAACGGCTGTTGAAATGGAGGACTTCCGTCCTATGACAAGCCCATGTTAAATTCATCGCTTCTGCGTCAATTTTGCACCACTTCCGGATCCAAAAAGAACATTTTCTTTAAATTTTTGGCGACGCTTTTTTTTGCTGAGTACACCCTCACAAAAAATCGCTTCTGTAACATATACTCCCAAACATATTTTGCTTCAAGCATATACATTTTTGGGTATTGCCCAAACATTTATATGTTTGATCTCTACCAATATATAATATGTTTGAAAGCATATTGGTCTAAACAATATATGTTTGGGTGGTCTAAGTTCCAAACATTTTGTATTTTTGCATCCAAATTCAATAATGTTGTCTTCCAAAAAACAATATGTTATTATGTGACCATATAATATGTTTGGAAGCATTTTGCACCCAAAAATATTATATGCTTAAAAAAAAATTCTTCCAAACAATATTGTGCTCAGAATTTTATTTATTTATTTATATATTTACAATCATAATGAATTATGAAAATAAACAGGTATGAAAATAAACAGGCACCTATAACAACATAGGTTTTCGACCTGAATGCTCAAAATTTTGTTTCTGCCCAATTGTATATTCCCCGACATCTTTCTCACTTCCACGAGATTTTTTAGTTCTTAGCACCTTTTTCTGTAATACAAACATTGTAGAAGAAATTATTCAATTTTATGATTTTTTTTTTTAAATTTTAATTTTACCTTTTGCCGGACGGGGATTCGAACAGCGGACCACACAGTTTGTGAGGGTCAAAGAAGTAGCTGATCGATTGCCCAAGGAAAAATAAAATTTTAATTTTGTAATAACAAGCAACAACCACCAACTTAATTCAATATCGCTCCCTGTTAAATAGCGCTCCAGCGCCAGTAAACACATATATGCTTATAGGCTATTTCTAAATTAATATATGTTTGCATCCAAGCATATTATATTTACACATATTTTATGTCCCAAACTTAATATGTTCTAACATATTAACATATATGTCCCAAACATGTTATGCTAGTTTATGAACATTATATGCTTGCACTCAAAAATATTGTGTTTAAAAATTTGTGTTCCAAACATATAATGTTTATAGCCAAACATATGAACAACAGTCTTTTTCATCCGTGTACCTTGTGCGAAAATTGTATTCCAGTTTTTAATATTTTCATATTGCTCTGTTAAAATAATGAGAATTTACTGAGAGTTTTGAATTTGTAACTACCATTTACGAAATTCATCCAAAAGTAAGGAAAAAATAATTGGGAAAATCATAAGGAAAAAATCATCAAATCGCTACCATATAACCAAATAAAAGTATTTTCTGCTTTATTTAGCATTGAACTTTGGTACGATCATTCCAATTTATAGACATGTTAAGTTCATAAAATTTTAAAGACATACTAGAAATAAAGAAAACTTAATAAAGCTGGGGAAAATTTCTTAAGTGTGAAAAATTAACTACAATAATATAAATTTTTTGCCATAAGCGTAAATATATTGTAGCACGGCTTTATCAACAGATTTTTTTTTGTGTATCTGTTTCCTGTAGCCAAGTCTTTTGAAATTTTATTATAGTAGCAACTTATCCTACCATCCATCCTTTCGCGGAAATTATAGTGACCTGGATAGTTATGCCATAGTATTATCCTTATATTTAAATTATTGTAGCAATTATTCTGTTGTTATATCCCATATTTATGACATTGATCCCAACCAGTCCAAATTCATAAGCTCTTTAGATATTTTGCTGAGCTGTTGGATTTTCATCATTTTCTTGATTTGGCAAACAAAGCAAGGCTCTAGAGTCCAAAAAGGGAACACTGTCAATTTAATAAATCGGAAAAAAGCAGTATTTTACACATTTCAAATGATAACCGTAGCTCCTGTCCAACTAACCTTATTTGGCTGACAGCACGTTGATATTCTTTTGGCATGCCACCCACCATGGCACGTTAAAACGGAAGTACAAACACGAATTGAACAAAACATCCAATGGATCCACCATCATCCTAATATCAAATTGTGACCGAGATTATAAAAAAAAGGAAGCAAATTTTGAATTATGAGGCATGGAGAAATGAAATAATAACAATAAACACAATAGCAAATCTCCAATCATACAGAGATATTAGAACCTTAAGGTGAACCCAGAAAATTCTTGGATCCTGCAAAACTTTGCCTTTTGGCTACCAAAAACACCTGCTTACAAGACACCACAAGACTCTTCATTGTTGAGATGCCAGCCAGCCAGCAAAAAAAAAATGGATACAACTCCAAGGAGGAAAAATAATTGCCAAAATATATTTTCATGGCATAAAAGTTCTGCTTAGGATAGGGCTGGGCCAGGCAGACATTCGTTGGTGATTGTTATAAGTTTTGTCAGCCAACAAACATAACAATTTTTATAATTTCACACGCAGATGTTGCAGCATAAGTTCGTTTAGATTTCTGTTTTTTTTTCGTTTGATATTTTTGGCAGGCTCAGGTTTATTTGTATGGGGGGACAGTGGATAATTTGTACCATATAAATATTTCTTTTGAAATGTCTACTCGCAAATCAATGGAAATAATGAACTCATTATAAACGAAAAATTTATATGTCTTAGCCTATATTTGAAGCGTTTTTCTCTTAAATCTAAAGATTCAATACTTCAATTAATTTAAGGACAATTTATTTAAATCAAAAATGCTTGTCATTACGTTAAAGTTTATATTGACCAAAATTTGGTCAATATAAACTTGACATATTTCTTCCAATTTTGCATTTAAAAAACCTGAACACCCCTCATTTTGAAGGTGTGTGTGTAGAATGTTGCTCCTATTTTGATTTTCGAATTCACTATTCAGTTGTCAAAATGCCGTCCAAGCAAGAAGAGCAGCGTATCAAAATTTTCCTCGCGCATCGCGAAAATCCGAGCTACTCGCACGCAAAGCTGGCAAAATCGCTAAAAGTTGCCAAATCAACCGTTACAAATGTAATTAAAGTGTTTGGGGGACGTTTGTCGACAACCAGGAAGTCTGGATCGGGGGGAAATCGAAAACCGGAAGCCGCTGAGACTACAAAGAGAGTTGCCGGCAGTTTCCAGCGAAACCCTAACCTCTCTCTCCGAGATGCCGCAAATAAGCTGGGTGTATCGTCTACAACCGTGCATCGAGCCAAAAACGAGCCGGACTATCGACTTATACGAAGGTAGTGACTCCAAATCGCGATGATAAACAAAATACGACGGCCAAAGCGCGATCCCGGAGGCTGTACACGACGATGCTGACGAAGTTTGACTGTGTGATAATGGACGACGAAACCTACGTCAAAGCCGACTACAAGCAGCTTTCGGGACAGGAGTTTTATACGGCAAAAGGAAGGGGAAAGGTAGCAGATATTTTCAAGCACATAAAACTGTCAAAGAAATATCTAGTTTGGCAAGTCATCTGTACCTGTGGCTTGAAAAGCAGCATTTTCATAGCTTCCGGGTCTGTCAACCAAGAAATTTACGTGAAAGTGTGTTTGAATAAACGTCTGCTGCCTTTCCCGAAGAAACACGGTTGTTCCGTACTGTTTTGGCCGGATTTGGCATCTTGCCATTACGGTAAAAAGGCCATGGAGTGGTACGCCGCCAACAACGTGCAGGTGGTTCCCAAGGACAAGAACCCTCCCAACACGCCAGAGCTCCGCCCAATTGAGAAATACTGGGCTATTGTCAAGCGGAACCTAAAGAAGACCAAAAAAACTGCTAAGGACGAGCAGCAGTTCAAGGCAAACTGGCTTTCTGCGGCGAAGAAGCTGGACAAGGTGGCTGTACAAAATCTGATGGCAGGTGTCAAGCGTGAGGCCCGGCAATTCGGATTTGGAAAACCGAAAGCCTAACTGAATATTTTTCCTGAATTTTATACTAATTGAACTTGAAAAAGAAATTTAATTTGGTTTTTGAAATAAACGATTTCACCGATTTACACGCGTTTTCCCTTGACCAAATTTTGGCCGTATCACCCTTTAAGGAACATTTTTCTTAGTTCAAAAACATACGACTTTACCAGGAAGAGACAAATTTCCAAAATTTTTGTCCTACATTTAATAAAAAAAAAATTTTGAAGCAAAGTTTTTAAACTTTCTTTTAATTAATATTTCATTATTTTAAAGAAATTTGTACTTAATATTTTGTAAATTGCGCATCCTAAAATTTTGGTTAGGTAATCTTTAATACCACGTAAACCTTTTTTTCAGTGCGTTCACTCTATATAAGTCTTGAGCGGCATCGACTGCCTTGTGACTTCCGGAATATTCTAAAATAGGACTAACAATTAAATTATCCAAAACAATAGATAAAATAATTTTGTTGAAGAGAAACAGCTCATTTAAACGAATATGTACGGTTTGCTAAATAAGAAAATAGATCGCTGCAAAATACCCCTTACACAAAACTCTACTCAACTTATTTTGCGACCAAATATATTCCAATTTGAAATTAAAATCTTTTTCCCTCTTTGCCACTGTCTTTCTTACGCCTTTGTTCCTCTAACATATACACACAACTCACTCTTGAACTTTTCGCACCAAATTTCATAGCAGCTAAACACTCCATTCATATTATTTTTTAATATTTTCTTTCCCACTTCTGAAATTATTTTGAATGTTCTACAATTACTTACGGAAAATGCGATTCATACTCGCCCATTCCACAATGGTCTCCATTTCTCAACGCCCCTGTATAATTCAGGGCATTGTTTAAAGAAATGTTTGTTATAACTGTTATTTTGTGTGACATTCAAAAGGCCACAGAATGTGCCACAAAATTCCTATCCTTAATAATTGATAATACGAGCGTAATATCATTGTTACGCCGAATAAAGAGGAGCCAACACGTCACCGCATTTCAAAGAAAATTCTGTTTTCGAGGTTGCCTGCCTCCCCACCCATAGAAGTAAATATGCATATCTGAAACTTCTGGCGAATGTGAATTACTGATGTGGTATTTTTCACTTTATTCATTTGACTCATTTTCACAGTTGCTATGACTTCAGACATGAGACTCATATGCTTTATTATGCGTGTGAGGTTTAAATCTCAGGAGGCCATGTTAGGTGTTTGATATTGCTCCGGTGCGTGACACTATGATATGCAAAAAAGTGAATGGCTTAATAATGAAATGTTAACTCTGGGGTGATGATGACTAGCGAATATTTGAAAGAGAAAACTCATAAATAATGAATAGAAAGTGGGAGCAAACTTTTTTGTTAGCATTTATATGTGAAATCTCATAAAAGGGATATGAATAAAACTCTTACCAATATGACCATAAAAGTAATATGAATGTCATATAAAGCAACTGGAAATAGCTAAAGCGGGGCGCAGTAGAAAATTACGTTGGCTTGCAAAAAGGAACAAAGAAAATATCATTCAAATTGAGACAAGGATATCTTTTTCATTGGAATAAAGAAAATTTTCATTGAAACAAAATTTGTATTACTGGTGTATACTTTTTTGTTATTACATTCTCTCTGTTAAATAATACAATCTCTCAATTTTAATGACAAATTTCGTTAATATTACGAGCTTTCGCCATCAGTGAAATATACACTGAAAAAACAGTGAACCCACCACACTAAAAAAACATGCCCTGTTCCAAAGATTTTGTCTTTATTTTAGCGATTTTGGTATTGATTCCGAGCCAAAGACACGGAGAATAGAAGTAAGGATACTTTTAAGACACAATTCTCTTTTAAATTTGGGTTTTGTGTACTTGCTTCTAGGAAATTTTAATTTTTTTATTTTTTTTTTATAAGCCATCAAAGTCCATTAAAAACGAGTTAACGACAGCTTTATTTTCCAAAATTAGACTCGACTTTCAGAAGAATTTTTGCTATATTTCAAGTAAAAAACGTATTAAAGATAAAGTGTTAAAAAACATGTCCTATTTTTTAAGGATTTTTTGCTTTGTAGTCGAGATGCAAAAAGACAACAAATTTAAAGACAATTTCATTAAATTGAAAGAATTTTTCCGAATTATTAAAGTCAAGTTGACCTTAGCCCAAAAAAAATTTTCTTTCATTTCATGATACCCATTTTTAAGGCAAATCACTTAATTATAAGGACAGTACGACTTCATTGAAAAGTTTATCGACTTTTGGACAAGGAAATAAACTTTATATTAGAGAAATGCGTTTTCTATGCTAAGCAAAATTTGCATTCGTATTTTAAAGACATGAAATCTTTGACCTCACGATAATATTTAAAAAAGCTTTTTCACAATTATACACTCAAAAAAAAGTTTACTTAGATCCAAAGATTTTGACCTTCCCTTAAGGATTTTGGCTATAATTCCGAGCCAAAGTTGCGGCTTCTTTAAAATAAAGAAATTTTTAGCGACCTATCTGGCTTTAAATCTAGGAACAATAAAATTAAAATTAGGACACAGATCTCATTTATCAAATTTTCATTCTCTTTTCGCGGTTTATTAATAAAGGTACTCACGTACAAACAAATTCCAGTTTAAAAATCCAAATTATAACAGATACTTCAAAGTAAAAAAATGTTTTCTTAATTCCAAAAAAACTTTGAACCAAAGACGCTGAATTCTCAAAATAAGTCTTAGCCTATATTTGAAACGTTTTTATCTTAAATCTAATGTTTCAATATTTCAGATAATTTAAGGACAATTTCTTTAAATCAAATTTTTATTTATTTAAATTTAAGTACAACATTGTAGCCTTCAAATCTACACACTTGTTGTTTTTGGTAATCTAGGCAATAAATCACCATTAGTTTATACAACAAATTGTTAAGATCTCATATTCATATAATATTCTCCATGTTCTTGAAATCTGTCTAACTTTGTAATATATTTCAAGTAACAACTGCTCTGGGGAAATTTCAAGTAAAACAAGTATTTGCCCTAACCAATCCAACAAAGACATGAGAAGAAACTTTCGAATAACACAAGCAAACCAGACGAGTTCAGTTCATGTCATGCATGCTTCATTACCAACTCGCTTCGTGGTGAAAGTAGAAGGCGAGAAACCAATACAATCATCTCTCCCCCTAACAAAAATTAATTTCCATTATGACTGAAATAATTTTTAAGATGGTTATAATTTCCTAACTACAGTTTAGTTTAAAAGGCAATATTTAACCTTAGAAATCTTTTGAAATCTATGCGATTTACTGGCATCTGCAATTTTTCTGTTACTGAGATTATAACACAAGCAAAAAATATCTAAAGGCTAAGGATAACAAGAGCAAATCCTCTATGTTTCTTAATGATGCTTAGAACTTTGGCAAAAATCTCAACATCGACAACAACATGATTGTCACCACAAAAACATGCAAACACCATTTAAAAACTTTCAACTTTTGTCATCTTTTAGTGTACATGAACATGAAGGAGGATGTTACACCACTTGCTACTTTCTTCTACCATACCCATCTATGTACAACGAATTTTCCACAGGATTTTCCCAATTTGCCATAACTGGTATTTAAGATGTATGTGTGATTATAGATAGGAATGTGGTTCGGTAGGACAATATTTTCTCTTGCTTGTGTAGAACTACTCAACGAATAGAGTAGAAAACTTTGATATTTGTTTTATGTTTTTCCTTTATCCGTTGAGTACCTCTCACTCTTTCTTTCGATCACCCTTGCTGGCATTATTTATTAGTATATTTGGTCTCTGCTTAGTACACTCAACGAAAATTATTTCTTGCTGTACTAGAACAACGATTCAGGAGATTTTTAAATATTAAGAACAATTGTTTCTAGGGCATATTCTTCGATTTTAAAGCCTTTTTTAAATGAAAAAATATTAATTTGGGTTAAATGATATCTTAGGATTCATTTATAGAGTTCCCTCATCGTTGCTTTTAGGACAATGATAAATTTCCTAAATGGTAGCAAAAAAGTGTCAGTTGGCCTAATTACGGTTTTGTATTCCAGAGTGAAGTTTTTTAGGATCCATTTGAAATCTAATAACCTTCGGAATAGTTGTGCTCTTTATCATCCAATAAAATATAAACTGTGGAGAAGAATGTTTTTATATATATATATTTATTATTATTTTATTTATTTATTTATTTTTTTTTTTTTTGAATGTAACATTTGTCTTGCCCACATCCGTTTTACTCGCAAATAACATTCACTTTTGATACACAATATGACACAAACACAAACTTCAAAATTTCAAATTTTTGTTTTTAGTTTTCTCTACATGTTCTCTGGATATACACAACAGGGTCTTACAACCACTTTACATTGGCCCAAAACTTGGCTCAAATATGGAGGATGTGGGCAAATTGCTACAGACACTTGTCTTACAAATCTCTATACGCAGATGATGATGAGGATTGGGAAAAAGTCTTATTCAATACACACCTACACACACGAAATATTACAAATCTTATACATATGGATGTACATCCTTATGAACTTTCTCCCAATTGTGATATATTATTTAATATGATTACGATGATCTTAAGTTTATCGAAAAGGGGAAACGTGTGAAGGATGTCAACAATATATGGAAACTTCTCAAACAATTTATGAAGTTTTTTTTCTTGAAGAGTTTCTTTAGAAGTTTCCAAAACTTCATTACTTCATTGAATGACATTTTGGGGATATTGAAATTATTGACGTTGGTATTAAACATAATAATTTTTGTTTTCTACCATATTAAGTGAATCGATGTAAAATACTAAGAATGTTGGAAAGATTCAATATTTCAGCATGCACTGAAAAATGCTTACTCAGTTGCAAAGATTTTGTATTATTTGAATCCCCGACAAAGAAGGTTAGGTTAGGTTAAAGTGGCAGCCCGATTAAGATTCAGGCTCACTTAGACTATTCAGTCCATTGTGATACCACATTAACTAAAAGTACCTATTACATATGGGCACTTCTAGTTTTAATGACATGACAGCTCATACAATAGTCATTATACTTCGCACCAATAGTTTTTGCAAAATCGCCTATCAGGCAGCGACCCGTTAGAGCAGATATCAGGAGTGATATCTGGCGTCTCGAGAACACTAGCATATCTAGTGTGCGGTTTAAGTTTAAATGGGGCCATATTTGCTTGGTGTCGTTACAACCCTTACAATTCTCCCATCGAACATTTGACATCATGACAGCCTTCTCACGCAGTAAGAGCTTCAGGTAGCCAGAGGCACACCAACAGATTCTAGTTCCCCTGGAATATGTAAGGTAGTTCCTAGCCTTGCTAGCTCATCTGCTTCGCAGTTCCCCGGTATGTTCCTGTGGCCACACGGTTGAAAAAGACTGTTTTTCATATGTTTGGCTATAAACATTATATGTTTGGAACACAAATTTTTAAACACAATATTTTTGAGTGCAAGCATATAATGTTCATAAACTAGCATAACATGTTTGGGACATATATGTTAATATGTTAGAACATATTATGTTTGGGACATAAAATGTTTGTAAATATAATATGCTTGAATGCAAACATATATTAATTTAGAAATAGCCTATAAACATATATGTGTTTAGTAGCTTGGAGCGCTATTTAACAGGGAGCGATATTGAATTAAGTTGGTGGTTGTTGCTTGTTATTACAAAATTAACATTTTATTTTTCCTTGGGCAATTGATCAGCTACTTCTTTGATCCTTACAAACTGTGTGGTCCGCTGTTCGAATAAAAAAAAACATAAAATTGAATAATTTCTTCTCCAATGTTTGTATTACAGAAAAAGGTGCTAAGAACTAAAAAATCTTGTGGAAGTGAGAAAGATGTCGGGGAATATACAATTGGGCAAAAACAAAATTTTGAGCATTCAGGTCGAAAACCTATGTTGTTAGCACCTATATTACCTGTTTATTTTCATAATTCATTATGATTGTAAGTATATAAATAAATAAATAAAATTTTGAGCACAATATTGTTTGGGCGAATTTTTTTTAAGCATATAATATTTTTGGGTGCAAAATGCTTCCAAACATATTATATGGTCACATAATAACATATTGTTTTTTGGAAGACAACATTATTGAATTTGGATGCAAAAATACAAAATGGTTGGAACTTAGACTACCCAAACATATATTGTTTAGACCAATATGCTTTCAAACATATTATATATTGGAAGAGATCAAACATATAAATGTTTGGGCAATACCCAAAAATGTATATGCTTGAAGCAAAATATGTTTGGGAGTATATGTTACAGAAGCGATTTTTTGTGAGCGTGCAGGCACCCATATTAGGTGAATATTGTGCTGCTCAGCCATCTCATTGAGAGATTTGCGGCAGTCGATGGCCGTTTTCGAGTTGAGGAACACAGAGTCCAAGGATTTTATTGCAGGTTGACTGTCTGAGTATATATTAATGCCAATATTGCTTGGAGCATTACTTCTCAGCCAATTCACCACTTCTCCTATTGCTAATATTTCAGCCTGAAAAACACTACAGTGATCAGGTAATCTTTTCGCTATTCGAAGTTCCAGATCTTTAGAATATACTCCGAAACCCACTTGGCCATCCAATTTGGAGCCATCAGTGTATAAATCTATATATCTTTTATTCCCATCCCCGACAAAGAAACAAACCATTGAAAGTTGATCCACAAATATTTTTTTTGAGCGCAACTAGAATCCACTCAATTTTTTCCACTTAAATTAAGTTTATAGAAAATGCGCTATTTGGTCATTTTATGAGAAAATTTAAATTTCGATCAATTAAATGTTTCAAAAAGATTAGAAAATCCCAAAAAGAAATAAGTAAAATAAAAGTTAGTTGAAAAAAATATAATAAAAAAAATGAAATTGAAAAAATTTAAAATTGGAATTGGTGAATAAATATTGTTTATGTCTTTAAATCACCCCATAACTTTAAAAGTAATGCAAAGGATTCAAAAAATAGGTACTTCCATCGATTCGTTACTATTTGTTTGGAAATCCTTGATCCTTTTCTTGGATCACCCCACAGGATTCGAACATGTGCCGTTTGAATTTTTCACTTCCATGGATTATCAATTTTTTGTGGAATATAAATGGAAGAAATAGAATTAATAAAACAAATATTCTCTTATTATGTTATGTTGCCAACAAACCAAGGTCTAACCCATATTCGGAGGGAAAACGTTTTTCTAGTTGTAAAAATTTGATAATAAATAAATAAAAGTGTAATAATTATAAGTGATAAAAAATAAAATTGAAATTGGTGAAAACATATATTTTTAGCCTTTTAAATTTTTTAATTTAAAATGAATTTCCCAAGCAAAGAAATCCGAATGCAAAGAATCGGAAAACGGAATACTTCTGTCATATGACAAGCCCATGTTAAATTCATTAAATGTGATCTACTTTTCAGGAGAATTTTTTGCTGGGACTCCATTTACTTCTAAATTTAGATTTTGGAGTCTCAAGGATTTTCACATTTCCTTAAGGAATTTGTTAATGATATTGAGCCTAAAATGTCGTTTCTTTGACATAAGGAAATTTTCCATCTAGCTTAAAATCAAGGCTTCATACACTTCAAATTAGAAAAAAGTTCTAATTTAGAGAATTTTTATCATATTTTTTCGATAAATTAGCAAAGCTTTTCACGTTCAAATAAAAGTCAATTTTATAATCCAATTTATAACAGATACTTCAATTTATAAAACGGTTTTCTTAATTACAAAAAAAAAACTTTAAACCAAAGACAGAAAATCCTTAAAAACTGACTTGACCTTTTTTGAAGCATTTTTATCTATAAGCCACAGATTCAATATCTCTATTGATTTAAAGAACATTTCTCAACAATGTTCTTTTTTGTTTTAATGAAAATTTGTCTTTCTTCAATGATATACGCCTATAACGGAGAAACGTAAATTTTAAAAATTTACAACAAATATGATGAACATTTTAATTAACATTTCTTTGTTTAGGTTAGGTTAGGTGGCAGCCCGATGTATCAGGCTCACTTAGACTATTCAGTCCATTGTGATACCACATTGTGATACCACTTTCTCTGCTGCCCGATACCACTGAGTGCTGCCCGATTCCATGTTAACCTAAATGACAAAGGACCTCCTTTTTATAGCCGAGTCCGAAAAGCGTTCTACATTGCAGTGAAACCACTTAGAGAAGCTTTGAAACCCTCAGAAATGTCACCAGCATTACTAAGGTGGTATAATCCGCCGCTGAAAAATTTTTTGGTGTTCGGTCGAAGCAGGAATCGAACCCACGACCTTGTGTATGCAAGGCGGGCATGCTAACCATTGCACCACGTTGGCTCTCATTTCTTTGTTTGGAAAAATGTTTTCTTTAAATTTCTTAAACACAAATAAATTTTAATTAAATGAAACTAAATGAACTATGATTTATTTTTTTAGATGTATGTCCCAGGTTTACTGAATAAAACAAAATGATGAATAAATCTTAATTAAAATGTTTCTTTAAATTTCTTGAAATAACTTCTTCTTTAAATTTCTTAAAAAACAAAAAAAAAACATTTATAGACTTTGCTTTAAAATTTAGGAGACGAGTATTTGAAATATGCATCCCTCCGTTAATGTCATAGGTGAAGGTAAATTTTCTTTTATAAACTCAATATTAATTTAATTTGGCCAATCTGGAGCTATATTAAAGTCATATATGATAAATACACTGAAGAAAATCATACTCGGTTCCAAAGATTTTGTCTTTACTTTAAAAAATTTGGTATTGATTCCGAGCCAAAGAAGCGGAGAATACAAGTAAGAATACTTTTAAGACACAATTCTCTTTTAAATGTAGGTTTTGTGTACTTGCTTCTAGGAAGCAAATTTTAATGTTTCGCTTTCTCAGCTTTTTTTCTTCATATGCTATCAAAGTCCTTTAAAAACGAGTTAATGGCAACTTCATTTTCTAAATTAGGAATCGACTTCCAGTAGAAATTATGCTATGATTGAAGTAAAAAACTTCTTTAAAATAAAGTTTTGAAAAACATGTCCTATATTTGAACGATTTTTTGCTTTGTAGTCAAGATGCAAAAAGACAACAAATTTAAAGACAATTTCATTAAATTTAAAGAATTTTTCTGAATTATTAAAGTCAAGTTGACCTTAGCCTATACATTTTTTCTTTCATGTTAAGATACCCATTTTTAAGTCAAATCACTTAATTATAAGGACAATATGACTTCATTGAAAAGTTTATCGACTTTTGGACAAGGAAAATAACTTTATTTTAGAGAAATGCGTCTTCTATGCTAAGCAAAATTTGTATTCGTATTTTAAAGACATGAAATCTTTGACCTCACGACAATATTTTTTTCAGTGATATTCGTATAGTTCCTAGTTTCCATATTGCTCCAATAAAACGTTTAGTATTCAGTCAAAAATAAGAATTCAATAAACTTTATTCATGCAATACCCTGGTATGGGGAAATTTTGTATTCTCTTATTTTCCTCTATTATACACTAAGAGAGCGATAGGGATAGTGATTCTGGTGTTGAGTGCAAAATGATCGCTTTATGTCCAACTTTTTTTCTCTCCTCCCTTGTTTTTCTTTACAATTCCAATACATTAAAATCTAATTTGAAAAACAAAACCATGAACATATTTAAAATTCCCTGCAATGAAAACTTTCTTTAATGAAAGTATATGGAAAATTTTGCCAACAACTGGTAACACTTCTAACGATACGGGTTACTCTCTGTAAGTTTCACTCTGTTATCGCCACTTAATTTAAAAACCATTGAGGCTTACAACAATGAACATTTAAGCCAACCACACGAAACGTTGCCAGCATAACAGCAAAACCATCACCAAGTCATCATCCCAGCCTGCCTCTCCGCAAAATACATCACACATATCCCCATTCAAATTAGATTCACTAAATTACCAGAAGAGAAGTGTGAATAACCCCGAACGAACGGTGGTTCGTTCGTTCGTGGAGATATAGCTTTTGGCACAAAAACCCTTAGAAAATGATGTGCCATTAGACGGTGTCACCATGGCAGATTGACATTGAGGTTCATTGAAATGAAGAGTTTGATTGACAGGAACCCTCTCTCATATGCTCACTCACATATTTTATACCTTTCGAAAAACTCCTTCTTTTGTGTTGTTGTTGTTGGTGATGGTGATATTTGGAAAATTTGTTGTATTGTGTGGAATGATGATGGTTGTTGGTTGGTTGGTTTGAAAGTTGGAATCCCTGAATACAAAACAAACATTTTAGCGCTTTGATAAACGATTACATTCTTCATGATTGCGAAGAGAACATGTATACAGGCTTGTTATGAGTGAGTGTGTGTGTGTGTTTGTGAGTTCCTAACAGGCTCATTTCTCCGTGTTCGTGTTTTATGGAACATTCTGCTGAATGAAAGAATGCTTTAGGCTTTTACCTTGAATTCAACTTTAGTTGAAGTTTCCAATTTGAAAGTTTTTCATTTACTAACAAATTTTCAATTTCAGTCGATGTTCAGTTTGTTTGTAATTTTCTTTCAATGCGTGTTTGTGAAAATCAATTAATTCCATTTATTATTAGCTTTAGAACATTTTTCCTATCCAGCTAGGCACAACACAATTTCCTAATTACACAGTGTAGCGCATAAATGGCACAATTGTTTACTATTTGTAGTTCTGTTTTTTGGTATTTGTAAGTGTTAATTTCTTATGAGGATATGAAAAAAAATCTCAAGATCTTGGCCTTCTCTTAAGAGTTGAGCTGAAAAATATTTTGAAAAATCGACTGAACTTTACATGACATACACCTAAAGGAAAAAGTTCTTTCCTCTGGACGAAATTCCTCTTTAATGTAAAGAAAAACGAAATTTTTGACAAAGGGTACAATTTTTTTATTTGATTTTAAAGAAATTTTTTAGCTTCAAACGAAAAGTTTATTTGTCTAAAATTTTGTTCATCAGAAAAGAAAGCTTTTCTTTCAGGGTACATATAGTTAACCAAGTATTTACTTATTATATTTTCGGTCCATAGCCAATATATGGATTTTGAACATTACTCAGAGTCCTTTGTAATATTACAACACGTCAACTACGCTATATAAGAAACACCAGAAAATTGCCGTATATAGACTTGAATCTTTTTATACCCTCCACCATAGGATGGTGGGTATATTAACTTTGTCATTCCGTTTGTAACACATCGAAATATTGCTCTAAGACCCCATAAAGTATATATATTCTGGGTCGTGGTGAAATTCTGAGTCGATCTGAGCATTTCCGTCCGTCCGTCTGTTGAAAACACGATAACTTTCGAACGAAACAAGCTATCGACTTGAAACTTGGCACAAGTGGTTGTTATTGATGTTGATGGTATTGCAAATGAGCCATATCGGTCCACTTTTACGTATAGCCCCCATATAAACGGACCCCCAAATTTGACTTGCGATTGCTCTAAGAGAAGCAAATTTCATCCGATCCGGCTGAAATTCGGTTATGGTGTTAGTATATTGTCTCTAACAACCATGCAAAAACTGGTCCGCATCGGTCCATAATAATATATAGCCCCCATATAAACCGATCCCCCGATTTGGCTTGCATAGCCTCTAAGAGAAACAAATTTCATCTGATCCGGCTGAAATTTGGTACATAGTGTTAGTATGTGGTCTCTAACAACCATGCAAAAATTGGTTCACATCGGTCCATAATTATATATAGGCCCCATATAAACCGATCCCCAGATTTGACCTCCGGAGCACCTTGGAAGAGCAAAATGCTTCCCATTCGGTTGAAATTTGGTACGTGATGTTAGTATATGGTATCCAACAACCATGCAGGAATTGGTTCCTATCAGTCCATAATCATTTATATAAACCGATCCCGAGATTTGGTTTTGGAGCCCCTTGGAGAAGCAAATTTCATCCGAGTGAGTTGAAATTTGTGGATGACAGTCTTTCGTAGAAGTTTCTGTGCAATCCATGGTGGAGGGTACATAAGATTCGGCCTGGCCGAACTTACGGCCGTATATACTTGTTTTATTTTATTTACCCCTATTTTCATGCAGCTTCGTTAGTGTTCCGTTAACTAATGAACTTTTAAATCGTATTATGGGCATAGCCGTCATATTATCTATATATTCCTTATGCCAGTTAGGATCAACTGTCAAAAAATTTTCAGTTAAAGTTTACCGGAGAGAAGATATTTGCAATTTACTTTCCGTTAACTGGAAGTTAAAGCAAAACTGAGCTACATGAAAATGGCCGTTAGTTATTTATTAATTAGTTATTACAATTTAATCAACTATAATAGATATTAAAGCACCTATAAAGGCTATCGGCTGGAATATTTATTAAATTTCCTAATCACTCTTATGCCCCGTATTATCTTTAAAGCACACTTTTGAGCATCAGTGTGGCAAAACTTTTAACCTGTATAAAAGGCCAACTTCTCTGCAACACAATTTCATTTAATGCAAAGCCATTTGTAACGATTGCATTGTCAATAGCATAGAAACTGGCTCAAACTAAGAATCATGAACATCACACGCACGCACCTACTCTTAGCTTTCAAATGCGCATCGATTGCCCAAGTCAATGAAAGAGAAGACTAAGAGAGTTTCTACACCCATACCCATAGACCCTTTAATACATAGATGATCCACTATTCTCTTTAAAAAAAATGTGTCAGTTCCAAAAATTAATTTTCTGACATTTCGTTTTGTTTTTTTTCGTAAAGAGTCAGTCCCAAACATTAATTTTCGTGCATTTGCTTTTGTGTTGTTCGTAAAGAGCAATGCTGCTCAAAATTAAATTTCGTATTTTCGCGATTTTGGTCACAATTTTTTGTTCAAATATGAACTTTTAATATATTAATTTATTTATAAATCCTCTGTTGCATCATACACGTTCTAATTTTGTGTAAAATTGGCAAACTACAAAAAGGAAAACGAAAGAGATTGTAAGCGTGCTCTTATTTTTCTCGTTTATTCTTAATCTTCGGAACTATCAAAAATAGTTTGACACTCATGGCTCATCTATCTAAAGTCTATAGTCTATGCCCATACCCACCATACATACAACTACAATGCTTCTCTGTAAAAACTGACGTGTGCTGTATGCATTTTTATTGTGCTCCTAGGTGCAATAACAATCTGTGAATGGAAATGAAACATGCAACATAAGCAAGGCTAGGTGGGCATATGAATGAGACCATGTGAGCAAATGACAGTGTGTGTGTGTACGTGTGCGTATGTATGTGCTCGATTGTAAGGAGAAATCTTCAACATGGCATGTTGACTAAAAAGAACTTTTGTCTCACGAATGAACACAAAATTGGCCAAGAAAAGAATGAATTTTTCAACATTACAGGCAATTTCTTCTTAACGAACAATGACTTTTGGAAAAAAAGAAGAGATTTAATTTTGCCAATGTAAAGTGAACACGAAATGAGCATGCCTTTTTTCAAATAAACATGGAAATGGAAAAATGGGAAGTTTAAATGACTGCAACATATTTGATATTTGATAAAAAAACAAAACGGGAAATTTGCTAAAGAAATTAAATCAAATTTGCTAAAATTATAGTACATTGAAGCTTCACAGAAGTGTACACTCAAGGTTGCCTTAATTTTGTCCACATTTGAGAGGTGTTCACATATAATATGTTAATTTTGTGATAATATGGGAAACGTCTCACGAAAAAAGTTAACTTTTGAGAGGTGTCCGCTTTTCAGAGTGTCCAAGTGTAAGAGGTTTCACTGTATTTGGTTTTCGCAAAATTGACTTCGCAATATTTATCTAACCTTCAGGAAAATCTGAAGAGCATTCTTCAAAATTTTCAATTAGATCGGACTCGTATTCTCTCTTCACTGTGTGTTGTCTGTGATTCGATTCTAATTTCTGGCAGGTAAATCGGATGGTAAATTTTTCTGCAAAAAAATCACAGATTACCGCTAATTGTAGGTACCTCGGATAGACGGTGCTTTCTTCAAATGATAGCGAACGTCGTATCATGGCCATAAGAAAACTGCCAAAACGTTGAGTGGCCTGTTTGCTCACATCGGGCAACAAAAGCGACCATAAGACCAATTCAAACAAGTGCTTGTAGTAATAGTGGAAGAAGCATGAATCCACTGGTACACATGGGAGTCGAAGGGAAAAATTTAGACTTCTCTGCCATGAATATAGTCACCAAATGTTTCTGGGATTCACAAGGAGTCCGTCCATACATTTTTTGGTCATAAAAGAGTGGTCGCCGTAAGTGTAGAAAGGCCTCTAGAAGAGGGCTTAGCCTCCTCCAGAAAAATTCTAGAATCTAACACAAACCCCTCCCCCCTCCCCTTCCAAAAAAATATTGGACGATTTTCCATTATATATTACAGCTGTATCGTAGATAGATGGCTATAGTCCCTCTAGCTGCAAATTTTCTAATAGTGGTCCCAGTTTTTTTCTAAACCCATTTTTAAAATGTTTAACAAAAAGTCTAACAAAAGAATTAATATTTTAGGGTCTGTAAAGATTCAAATTTTTCCCTACCATTTCAGAAACCAATTTCATTGAAAGTTTTTAAAGCTTGTATCTAACTTCGCTTCAAAAATTCAATACACTCTAATAAAACAAAACTTACGATTTGTTGTTTTCCAAGTTTTTGTTTTTGCAAAACAAACTTTATTTCCATTTGTTATGAGCTTTGAGAAAAGTTTTTTTTTTTGCAACATTTAGGACCAGTAAGTTTGTTTTTCGTATTCGTGTCTTCTTTTTTTTTTTTTTGTGCTCGCACCTTAGTTACTTTAACCCATATAGCAATAATGATTGCCAACTGCCATAAATAATAATGTTTATTACCTTTATATGCATAAATAGTAAGTGTGTACTCGTGGCAGTAAATATTTTGCACAACTCATGGAAGGAAATAATGTTACAATCTCGCTTATAAATCTCAACAGTAAAACTCCAAAAATATTACTGGCATTTTCAAGCAGCAGCAAATGCAATCAAAGCCCACAAACATTTATAATGCTAATACACGCAAAGGCAATAATCATAAATTTACACTTTTATAACAAATCAACTTTCCTCATCGCACCAGCTAAATATCCTTTTTTTGGACCCCCACCATCATCGTATCGTATATGATGATAGATACAATTGCCATACAAAATAATAAACACCTTATCATCGCATGAAAGAGAAACAATAACAGTGGAAAAAAGAGAGAGAGGGAGAGAGAGAAAAGAGGTACATATGCATATATTTCATGTTGAGTGGGAGAGAATGGTTGATTTGATATAAAATTTAAATGTGAGCAATCGTTATACCTGTGTGCGTGAGATGGAACAGCATATGGTCATGCAATTAATTTTTTATAGATTTATATATTTAAGATATGGAAAGGCCTCATTTCTTGGGATAAAAAATATTTTGACGACATTTTTAACAGAAAAAAGCTGTTTTAGGGTTTTGATTAATCTCAAAACCTATATCTCGCTTTGTGTCGTTTCATTTTGCGTTGTTTCGAAGTTGCGTCGCTGCTGAATTAGTACTAGTTTTCACTTTGCGTCGTTAGATTTTCGAAGTTGCGTTGTTATCTGTCTCCAATCTTTGCATGGTTTGAAACTCATAATTCAGTTTGCGTCATTTCAGTTTGCCTCGTGTTTTTTGGAACGTATCTGCGACTCAAAGCGAGGTCTAGAAGTATGCAGTACGTTTTGTTAACAATTTGATAGCGACAATGCTTAAATTTTAAGGGTTATGTTAATGTTAGCCACAAATTAACTAAAGAAATGATATTCACTATCAATTTTTGAAGAAGTACATTTTGAATGATGAGACACATTTGGTCGAATGACAACCAAAAAATCAAAGAACCCACAAATAGTGACTATATAGGATTTATCTTTTCCTTATCTAAAAAAAAAGAATACCAATTTATACAAACATCATTGAAACGAATCAATAAGTGATACTGGGCCAATAAATTAAATAAATGCTAGGGTCGATCTCATGTCCATCTTGCCATCGCATATTATGTACCAATTTATAATACTCTTTCCCAACTATCTTAATATACTGGAACATGATTTCATTTTTCTGAATGACCCGGGCAAGCTGATATCCTCCATAAAAAAATCATTTTTTGTTTTTGCTTTTCATGGTACTACCCCAATCAATGTTGAACTCATGTTTTGCAAGCATCAGCAATATTCAGGCCTTTTTCCTCTCCTAACATGGTCCCACATTTTAATCCACCATAACTCAATTGACTGACAGTCGAAAGGTTTTAATAATCATATGTCAGTTACCATTCGCAATTGACAGAATTAAAGAAATAAATGAAAGCAAAACGTTTCGAATTGACAAATGGTTTAATATGGAGGTTGAAGACCATTTTTTGTATGATTTCCCCAAACAGCGGGCAAAAATTAAAAAGATTAATGAATTCAAATTGGGGGAAAATATATATTTGAAGAGGGTCCATTGTATATTTCTGAAGGTTATTGAAGGTCATCATTCTAACTTGGATTTGATATATTCAATTAAATTGTTTATTTATTTTTGAGAATTTAAATGAATGGGAGTTCATCTTTTGGAAGTGCTTTTAAAGTTGTGCCTTTGGAGGAACTTCCAATTTTTTTTTTGCTGGGATGAAGCTTAGTCAGTTCATATCACTTTGACATATGACTCCCCTTTAATTACTTTGGTATTGATTCCGAGCTAAAGAAGCAAATAATTACACCAATTATATATTTAAGAAACAATTTATTTTTAAATTTAGCCTTTGCACTGAAAAAAGTGGGTTCACACCAGAAAGAAAAATTTAGCTTAATTTTAGAAAATTTAGATTATATTTAGAAATTTTTAACTAACGCTGATCTCATGCCGATATCGCAAAAATAAGTAAATATTTTTCAACAAATTCAAGAAACTTTATTAGACCTAATTAATTTTTTTCACTTTTTAAAGATAATTTTGTATTTTGAAGGAAAAAATTGGAATTCAAAATTTTCAAAAATGTCTTTAGTGTCATATGAAGTTCAAGATATGGGAATTTGGAATAAAATTTACAAATTTAAAGAAATAATTAACTATTTTGTGAGAATTACGAATTTAGTCTTTATGCTTTAGTTGTGTTAATTTTTCCCCCTTAGTTAGTTTATTTAACTAACGTACGCAAAAAATTATTAGAGAAAAGCAAAAATTCTCCAAACACAATAATTCCATGAACTAAAATAAAGTTAAATTGGCTTTAGTAAAATAGAGGGTCCAGTCTGTTTTGAGTGTGTGTATTTTTTAAAAAATTTTCCTCACATTTAATTAGAAAAATATAACAATTTAATATTATTTTTACGTACAAAAACCAGGAAATCCATATCCTTGGACCCCATCTCGAAATAAGACCATATATTGGGTTAGACACAAATTAATGAATAAAACCAAATTCTATGTTCTTTGTATATGCCACTTTGACAGATGGCCTAGGAAAATTAAAAAAAAAATCACTCAGAATCAATTTCTATAGAGAATGATAAGCAAAACACAAGACTTTTGATAAATAAATACCGACCTTAATTGACAGCTGACAATGCTTAATCAAACGACATCTACCAAAACCAAATAGGAGGAACAGTAAGAGGGCAAGGGATAAAAATGAACCAACTAAAGCAAATGTGAAAACAATGTGTCATTTGATTCAGCCGTATACCAAGACCAAAAAAAACTAAGAGAGTACATTAATTAATGTCTACTAAATCATCTAACCAACCGACCCTAACCCTGAACTCTTCTCCATAGCCCATTCGTTCAAAGGCAAAGTGTTTATCTCTAAGCATGCTAGCTAAATACTAAACAAAGTTCATGCTCTTTAGGTTCATAGGACTATGACTACTGCAGACCAATTTTATATAGCGATTCCTATCTACAATGTCCTTAATTTCTATTTTCTCATTGTTTGTTTGTTTGGTTTTTTTTTCTGGCCCATCTTCATTTGCAGTTGCCTCAAGAGATTCTTCAACCAACAGTGGTTCATCATCGTCATCTTCAGCATCGTCTTCGAGTAGTAGTGGTGGCGGTGGTGGTGGCAGTAGTAGCAGTGGCTCTAGTGGCAGTTCATCATCCGCATCGATGTCCTCTTCGCAAAGTAAATTGCCCGTCATGGTTTTCGTGCATGGTGAATCGTATGAGTGGAATAGTGGAAATCCTTATGATGGTTCGGTGTTGGCCAGTTTTGGTCAGATGCTTGTAGTGACCATAAACTACAGACTGGGTATATTGGGTAAGTAGTGTGTGAATTGTTACCATTTTGCTAGCATCTGATTCCATTAAGATTGCAGTAAATCTTTCTATTTAATATGGATGTTTATATAACCTCTAGTCTGGCGTTATTATTGTCATTGTGCTTGAAATGAATCATAAAGTCAAATACAATTAAATTGCTCAAAATCCAGAGTTAGGGTCAATGTGGTTTATTTAATAAGAATAATGTTGATGATCTTTAATGAAATGGAACAAAAAGGAAATCATATGAAGTATCCTTCAAATGGAATGGTCAAAAATAATTCAAGGTCACTAACTAGATATAATTGCATATAGTCTAAGCTAAGACTAAGTGGTTTGAAGCTCTTACTCTCATTGAAAAATCACTGTTAATAATAGCAAACAAATACTGCTGTTTTCTAGCATTGCAATGAGAATAAAAAAATTATTTTTTTACATTTTTCCATATTTGAAAATGTTGACTTTTCGATTTATTTTTTTTTAATTAAAAAAAAAATCTAAATTTAATAAAGTCGATTTTCTACTAATCCACTTTATCTATCTAATCTATTTTCGATTAATCGACCATATCTACAGTCGACTTTTTGATTTTTAGAATTACTGAAAAGTCGACTTTTGGCATCGCTACTTTCGAATAAATTTTCACCAATTTTTTAATACATAGTACATAATATCTCAATTCGACTTTTTCGTTAAAAAAACAATTTGTCTATTTTGGTCACTATAAAAACTCAATTTGTCGATCGATGGACGACATCGTAAGTAGATTCGAAGCGATTTTCAAAAAATTTTAATATTTTTTATTTTTATATTATTTCAAAAAGAAAAAAGTCCATTTTTGGTTTTTGTATCCATACATTTTTCAGCAGACAAACACTGCTGAATCGACTATTTTTATTTTTTGTTATGACTGTGATATTTTGAGTGTATATAAAATTTATAGCCCTATCTTTTTCAGCAGACAAAAACTGCGGAATCGACAATTTTTTTATTATTACTGTCGTTTGTTTGAGTGTACTTATTTTGTTTTTTTTTTTTTTTTGAGTGTATGTTAATTTACTCTCCCATTTAAACCTTACCTTTTCACAAATCAAAATGTTGACTTTTCGACTTTTGTCGGCTCCGTTAGCCTTTAAGTGACAGTTAACAGAAAATAAATTGGAAATATCTTCTGTCCGGTTAACTTTAGCAGTTAAGTTCTTAACTACCATATGGATACCATATATAGGCAAGATGAAGGATATGTCCAAAGTACACAGAAAAAAATTTCACGAAAATTTTTCCAATTAAAATTTTAATTGAGTTTTATAAAATATTCAATTAAAAATTTAATTGATTCAACAAATAATTTAATTGAAACAAAAATCAATCACAAAAATTAATAGTATCAACTAATTTTTTAATTGGATCAATTAATTTTTTAATGGACCGTCAATTAATTTATTAATTGATACTATCATTCTTTGATTGAAGACATTTCAATTAAAAAATTAATTGGATCAATTAATTTCGTGATTGAATCAAAAAAAAAAAAATTTTGTGTGTAAGGTTTAAAAGTTTGTTATCTAACGTAGCACTAACAGAGCTCCATGAAAATGGGGGTTGTTCAAGTCGACTTTCCGCTTGTTTTTTAATTTGAAAATTTTTAAATGTTTACTACTCGTATTTATGAATCGACCTTTACAAAAGTCGACTTTTTTATTTTCATATTTAATGGAAAGTCGACTTTTGACATCGCTACATTCGACAAAATTTTCTCCAATTTGATTTTTTTTTAGCTACAATTTTCTTTATAATTCTAATTCATCTTTTTCGTTGAAGTTCGATTTGTCGATTTTGGTCGCTATAAAATGGCCAAAATCAAAGGTCGATTTGATGTGATTTTAAAAAATCCATAAGTCGATTTCAAAATGTGTAACTATTTCCATTTTTTTCGTCTTGTAGAAAAGTCCATATTTGGTTTTTGTACTCCAAATTGTTTCAGCAGACAAAAAATGCTGAACTACAATATTTATTTTTTAGTTATTACTGTCTTTTTATTTCGAGAGTACTACCATTTAAATCGTACCTTTTCTCCCCTTTAGGATTCCTGAATGCCAACACGGATCGTTTCTCCAAACTGCCTGCAAATTATGGCCTTATGGATATTATAGCTGCTTTACATTGGCTAAAGGAGAACATTGCCTCATTTGGTGGTGACCCACAAAGTATTACATTAGCCGGTCATGGCACCGGAGCAGCCTGTGTACATTTTCTCATATCATCTATGGCTGTGCCAGAAGGTAAGTTATTCATATAGCCAATGGGCACCTAAAAACAAGAGAAATATGTGTATAATATTTTATAGTTTAATATTCAGAGCTTCGCTCTGGAGAATATTTTTTGCATTTAATCTGATTCCCTTCTCTTATTTTTCATGTCACAAAAGGTTTACTATTCAATCGTGCCATACTAATGTCCGGGTCAGGTTTAGCACCATGGTCTTTAGTTAGTAATCCTGCCAAATATGCTGCCATAGTGGCCCATTATGTTAACTGTGCTCACGATCTGCCGCATGCCCATTTCATGAAGTGTTTACGTGAGAAACCTCTGGACCAGTTGTTGAGTGTACCAATTAAACAGCCCGAATTTGGTTTTGCATTTGGCCCCAGCATAGATGGTGTAGTCATCGATGGCGGTGATTATGTGCCACCTCCGCCTAACTTTATGCATGCCCAAGCATCTACAGCGTCGGGTGGGGGTTTGGGTGGAGAGGCCGGCAATGCCGCCCATGGCGGATGGGGTACACCGGGACAAATGGAAAATATAGGTAAAAACCATATATTATATATATAAAAAAAACATTTTTTTTAACATAACATAAAACATTTTGAAATAAAATGTGATCAAATTATAGTTTTTTTATATTAAAAGTTTGTATATTTTATGGCGCTACAAATGTATTCAAATATTTAGATAATTTCGAGAATTAATTTTCTGAAAATAAAATGTTTAAAAAATGTTTATTACCCAAATATAATGGTGGCCTCGCATTTTATATACAATATTTGATGTAAGTGTTTCAAAAAAAAAAATATTTTGGTTTTGTTTTTAAATAATTAAAAATATCTTAGCTATTGTTATTTAAAAATTACAGGAACTACTTTCATGGTCACCATTGTAGGTATCAATTAAATTTGTATATATTTGTAACTTAAATTATATTTATCTATCAGTGAGGACACATGATTTACATACATTATATAAGCGCCTAAAAGTATACCTCAACTCGTATTTCTATACTTTAATCCTTAAATGCCCATGGTATCTTTAAAGAAAATGATATTTATACCGTTTAGAACAAAATGGAAATTAGTTAAAAAAACATATATTTTTTTAATTATAATAACCAGAGGTACAATTAATTTAGACATGGTTCAGTTTGGGTAGAAAAATGCTCATGTGCTTTCTCCATTAGAAGTTAGCTTATAAGACTCAAATTGAACCATCTCCCTCGACCAAATCCATATTGAAGACCACGGAAATGCACACTAGCCCATGCTGAAAGATGTATACTTAAACTTATATAATTTGATATCTGGCATTTGCTCTTCAATGACTCAATTAAATAAATCCCTTCATTGTCTTTCATGGAAAATCTCTTATTTAGCTATTTGAAAAGGACTTAGAAATTACATGAACGAATCTCGTTGTAAAGTAATTCATTCATTTGGGCATTTAAGGGTTAGGAATATTCCAGATTTTACTCTTGTATATAATTGTAATACAACATTTGATTTATATATTTATGTCGTTATGTCAACCTTTTACAACAATAATTTGATTGATTATAATTCCTGAAATTTCTCTTCCTTTCTTTGCATCATCACAATGGCCATTATTAATGACAAATTATTATTGCGAATTCGTGATCTTAATAATAAATTATATTATATTGCTACAGTCCTAATGAGAAAAACAGCTATTAACAAGTTATCAAGGTACGTTTTTGCAAATTTTAATGAATATTTAAATTTATAATTAACCATCATTATTTCACCATTATTATTTGGTAGTGTTTATGGCAAATAAGTCTCAAGGTCATATGTAAAGTGAACTCTTCTAGTAATTTGAAGGATATTGAAAAGGATATTAAATGAAGATAAATTGTGTGGAACATTGCAAAATGATATTGTCATGAAATCTAAAGTAATTGTGATTCATATTTAATGGGGTTCACTTTGGATACAACAAATTAGGAAAGAAGAATGGAAAAAAAGTATGTGGGAGTACGCATCTTGGACCAGTGTTACCGTTGTGTCACTTTAGTGGTAAATTTAACACTTTTTTTAAGAGGTGCAACATTTATGAAACGTTTTTTATACCCACCACCATAGAATGGTGACGGGGGTATAATAAGTTTGTCATTCCGTTTGTAACACATCGAAATATCGATTTGCGACTATATAAAGTATGTTATATAAAGTATGTTATATATAAAGTATGTTATTCTTGATCAGAGAGACATTCTAAGACGATATAACCATGTCCGTCTGTCTGTTGTAATCGCGCTACAGTCTTCAAGAATGAAGCAATCGTGCTGAAATTTTGCATGAACTCGTCTTTTGTCTGCAGGCAGGTCAAGTTCGAAGATGGGCTATATCGGTCTAGGTTTTGATATAGTCCCCATGTAAACCGACCTCCTGATTTGGGGTCTTGGGCTTATAGAAACCGTAGTTTCTATCCAAAATGGAAATCTAGAGGTATTTTTGAACTATAAACGGGTGTGCCAAAAATGGTGACTATAGGTTAATGTTTTGGTATAGCCCCCATATAGACCTATCTCCCGATTTTACTTCTTGGGCTTCTAGAATCCGTAGTTATTATCCAATTTGCCTGAAATGGTGAAAATGGAAAAAATGGCCTAAAAATGTTGAGTATCGGTCCATGTTTTTCTATATCCCCCATGTAAACCGACCTCCTAATTTGGGGTCTTGGGCTTATAGAAACCGTAATTTCTGTCCAAAATGGAAATCTAGAGGTATTTTAGAACCATAAAAGGGTGTGTCAAAAATGGTGACTATAGGTTGATGTTTTGGTATAGCCCTCATATAGACCGATCTCCCGATTTTACTTCTTGGGCTTCTAGAATCCGTAGTTATTATCCAATTTGCCTGAAATTTGAAATCTAGAGGTATTTTAGAGGTATTTTAGAACCATAAAAGGGTGTGCCAAAAATGGTGACTATAGGTTAATGTTTTGGTATAGCCCCCATATAGACCGATCTCCCGATTTTACTTCTTGGGCTTCTAGAATCCGTAGTTAGTATCCAATTTGCCTGAACTTGGAAATCTAGAGGTATTTTAGAACAATAAAGAGGTATGCCGAAAATGGTGAGTATCGGTCCATGTTTTGGTATAGCCCCCATATAGACCGATCTCAAGATTTTACTTCTTGGGCTTCTAAAAGCTGTAGTTTTTATACAATTTGCCTGAAATTGGAAATCTACATGTATTTGAAAACCCTTAAGAGGTGTGCTGAAAATGTTGGGTATCGGACCATGCTTTTATATTGACCGATCCACTTTGCCTGAAATCGAAAATCTGGAGGTTTTTAGGAATATAAATAGGTGTGCAAGAAATGATTTTATTATTTGGGCTTCTAGAATCCGTAGTTTTTATCCAATTTACCTGAAATGAGACATGTTTTGGTTTATCTTCCAAATAGACCGATCTCCAGATTTTACTTCTTGGGCTTTTAGAAACCATAGTTTTTAACAAATTTGCATGAAATTTTAAATCTAGAAGTATTTTAGTAACATAAAGAGGTGTGTCGAAAATGGTGAATATCGGTCCATGTGCACTGAAAATGAAAATTGCTTGAAACTGAATTATAGTTTCCAGATTTTACTTCTGGTAATCATTTAAATAATAGGGGTAAAAATCTACAGATTTTAAATCAATGCGTCATTTCATCGTTTTCTTGCACACTTGCAAAGGATGTTTATGATTCCTCTAAAACTCAAAAAAATATGGTTCTTATAAATGCAGAATCTGATCTAGTCTTCATAGGTAAAGTCTTTGAATTTATCTTCGGGAAGTGTACTAGTTGAGCTGATCTGCTTGTCATCAAATCCCCCTGAAATTTTCACAGGAAACTATAATATTTGATTCATGGTGGTAGGTATTTAAGATTCGGGCCGCCCGAACTTACTTGTTTATATACTTGTTTTTGTGTCGCTTAATGCCATACATTTAAAATTTTTGTGCCGCTTTTTTAATATATTGAACTAATTTTTATTTAATTTTATTTATTTTTTATTATATTTGTTATACAGTTTGATCCCAAATTCCTTTAAGATTTTGGAAATGATCGTTGTCTTAATAAATAATCGAAATTAAGAGACGAATATTATATATATGAGCAATAGACACGTGGACCTTCTAAAAATATGCAAAAAAATCTATATTAGATAAATCGATATTAGATAAATAATCTCTTGAATATGCAATTTCAAGGCATGGTTTTTGACGACATGGCGAAAAAATGATTGTTAGGTTAGTGAGGGTATACATAAAAAAAAAATATTTCAAAATTCTATATAAAACAGATTGACAACAGATTGTGAACTTTTCTTTTATCAATTTAAATTTTTTTTGTTTATTTATACTACCAAAATTATTAATTGTAATAGCAAATTAATTCCCATGGGTAACAAAAACATGAATTACAAAATAAATTCCGTTTTTGAAATTGAAATTTATGAAATTTCCATACGAAAAAAAAACATTATTCGCATAGTTTTTCCCAGTACCATATTTATAGTTCATTGTCCACTATATAAACGAGTGTGTGCACTTAATTAATTAAAAATATTAATTATACAACACTTGCCGCCAAAAATTATTCTTTTTTAAATTTTTTTTCATATGTGTATGTGTGTGTGTGAGTAAATGTTCAACAGAATTATGTCAAGTAGGTTGCATTTTATGTTGTATGCGAATGGATGAGGGTACCCAGCATGTTCTATCATCATTAATCTAAGTGAACATACATATGTATGTAGGAGCAAAGAGACAGAGTGCGAGTGGCTGTGTGTGTGTGTGGGTGGATGTATATGATTACACAGGTGTTCGTATGGAGATGTGTATTTAGGTGAGTGTTAAACTAACGAAAGGACATCGCATATATCAGCATAAAATGTTCAACTCATAGTAAGGGTTCACAACATGCAATGCACTACACTCTCATACATATGGGTAGAACATAGGTGAGAACGAACGAAAATGCTTTTTCTAATGAGTCTTTTGAAGCGAGCGTATCTGTATAGATCTGAGCGTAAACATAGCCGCACAAAAAATAGCCTACAGGCGCTACACTGGTAGAAAAAGTTTCGTTATATTAATGAAATGTGTCATTAAAATTGAGCCAATGAAACAAATTCATTGATATAACGAAATTTTTCGTTATTATAACGAATTTTCTGTTAGTCAACGAAACCTTTCGTACTATTAACGAACATTTTCATTCTCTTAATGAAAATGTGTCGTTGTATCAATGAAAAATTTTCGTTGGCTCAATTTTAATGAAATTTTCTTTGTGTGTAAATCGGGCGATTTTGGGCGGCTATTGACCGGTCCCAAATATGAAATAAAATTTTCATCGAACTCCTCTCTCAATAACTCTATTGTTACGCTTGCTGCACACAAAAAAAAAATTCTCATTCAATCATGAAATTAATTGATTCAATTAAGATTTTAATTGAAATGTCTTCAATCACATAAGTGATAAAATCAATTAAAAAATTAATTGAAAGTCAATTAAAAAATTAATTAATATTATTAATTTTTGTGATTGATTTTTGTTTCAATTAAAAAATTTGTTGAATCAATTAAATATTTAAATGAATATTTTTAAAAACTCAATTAAGAATTTAATTGGAAAAATGTTCATGAAATTCATGAAAAATTTTTCTGTGTGTGTGGCATGTAGAACCGTCATTTTGGAATCACTTTTCATGCAGTGAAGCTTTTGTATTTTGGTTACGTTACGATTCCCATCATCTTTGAAGAAGTTCGGTTCAACGATGCCATCAGCCCATAAACCGCACCAAACTGAGACTTTATCAGGATGCATTGTTAGCTTTTGTAATGCTTCTCGTTCACTCTAAAATCGAAAATTCTGTTCATTTATTTACCCATATGCAGAAAAGGAATGTGATCTTCTCCTACACGCAGAGAAGGAATATGATCACCTCAAACATGTTTCAAGAGCAAAATGTTATTTTTGTATGGTGACCATGTAACATGTTTGTCACTAAAATGTTATTTTTTTTTATTTCATTCAAATTTGTAATACAAAAAGCTACTTATTGATAGCCAAAAACATATTACAATTGTTCCATAGTTGGTAATAAAGTAATAACCTTAATTCTATATATATTCAAATATTTTTTTTTATTTTTTTTTTTTTTGTACTTCTATAATCAGCTTCAATTAAATTTTATCGTAAAATATAACCTGCTTGCCGAAATCAGATACATGATTTCCGAGAAAATAACATGGTTGCTAAAACCATGTTACAGGGTCACCACCCAAAAATAACATTTTGCTCTTAAAACATGTTTGAGGTGATCATATTCCTTCTTTGGGTGTAGAGCAAAAGTTTATTTTTGGATGGGGAGCATGGAATAATTTTGCTGCAAAAATTTCGTTTTCTCGCCAAATACAAAATGTTATCAGATTAATAATAATGGTTGCGACAGACAGTTTGCATGTTTACTAAATTAACATTTTGCTTTAGGAGGTGAACATATGCCTTCTCTGGGTGCATTGAGCCAAACATGAGCCAAAATCATAGAATGGAAGAACAGCGCGATGAACTTTCTTAACTGAGTTTGTTTTATTTTTATAAAACAAACTCGAAGTGATAGGAAACATGAAACGTGCGTCTTGCGCTCTTTAAACTAGTGTTGTCAAAAAGATAATAGCTAAAAAATCACCCATTAACGAACCGTTTTTCCTTTTAACTAGTTTAAAAATATTGAAATTCTTGCCAACCTAATAAATTCGAACCATGTTAAGGACCCTGAATCACAGGACATCATACTCGTACCTTCTGCCCATACATACATATATGAGTGTCTGCGGTTTATGACAACTTTTCTATGTAATTAGTGATGTTATAATTAATATACGGCAACGCGACAATTATAATTGATTCTATAAATTTACTTGGTAACATGGATTACACCAAGCTTATTTGTACGCTGGATATGCCTCTTTTCCACGTGGATTTATAAACCCCATACAATTCTCTCTCTCTCTCTCTCTCTCTCTCCACTAATATGCCTTAGAATGAATGGCATAGAAGCCAAATTATGTGGGCAAAATTTAAGAGTTTATAAATATTGGTGAGTGTTGGTGTATGTGTACAAAGGAGCACATGGATTTATATTTATAATCGTAAAAATAGCAAAATTTAATCTTATATCTAAACACAATGTAGGCACGTAAACACAGGTCGTAAATATATCCGTGGAGGTCTCACCATTCACGTTGATTTAGCTTTAGTATATGGCCATGTCATATTCATGTATAAAACCCATGTCGATAAGAGTTTTTCATGAACAGTAAAAAAGGAAAGCTTCTATTTTGTTCATAGTTTTAGAGGAAGGATACATTTGATATACTCGTAGCATAGTCTGGGGGAAGTATTAAAATTATTTTAGTATTTTTAAGAGAATAATAACTCACTTTGACTTTATGATGATTAATAATAGTTACAAAGATTCTACAAAACTCTATACACAAATAGAGTATAATAAGGGCCTTGGTTAAAAAACATAATATTTTTCGTAGACACAAAACGACGAACAAAGACACTTTTTTTCTTATGTTAGCCTTAAATTTTATTTAGTTTCCATTTTCCATGTAGTCATTTAAGACAATTGAGTTTATTAATTATATCTATTTCTATGTAATTGAATTAAGTCATTATTATGCAGATGCTCATCCAAGTGATGTTTTTTCTTTGAGTTCATCTAATTCACCATCACGACTACTTATCCTACTCATTCAAATGTAATTATCCATAATGGCAGCTGTATACGGAAAGTCAATTTTCTATATATCGGAGCCATCAACATTTATTCAATTAATCCCAAAACAAAATAACCAATGACGTCTTCCGTATATTTACACATGTGAACGTTTATAGTACAGAGAAACATTTCTTTTAGTCACTCTACTCAACTCAAAACAACAAAGCTACTATCTCACATATACATAGAACATATATAGCATATCTATGTGTGTGTGTGTATTCTGGCGAGCTTTTGGCAATTTGATGCTTGTGTTCATAGACATGTTAAAGCATTGTTAATTATCTGCTAAAAACAGATTAACATGACAACATCGTCGTATTTAATAAATTACATTTTGAGTAATTAAACAAACATGGTAGAGTAGCGCGAATTTCCTACTGCAAATATTCACCTTACCAAGAGCAAACGCACACACACACGCATGCAAACTCATGTAGGTGTTCATCAGATTAAGTTTTTACATACACGGATGTAGCTGTGTTAAAAATAAAACATATTTTGAGTCCTTCGTAAATTACGTATTATAATTAACATAAATTTTCGCGAAAAGGATACAGAAGGGAGTTGACACATATACAGTGCCACACATAAGTATTGGCACAGCACCCTAAACCACATAGTAGTCAGGGTAGCTGCGATAAAATGTGCCTACCAAAAATATTGATTTTGAGCTCCATTAAATATATACACCCTCACAAAATCGCTTCTGTAACATATACCCCAACACACATTTTGCTTCAAGCATATATATTTTCAGGATTTGTCCAAACAAAATATTGTTTGTATTGTTTAAACATATTCACCTTAGACATAAATTTTTAATGAAATTTTCTATATTTTTAAGGCGCCAATTGGTTACACTGTTAAAAAAACGTTTCCTAATATTAACGAAGTTTGTTATTAAAAGTGAGCCAATGAAACAAATTCGTTAATACAACGAAATTTTTCGTAATAATAACGAATTTTCTGTTAATCAACGTAACGTGTCGTACTATTAACGAATATTTTCATTGTATTAATGAAAATGTTTCGTTATATCAGTGAAAAGTTTTCGTTGGCTCAATTTTAATGAAATATTCTTTGTGTGTACTTCCATTCTTTTACTTGCAGTTTACTGCCTAGGTCTCTCTTTCTAAACACATATATGTTTATAGGTTATTTCTAAATTAATATATGTTTTGAATCCAAACATATTATATTTACAAATATTTTATGTCCCGAACATAATGGGTTCTAACATATTAACATATATGTCACAAACATGTTATGCTAGTTTATGAACATTGTATGCTTGCACCTACAAATATTGTGTTAAACATTTGGGGTCCAAACATATAATTTTTACACCCAAACCATTGGCGGAGCTAGAAATTTTCTCTGGGGGGGGCTATGCCCCCCCCAGACATCCTTCGAAATTTTGTCGAAATTTCCGAAGCGATAAATTACCCCTATTGATAAAACTATACATCCTCAATTTTATTGCGGTGTTAAAGGCAATATGCAGCAAAATCAATCAAAAACAAAAAAAACTCAATCACAAAAATTAGTTGTATCAATTAATTTTTTAATTGGCTTTGATGATTGATACTATCATTTTTTTTTTTTGATTGAATACATTTCAATTAAAAACAAGTAAGTAAAATCTAAAGTCGGGCGGAGCCGACTATATTATACCCTTCACCACTATGTAGACAAACATTTGTGTTACCATCTCAACTACTTAAAATTTGCTGGGAGCTATATAAAGGTTTGCATTTCCAGATACAAATACTTTTAATGGAAACAATTTTTTGTACTTCTACAAAAACTCTAGAATTAAAATTTAAATCGGCTAACGCCCTGGGATGATACACAATGTAAGTAAAAAATATGGGAAATATGAAGCGAGAGAAATTTTAATGCAATTGTACAAAAGAGATTTTTAATTTTTCAGGCGATACATATGTATTCGAGATATAGGACAATTAGAGTAATATTTACAATTTTTGCTACTCAGCAATGGCGATTTTACAAGGATATTGGTTAGATCTCGCCATGATATGTGTAGGGCGACTTGGAGCCTTATTTAAAACTCATCCGTTCTGTGGAAATTTTGGCATTGCAGTGTGTAGGATATGGGGAAATCATCACAGAATTTTGTGTAAACTGTGAGGATTTTGGCCATATTTGCATTCTCTGTGGAAACTATCCAGTCAATTGGAGGAAAATCCCATTGAAAATGGGTATAAAATATGAAACAGTCGACCATATTTCCCCAACTCTGGTGTACGTATATATGGGAGCTATATACAATCTGAACCGATTTTGAATAAATTTGACATGTATAGTTAGAATAATAATTCTGCTATCTATGCGAAATTTCACGTAAATGGGAGTATAACTTTGGCCCCCCTGGTCATATGAGTGCAAATCGGACGGGAGATATATATGGGAGCCATATCTAAATCTGAATCGATTTCAACCAAATTTGGCACAATTACCTATACTACGTACTCCTTGTGCGAAATTTGAAGCAAAGCACGGCAAAACCCTGGATTTTGAGGCCATATAAGTTCAATCGGACGAAAGATATATATGGGAGCTATATCTAAATCTGAACCGATTTTAACAAAATTTGACACACTTAACGATACTATTAAACGTACCCCTTGTGCAAAATTTGAAGCAAATCACGGCAAATCTCTGGCTTTTGTGGCCATATAAGTTCAAATCGGACGAAAGATATAAAGGGTGATTTGTTAAGAGCTTGATAACTTTTAAAAAAAAAAAACGCATAAAATTTCCAAAATCTCATCGGTTCTTTATTTGAAACGTTAGATTGGTCCATGACATTTACTTTTTGAAGATAATTTCATTTAAATGTTGACCGCGGCTGCGTCTTAGGTGGTCCATTCGGAAAGTCCAATTTTGGGCAACTTTTTCGAGCATTTCGGCCGGAATGGCCCGAATTTCTTCAGAAATGTTGTCTTCCAAAGCTGGAATAGTTGCTGGCTTATTTCTGTAGACTTTAGACTTGACGTAGCCCCACAAAAAATAGTCTAAAGGCGTCAAATCGCATGATCTTGGTGGCCAACTTACCGGTCCATTTCTTGAGATGAATTGTTCTCCGAAGTTTTCCCTCAAAATGGCCATAGAATCGCGAGCTGTGTGGCATGTAGCGCCATCTTGTTGAAACCACATGTCAACCAAGTTCAGTTCTTCCATTTTTGGCAACAAAAAGTTTGTTAGCATCGAACGATAGCGATCGCCATTCACCGTAACGTTGCGTCCAACAGCATCTTTGAAAAAATACGGTCCAATGATTCCACCAGCGTACAAACCACACCAAACAGTGCATTTTTCGGGATGCATGGGCAGTTCTTGAACGGCTTCTGGTTGCTCTTCACTCCAAATGCGGCAATTTTGCTTATTTACGTAGCCACTCAACCAGAAATGAGCCTCATCGCTGAACAAAATTTGTCGATAAAAAAGCGGATTTTCTGCCAACTTTTCTAGGGCCCATTCACTGAAAATTCGACGTTGTGGCAGATCGTAAGTCTATTCATGATGAAATGTCAAAGCATACTGAGCATCTTTCTCTTTGACACCATGTCTGAAATCCCACGTGATCTGTCAAATACTAATGCATGAAAATCCTAACCTCAAAAGAATCACCCTTTATATGGGAGCTTTATCTAAATTTGAACCGATTTCAATCAAGTGTACCAAGCATTGGTAGAATGCCAATTCTACCCTCTGTGCAAAATTTCATGAAGATCGGTAGTAAATTTTGGGCTCTGTGGTCATATGAGTCTAAATCGGACGAAAGATATATATGGGAGCTATATCTAAACCTGAACCGATTTGGCTGATATTTTGCAAGATTTGCGAGATTCATTAAATATTTGGATGTACGGTATTTCAAGAAAATTGGTTGATAAACACGCTAACTATGACCACATCGTAGATAATTATATATGGCAGCTATATCTAAATCTGAACCGATTTTTTCCAAAACCAATAGCAATTGTCTCTGTCTCAAGAAACGGCCCTATGCCAAATTTGAGAACGATCGGACTTAAATTGCGAGCTGTACTTTGTGCACAAAATTACATATACAGACAGACGGACGGACAGACAGACGGACATCGCTAAATCGACTCAGATTTTAATTCTTACCCGATCGGTATACTAAAAGATGGGTCTATGACCACTATTTCTTGGCGTTATATACAAATGCACAAACTTATTATACCCTGTACCACAGTAGTGGTGAAGGGTATAATTAATTAGATCAATTAATTTCATGGTTGAAGACAAAAAATATTTTATTGTGTGTGGGAGCCGGTTCCACGACACCGCTATAAATAATCAAATAGCAACTTACCGTTATTTAATATAACAAAAAATAAAAGCATTGCTTTAAGTATGTGTTTGAAAAATATTGTTTGTTATTTATTTTTAATTCAAGAGAACAAACATATGATTTTTAAATTTTATTTAAAATGTGTGTTTTAAAACAGGACTAGAAATCATAAAGCAAAACATAAACTTAATATATTCATCGTGTATAAAAAATACTAAGAATAAAAAATTAAATAAAAGGCAAAAAATAAATTGAATATTATAAAACGTCTATCTTCGATTAGTTTTTAAAAATTCTCTGAGAACAGAATACAACGAAGCAACTGTCGAGAGCAGCGGTGCCAACTCTGTGGATTTTTCGTGATTTTGACGATTTTAGATGGTAAATTGGGCATGTGACGATTTATGATTTTAATCAACGTAGTTATAAATTGACTATTTTTGAAAATGTGCGTCTCAAGTTTCCTTTTAGTGTTTTTATTACGTGTTTTTAGTTGTAATGTAAATATCAATACTAAAAAATATGCTTAACATACTCTCTCTGCCACAATTTTAATTGGATTAAACACATCGCAAAGCTTGAATTAAAATATAAAACAACTGTAGCTTTGATTATTCTGGGGGGGGCAAGAACTATTCTGGGGGGGCATAGCCCCCCCCAGCACCCCCCTAGCTACGCCAATGACCCAAACATATGAAAAACAGTATTTTTCGTCCGTGTACCGATGGACTCTGAACCACCTCCTGAGTCGGTTTAGCCTTTTGGTGTCCGTCCGCCTGAACATATATTTGTTGTTCGCAGCATTCCGGTCACTATTATTAACCGATTTTGATGAAATTTGGTACAGTGTTGATGGAAGAATGGGGGAATATGGGTACAAATAAAACAAAACAAGTATATATGGCCGTAATTTCGGCCAGGCCGAATCTTATGTACCCTCCACCATGGCTTGCGTAGAAACTTCTACGAAAGACTGTCATCCATAATCGAATTATTTGGGTTGTGGTATCTTAAATCGTTTTCTAAATTGTGAGTTAGTCCATACGTGGTATATATTAGACAAAAAAAGGTATGTGTAGGTAAGTCTACAAATAATTACGAATCGATATGGACTTTAGTACGATACGTGGGAAGCCAGAATTGAAATATGGGGGTCGCTTATATGGGGGCTATATACAATTATGAACGTGATATGGACCAATTTTTGTGTGATTGGGGATCGATTTATCTGAGGGCTATAAATAACTATACACCGATTTGGACCTAGTTAGGCATGGTTGTTAACGGCCATACACTACCACAATGTACCAAATTTCAACTGACTCGGATGGAATTTGCTCCTCCAAGAGGCTCCAAAACCAAATCTCGGGATCGGTTTATATGGGAGCTATATATGATTATGGACTGATATGGAAAACTTTTGGCATGGTGTTTAAATATGATATACCACAATCACGTACCAAATTTCAAAATTGCTTCTCCAAAAGGCTCCCAGCAAAAAATGGAGCACTATTTCAGCAGGATTGTAAGGGAGAGATGCAGTACCAGCTGTTTGCAAAACAACCGAATCAGCGCTGATTTTTGTTGGCGATGTCCCGATTTAGAGCAGCTTCTACATAGCGCTGATTTAATTGCCCATTTTAATAGAAATATTGCTCAGAAGTGATATATAATGTTGAGTATAGCATTGTTGGCGTGAAGGAAACCAGCACAACCGTTCATGCATCTATACTCCATGAATTGGTTGCTATAACGTAAAGGAATGATCATAAACTAGTTTGATTACTCATTTACGTTATTAGCACCGATTCATGCAGTGTGGATACACTGCCTACTTTATTATATACCAATAAGCGCAACTAAACTCTTATTGCTGAATTATTTTTTGCTGGGTGGGTCTACACATAAAAGTGTTTCGATATGACCCACTTGCAATACTATCCGATTTACATCAATAACAACTACTTGTGCCAAGTTTGAGTTCATTAGCTTGTTTCGTTCGGAAGTTACAGAAAGACGGACATTGCCTGGGTTAGAACACGGACCACGATATGGATTTCTAGGCGGGTGTTCTACTTAGTAGCACTTATAAAAAATATCGTTTGGTAAATAAAAGCATTTGCTAACGATAAGTCATTACTTCCAAGCAGAAGGTAGTGCTGCTAGTAATGAAACAAAACGTTTGGTGATGAGTTTTTCACCTCAACTAATTACCAAGGTTTTGCTGGGCTCTTGTCATTTGTCCCCTTTTTTTGCATTTATAACAATGTTCCAAATCAAGTTACTCTGGATTTCATTTACAGCTCTGAAGAAATATACTTCACCACATCTCACTCGTTGTTTACTAGCCTCCTTCAGCCTTGTTTCCATCTCAAGTTCACAATGTCATAGAGACATCAAACCCCAATTTGTATTTTTATGTGTCAAGGATATTCGCACACTTAAAATGCCCATGCATATTTGAAAAATAGTTCTTTCAATTCAATTGAAAACAGTAACAAATTTTTGACAATAACGTTAAAATTAAATCTTTTTCCCCAATTGTTTTGTATGGCAATGTAAAAATCATGAATCCGAAATGGCTATTGGAAAAAAGTCAAGAGACAATATTCCAATGGAAAGACCCTCAATCAATGTTGATCGTAATATGAATATACGATGGTATTCATAAAATGTTGTGGTAGTGTTCATCCCCCCAAATACTCCCCATCCTCTTGTACCCAAATCGGGTCTTTGCGACCCATAACAAAGTTTTATTATCCTAAGCTATGCGATTTTTTTATAGAGTTAAATTGACTCGGGTAAATCTTCCCAAAAACACAAAAACAGACTCCTGCATGGAAACTACAACCGCCAGCCAAAGGCAATTTGTTATACATACCAGTTTTATATTTGAGGTTGAGTGATTTGCTGTTATCTAAATCGAAGAGTATATCATCCCAACAACAGCAACAACTAGTACAAAAAAAGGACCATAGGTATGGGGAAAGGACAATTGCAGAAAAGTAGTAAAAATAAATTGCCGTTACAAAAACTATTATTTGTGACAAAGGAATTCTAACTATGCGAACTACAGTAGTAGCAGTAGTAGTAGTTGTCGTTGAGCTCCTTACTGTATTGGTCGCTTAGTATTAGTGTATGATTCCTTTTTCTGTTTACTAAGGTATTTTTTGTTCTCTCCACATTCATTGAGCCAAACAATAGCATCCCCATATTCCTGGTTAAGCCAGAGCAAAAGCAAAAAAGGAAAGCAATATGATGACTTATTTCTGTACAATAGACTTTTTTTGTGTGCCATTTATAAATATCCTTTTGTGTGTATGTATGTATGTGGGTATGTGATCCAATATAAGTATAGATGCTGTTGTAGAAGATTTTTCTCCTTTTTTTTTTGTGTGAAAAGAACAAAGATGCTTATAGTGACGAGTCCTTTAAAATGGGGGAGATTTTTCGAACAACAAGCAAAAAGGCAACCAATTGTTAATGACACTTCCGAAAAAAGGGCTGGCTCCGGGAAAAAGGAGTCCAAATCTTTTGACACACAAAAAATAATGTCATAAATAAGTCTTTACCCGAAAGCGAAAAAATAAAATCGCAGTGAACAGATAAATAAATGACTAAAATGATGTTGTAGGATATGCTGTAACCTGATTTCGTTTGGTAAATGACTAAAATATTGCATATCTTGGATATAAAACCATTCAAAATTTTATTCGAAATGATGAATGTCAAATGTGTGAAGAAAATAAAATGAGTTGGCACATTGACTTCTTAATCAGTTTCGAATTTGTTTTGAAATGACGAAGAACTAAAGGGTGGTTACGATTTCAAGGGCCGATGTTGATTTTGAATAAAACACAAACTATTTAGGAAATTATTGTAATTTTATTTTATTATGATATATTGGTATTACTCAATTATGTATGGAACAAAATATCGGCCAGATGGGCGCCGCGACCTCGGTGGCACACCTTCATCCGATGGTCCAAATTTTCGATGACGCTGAGGCATAATGGAGGTTCTATGCCATTAATGTGCCGAATTATCTCACCCTTACCTCTTGAATTGTTGCTGGCTTATCGACGAACATCTTTTCTTTCAAATAACCCCAAAGAAAAAAGTCCAACGGTGTCAAATCACATGATCTTGGCGGCCAATTGACATCGCCATTACGTGAGATAACACGGCCATTGAATTTGTTGCGCAAAAGAGCCATTGTTTCATTAGCTGTGTGGCAAGTGGCACCGTCCTGCTGAAACCACATGTCGTCCATATCCATATCTTCCAATTCGGGCCATAAAAATTTCGTTATAGCGAACGCCATTCACAGTAACTGCCTGACCGGTCTCATTTTGGAAAAAATACGGCCCGATGATGCCGCCAGCCCATAAACCGCACCAAACAGTCACTCTTTGTGTGTGCTTTGGTTTTTCGACAATCACTCTTGGATTCTCATTCGCCCAAATGCGGCAATTCTGTTTATTGACGAATCCACTGAGGTGAAAATATGCCTCATCACTGAAGATGATTTTTTCGAAAATTGATCATCCACTGTTGCCATTTCTTGGAACCATTTAACACGTTGTTTGATTGTGTATCTCTCCATGGTTCAAATTGAGTAAGTCTGAAATAGAGAAATGTCAAACAAAATCGGAAAAAACTTGGCGTTTAGGTGTGGTTCACATTCAACATCGGCCCTTACAATTTAACCACCCTTTACATATGATATATTTTTAATAAACAACGCTCAGTTTAACGCTAAATTGAAGGAAAGTGGACAGAGTTGGTGACTTGGAGTACACTTAGACCACTATAGGTCCATTGTGATTTCTCGAGGTAATTTTCTCAATTTATTCTTCGTGAGGTGAGCTTCTTTAAAATCCCCCAAGAATTTCCATTTATCCGCCTACTTTAAAGTCGTTTAAAGCATCAGGGTCTCTAGCCTGATGAATGCGAGTATAATCTTAAGCAACAACCCCGGAGATCAGTGCCTGAGAGAAAAAAGAAGCCCAGTATTTTGTTTCGTCTACATGATAATGTTGGACAATGGCACAGGAAGTGATACTAGTTTTCCGTAACTTCCGGGTGCTGGACACTGGTAAAAGAAGTGACACTAGTCTTCCTTAAGTTCCGGGTCGAGGCAACATATGTAAAGGTTAGGTTAGGTTAGGTGGCAGCCCGAAGTATCAGGCTCCCTCAGACTATTCAGTCCATTGTGATACCACATTGGTGAACTTCTCTCTTATCACTGAGTGCCGCCCGATTCGATGTTAAGCTCAATGACAAGGGACCTCTTTTTTATAGCCGAGTCCGAACGGCGTTCCACATTGCAGTGAAACCACTTGAGAAGCTTTGAAACCCTCAGAAATGTCACCAGCATTACTGAGGTGGGATAATCCACCGCTGAAAAACTTTTTGGTGTTCGGTCGAAGCAGGAATCGAACCCACGATCTTGTGTATGCAAGGCGGGCATGCTAACCATTGCACCACGGTGGCTCCTCATCTTTAAAGGTCTCAATTGCTGTCTGTTCATCGCCATCAGTTTTTCACAATTCCTAAGGCTATCTTCGTCTCACATCTACTTGGTTTACTCGGTTTGAAGAGACCCAACGTCCTCGTCGTATTTCATCATAATTGACATGAATCCTGCAAAGATACGAAAACAGTGAAGGAAAAACATGCGCAAATTTCAGCACGATTATTTCAACGACTATTATTGGAGGCTGTAACGTGACGGACATGGTTATATCATCTAAGAATTCTCCCTGATCAAGAATATAAATACTTTATATAGTCGGAAATCGATATTTCGATGTGTTACATATGAACTTACATCCCCATCACTATTCTATTACAAATATTGGAGATATTTTTACCTTCAACCATACGCAGAAAAAAATTCACGAAAATTATTCCAATTAAAATTTAATTGATTAAAGGAATTTTTTAAATCAATCACAAAAATTATTATTATCAATTAATTTTTGAATTGGATCAATTAATTTTTTATGATACTATACTTTCTGTGATTGAAGACATTTTAATTAAAAAACAAGTATATACGGCCGTAAGCTCGGTCAGGCCGAATCTTATGTACCCTCCACCATGGAATGCTTAGAAACTTCTACGAAAGACTGTCATCCACAATCGAATTACTTGGGTTGTGGTATCTTAAAACTTCTTAACATCGTTTTCTAAATTGTGAGTTAGTCCATACGTGGTATGGACTGACTCGGATGAAATTTGCTCCTCCAAGAGGTTCCAAAACCAAATCTCGGGATCGGTTTAAATGGACTGATATGGACCACTTTTGGCATGGTTGTTAAATATCATATACTACAACCACGTACCAAATTTCAACCAGATCGGATGAATTTTGCTTCCCCAAAATTCACCGGAGGTCAAATCTGGGGATCGTTTTATATGGGGGCTATATATAATTATGGACCGATTTCGACCAATTTTTGCATGGGTGTTTGAGGCCATATATTAGCACCACGTACCAAATTTCAACTGAATCAGATGAATTTTGGTCTTCCCAGAGGCTCCGGAGGTGAAATCTGGTGATCGGTTTATATTTCAACAGACGGACGGACATGCTCAGATGCTTTAGGGAGTCTTAGAGCAATATTTCGATGTGTTACACACGGAATGACAAAGTTAATATACCCCCATCCTATGGTGGAGGGTATATTGATTGCATAAATTAATTTCGTGATTGAATCAGAAAAAATTTTTTGTGTATTAATCTCCACCATAATATGGGGGATATATTAACTTTGTCATTCCGTTTATAACACATCGAAATATTGGCCTTAGACTCCATAGTGTATATATATTCTCATTCGTGGCGAAATTCTGAGTCCGTCTATTGAAATAACTGTAACTTCAGAACGAAACAAGCTATCAACTTGAAACTTTTCACAAGTTGTTATTGTATATGCAGGTCGTATGGTATTGAAAATTATCCATATTGGACCACTTATTGCCGCCATAAAAGCCGACCTCCAAATTTTGCTTGCGGAACTTCTTGTAGGAGCGAATTTCATTCGATGGGATTGACATTTGGCACTTGGTATTAGCAAATGGCCTTTAACCACCATGCACAAATTTGTCGATATCGGTCAACAATTATATATAGCCCCCATATAAACCGATTCCCAGGTTTGATTTCTGAAACTTCCTGGAGGTGCAAGTTTCATCCGATCCGGTAGAATTTTGGTATGTGATTTCAGTTTATGGCCTCTAACCGCCATTTAAAAATTAACCACCATATCGGTCCATAATTATATATAACCCTCATACATATATTAGCCACCAATTTAAAGTAGCACATCCAAAATTATATTAAATAACATTACTTTTTTATATTCGGCACAACATATTGTGTTAAAATGTTTTACACTTAATTTTATGTAACGATGTTCTTAACAAATAAATCAATAAAATTTAGAATTTTAAACAAATAAAAATTTCAATTATCACATCAAGTGGTTTGTTTAAAAGTAAATAAACTTCAATTTACAAAATCATAAATATTGTAACTCTTGTTCCCACACTGTTACAATTGAGCTTGAAAAGAGAATAGAAAACTATGAACATTGGTTTGGGGCTTAAGTAAATTCATCTATTTTTCACTTTTCAAGCTGAATACACAAAAGACCAAAATACTTTGATAATTATTATTTGCATTTAGTTTCTTTACAAATGACCACAGCCACTGAGACTAAGTAAGCGTAGCAATTTTCTGAATTTCATCAACCATCACCATCACAAACAAACCGCAATTTATTCCAAACTCATATATTTTTGTTTTTCCTCACATCCATTGCATATTCATTTACATATGCAGACATAAAGTCATAGCTCGATATCATTCAATTATCTTTAGATTTATTTGCATTTTTTCCCATCCCACTCACTCACCCTTCCCCTCACACACTCTCACTATCTGTATGGGGATTCCTTTTCATTTGCTCCTGCATTTATTAACCTGTCACATATGAAGGATATGTTGCTTGTCATATAAAAACAATTTTTGCATATGACTGTCCATATCCTTTATGTTGTGATTCTCTTGGACCATCTTCATCAGTAATTCATCCATTAGTTTGACGGTTTTCGTTCAATTTTGTGGTTTTAATCTTTTACCTCCTTTTTCTGTATGGACGATTTTATTTTGCTCCTTTTCATTTCTTCTCTCATATTTGTTGTTTTTGTAATTTCAGATATGATTTAATGGCTGGCGTTACACGTGCAGAGGCATTTTTCTCATTCAATTCGGGCGATGTTCAATATGGCATTGAGGCTGATAGGCGTTCGAAAATCTTGAAGGCCTACGTGCGGAACACTTACACGTATCATCTGAATGAAATTTTTGCCACCATTGTTAATGAGTACACGGATTGGGAGAGGCCCGTTCAGCATCCAATTAATATCAGGTAAATTCCATACAATCGATAAAACTGACAAAGCGAAATGCGAGCAAATGAATACGCTCACCCCGCCGATTTTTTTTTTGAGGCTATGGGCATATTTTAACAACGTCCCATTCGAATGAATGGCCAACATAGTCGACGAATAGTGCATGACCAATGGTCATATTCTTTATATATATAACAGCAAATTCAATTAAATAAAATTCAGACAGCAAGAAGGATAAGCACAGTGAAAAATATTTTATCGAATAAATAACAGCACTCTACACTGAAAAAATGTTGCTATGAGGGCAAAAATGTCTTTACCTTAAAATACGAATGTGAAGACGCATTTCTCGTTGACTTAAAGTCGATTAACTTCAATGAAGCCGCTTTATCCCTCCAGTTTGCGTATTTGATTTAATATAGCTTTATATAGAAGATAGTTACAAATTAAAAAAAAATAATAGATAAATAAAATAAAACTGAAGTCAAATTTCCCTTAAAAATTGAAAATAAATATTCCAAATTATTGAAATCGTACTCAAATTCGATTTTTTTTAAACTTGTCTATAAAGATATAACATATTCAGATACAGGAGATTTCTTTCAAGACCTTGTTTTAAAGAAGCTGTTTACATAAAGTCGAGTTTGCATTTTGAACTTAAAATGTTAGTTAACACGTTTGTGAAGGACTTTAATATTAATATTAATATTTAGGAAAATAGATGGGCAAACGAATAAATTGTGCTCTACACAGAAATGAATTTCCAAAAAAAATCCAATAAAAACTTGATTGAATTGGATCAATTAATATCATGATCGAATCACAAAAAAAACATTTGTCTGTAATATGAATTACGGTAAACTTAAATGTATAAGTACAGTAAATCGCCTCAATTTCTCAAACGTGAACAGTTATTTAGACGGTTGCTATATTAACACATTAAAATTAACCTCTGAAAACTGAACGCCTCCTAAATGTGGATAAAATATAGACGACCGTGAGTGGCTAGAAGCCGTAGTTTTTTTTTTTTTTTTTTTTTTGATTTGCCTGAAAACTGATATCCAGACGTATATGAAGTGTATCACCGAATATGATGTTTTGGTATAACCTATATAGATCGATTAGCCGATTTTAGTGCTTGGGCTTCTATAATGTATGAAATTGAAAATCTAGAGATATGTTAGGCCCACAAATAGGTACGCTCTTTGTATCATTCGTAGACCGATCTCCCGATTTTTTGGCTTCTTGATCTTCTGGAAACCGTAATAATTTTCCGATTTCTCTGGATATTTAGGTATATTAGGTCCACAAATAGCTGCGACGTATATGGTGCGTATCGGACCATGTTATGGTATAGCCCCCATATAGACCGGTCACCTGATTTGAATCTTGGGCTTCTAGAAACGGCAATGCTTATCCGATTGGCTCACAAAAACTTGCGTCGGATTTAATTTTTACCGGTCCGGTCGATCTAAGCGTGTCCGTCCGTATGTTGAAATCACGCTAACTTCCGAACGAAACAAGCTATCGAATTGAAACTTGGCACAAGTAGTTGTTATTCATGTAGGTCGGATGTTATTGCAAATGGGCCATATCGGACCACTTTTACGTGTAGCCCCCATATAAACCGACGCTAAGATTTAACTTGCAGAGCCTCTTGGAGGAGCAAAATTCATCCGATCCGGTTGAAATTTGGTACATGGTGTTAGTATATGTATGGTCTCTAACAACCATGCAAAAATTGGTCCACATCGGTCCATAATTATATATAGCCCCCATTTGAACCGATCTCCCGATTTGGCTTGCGGAGCCTCTAAGAGAAGAAAATTTCATCCCATCCGTCTGAAATTTGGTACATGGTGTTAGTATATAGTCTCTAACAATCATGCAGGAATTGGTCCATATCGGTCCATAACATAATTATATGTAGCCCCCATATAATCCGATCCCCAGATTTGAAATAATGTAGGCAAATATCAACAGAATTTAGATTTCAAATCAAAGGTGTTATTTAATCATTTCTTGCACGCTTACACGAGAGGTTTAACATCCCTCTAAAACTCAAAAAAAAAAAAAAATCCATAACCGGAAGTAGCCTACACACTTAGAAATTTTAATTTCAACTTCGAAGAAATTTTATATTTAATTCCTGGTGTAGGGTATTTAAAAATCGCCTAGCTCACGCCTTTATACACAAAAAAATATCACCAAAATATTTCCAATTATCCAATCCAATTCATCCGATCCGGCTGAAATTTGGTACATGGTACATATACTTACATGGTATCTAACAACTATGCAAAAATTGGTCCACATCGGTCAATAATTATATATAGCCTCCATATAAACCCGATTTGGCTTGCGGTGCCTCTAAGAGAAGAAAATGTCTTCCCATCCGGCTGAAATTTGGTACATGGTGTTAGTATATGGTCTCTAACAATCATGCAAAAACTGGTCCACATCGGCCCATAATTATATATAGCCCCCATATAAACCGATCTCCAGATTTGAACTCCGGAGCCCCTTGGAAGACCAACATTCATCTGATTCAATTGAAATTTGGTACGTGGTGTTAGTATATGGTCTCTAACAACCATGCAAAAATTGGTCCACATCGGTCCATAATTATATATAGCCCTCATATAAACCGATTCCCAGATTTGACTTCCGGAGCCCCTTGGAAGAGCATAATTCATCCGAATCGGTTGAAATTTGGTACTTCATGTTAGTATATGGTATCCAACAACCATGCAGGAATTGGTTCATACCAGTCCACAATTATATATAGCCCCCATATAAACCGATCCCCAGATTTGACCTCCGGTGCCTTTTGGAGAAGCAAAATTCATCCGATCTGGTTGAAATTTGGTACGTGGTGGTAGTGTAACATATGACATTTAACAGCCATGCCAAAAGTGGTCCTTCGTAGAAGCTTCTACACAATCCATGGTTGAGGGTACATAAGATTCGGCCTGGCCGAATTTACGGCCGTATATACTTGTTAATTTTAGTTTTCTTCAAAACTCAACAAACACAGAATTTTTTTCATTTACTAGTTGTTGGTTGTTGTGATTTCCGTTTAATAAAATAAACCCTACTGCCTTTCCCTGCATCTTTTTTACTGCAAAGTTATTGTGACATGAATGTGAATATTTTTTGTCACGTCTTGCAGTAATATATACCAGGCTCCTACTCAAGTAGGTTCTTGATCATCATAATTTCGAAAAAAAAGTATAAAATAATTATGTATACATCATTAGAAACATGACTTAATATATTTCACAGACAAAGCATTAAATTCCTTATTGAGGATATCCTTAAACTCTATGACGTCAAGAAAAAAATTCAAAGGAATATACTCCCATTATTAATAAGGGTTCTTGGTGTGTGCACCTTTGCTGGTTGGTTTGTAACATATGTTAGAGTTTTTCACAAAGAGGTACCCATACTCACCCAGGGGAGCCACCGTGGTGCAATGGTTAGCATGCCCGCCTTGCATACACAAGGTCGTGGGTTCGATTCCTGCTACGACCAAACACCAAAAAGTTTTTCAGCGGTTGATTATCCCACCTCAGTAATGCTGGTGACATTTCTGATGGTTTCAAAGCTTCTCTAAGTGGTTTCACTGCAATGTGGATCGCCGTTCGGACTCGGCTATAAAAAGGAGGTCCCTTGTCATTGAGCTTAACATGGAATCGGGCAGCACTCATTCACCACTGTGGTATCACAATGGACTGAATAGTCTAAGTGAGCTTGATACATCGGGCTGCCACATAACCTAACCTAACCTAACATACTCACCCAGAAAAGGAATATAATCACGCCAAACATATTCAAGAACATTGTTTTCTCGCCAAATACATCATGCTCAAACATGTTTCAAAGCCTCATAGTACCTTTTCACGGGGAACATGAAACATTTTTGTTTTTTATTTCTTTACTCGCACATTTTGTTTTTACCTACAATAATTTGACAATTTATCGCAAACAAACTGATATGAAAGTTTAATAAAACTTTTTTTTTTTTTTTTTTGCCAAAGGTATATAAATATTTAAGTGATCAATTTATTTTAAGCTACTGTTATTGAACATCTTTGTCACTGTCCAAAATTTAATGAACCGAAAAAGATCTTCCTTTGTTGTATTTACATACTACATATTTCTTATTTCCTAATATTGTCATAAAAATCTTCAGTGTCTTATCATAATTAGATATGGGCCCCATGAAACAAAAATACCCCATAGAAACTTCGAAATACCGTTTTTCTACGTTGTAGATGACATATGACTATCTAAAAATTTAAGGAATAACATTTGTCAAAGAGGAGGCATACTAACGACAACTAACCCAGCTTGGAAGGAACTGCCAAAAAGGAATCCCCAAATTCAGATGACCTTTTTTTATATCCTGCGGATAATCAAAACTTGTGAAATTTTTCTCTTTACCTTTTTTATATTTTGATTGATTTACAGATTATAAACAAAAAAAAAAACGTAAGGCAATACAACCACATTCTCAAATCATGGCAAGAAATATTTTGAAATGGCACAGTGGAAGGAATTTTCTTGACTATGCAAGCAGAGAAGGACGGAAGAAGAACAGAATGTTATTTTTACAGGGGAAACATGTAACACGTTAGTCAAACCATATTATATTTTATAAAATTAGGTTTGGGGTGGTCATATTCCTCCTGTGTCGGTGGCTTTACTGGGCTATAAAAAAAAGGAATATGGTCATCATGGGAAATATGTTTGTCGTAACCATACTATTTTCTCAGAAATTATATATTCGATTTTAACAATTTTTTGGCTTGCCCAACAAAAAAAAAAATTGTAAGTTCTTCTAAAGGCACAACTTTAAAAGCACTTTCAAAAATGTCCTCCCAAAGTTGTTCTTTATTTTAACTGTACAGGAATTTCATTTTAGTCATTTCTTATACCCTCCACCATAGGATGGGGGGTATATTAACTTTGTCATTCCGTTTGTAACACATCGAAATATTGCTCTAAGACCCCATAAACTATATATCCTGGGTCGTGGTAAAATTCTGAGTCGATCTGAGCATGTCCGTCCGTCTGTTGAAATCACGCTAACTTCTGAACGAAACAAGCTATCGACTTGAAACTTGGCACAAGTAGTTGTTATTGATGTAGGTCGGATGGTATTGCAAATGGGCCATATCGGTTCACTTTTACGTATAGCCCCCATATAAACGGACCCCCAAATTTGGCTTGCGAGGTCTCTAAGAGAAGCAAATTTCATCTGATCCAGCTGGAATTTAATACATTGTGTGAGTATATGGTCTCTAATAACCATGCAAAAATTGGTCCACATCGGTCCATAATTATATATAGCCCCCATATAAACCGATCCCCCGATTTGGTTTGCGAGGCCTCTAAGAGAAGCAAATTTCATCCGATCCGGCTGATATTTGGTATATGGTGTTAGTATACGGTCTCTAACAACCATGAAAAAATTGGTTCACATCGGTCCATAATTATATATAGCCCCCATATAAACCGATCCCCCGATTTGGCTTGCGAGGCCTCTAAGAGAAGCAAATTTCATCCGATCCGGCTGATATTTGGTATATGGTGTTAGTATACGGTCTCTAACAACCATGAAAAAATTGGTTCACATCGGTCCATAATTATATATAGCCCCCATATAAACCGATCACCAGATTTGACCTCCGGAGCCTCTTGGAAGACCAAAATTCATCTGATTCAGTTGAAATTTGGTACGTGGTGTTAATATATGGCCTCAAACTCCCATGCAAAAATTGGTCCATATCGGTTTATAATCATATATAGCCCCCATATAAACCGATCCCCAGATTTGACCTCCAGAGCCCCTTGGAAGAACAAAATTCTTCCCATTCGGTTAAAATTTGGTACGTGATGTTAGTATATGGTATCCAACAACCATGCAGGAATTGGTTCCTATCAGTCCATAATTATATAAAGCTCCCATATAAACCGATACCCATATTTGACCTCCGGTGCCTTTTGGAGAAGCAAAATTCACCCGATCTGCTTGAAATTTGGTACGTGGTGGTAGTATATGATATTTAACAACCATGCGAAAAGTGGTCCATATCAGTCCATAATCATATATAGCCCCATATAAACCGATCCCGAGATTTGGTTTTGGAGTCTCTTGGAGGAGCAAATTTCATCCGGGTGAATTGAAATTTGGTACATTGTGCTAGTATATGGTCGTTAACAACCATGCCTAACTAGGCCCATATCGGTCTATAGTTATATTTGGCCCTCAGATAAATCGATCCCCAATCACACAAAAATTGGTCCATACCAAGTTCATAATTGTATATAGCCCCCATCTAAGCGACCCCCATATTTCAATTCTGGCTCTCTACGTACCGTGCAAAAAGTCTATATCGATTCGTAATTATTTGTAGGCTTAACTATACGTAACTTTTTTGTCTAATATATACCACGTATGGGCTAACATAACTCACAATTTAGAAAACGATGTTAAGAAGTTTTAAGATATCACAACCCAAGTAATTCGATTATGGATTGCAGTCTTTCGTAGAAATTTCTACGCAATCCATGGTGGAGGGTACATAAGATTCGGCCTGGCCGAACTTACGGCCGTATATACTTGCCGTATAAACTAGCTTTTTTGATATTTTAAGGGGAAGTCTAATTATTTTTGCCTTAAATAGATTAAAAACAGATTAAGAATTACTAAAATGGTACAAATGATGTAAATTTTGCCGAAAGAAATGTTAAACCCATTCTCGAAAAACTACGAATTTAAAAGACAAAATTGATATCCAACGTTCCAGACAAGCGTTAGAATGCAATAAAAATCATAAAAAATTGTAAAAATTATTTATTTGTCAAAATATCACAAAATTTCTTAATTCACATCCAAATCACTGAATTCGCATCACACTTTAATATTTGATTTCGCTACAGATGAAAGAGACTTGGCTATAGATGAAAGAGTTGTCTAGGTGGTTATTTTGTAATCTTTTGACATTTTCATCATTTTTTAGCATTTCGTTTAACTTGCTTACCCATGACACTGTGCGAGCTATATAATCAATCCTAGTTGAATGCTTGTCTCAATGTTTCAAAGAGTTGGCTAGATGGTTATTTTGTAACTTATTTGAGTGTCATTTTTATCTTTTTTTAACATTTCATTTAGATTGCTTACCTATGACACTGTGCGAGTCATATAACCAATCCTCGCTGATAGCATTGCCATCTACTTAGCCTGTATTTATGCTATATAAATCCTTCTAATTTAAATGTAATCCTAGTAAAATACATTTTCTAATCAAAGTGGAAAAGGATAATGATGAAACTTTCCGTTTTTTCTACTATCCCATTATCGGGGAATTCTAAATTGATATAATCAATAAATAACATCTACATTCACCACGAATGTGTAAAATACCCTAACAAAATCTTTCAACCAGATTTTTTTCAATGAGACCAATCAATTTTTAAACTAATACGTACACACACAAAATTCACCCATATATGCACATATTACGCTGTTAAATTCAGTGACGTGTATGGAATTTACACAGCTTCAAAACAACCATTGACAACAATTGCGGCAGCTTTAACAATGGCGGAAGGCAAAAGAATAAAACTTTCAACAATTTCCCACAAATTACACATTTTATACACGCTTTCGAATGCCACCACAACAATGGAGAGAAAAATCTCTGAACGAAAGTTTTTCCCTCGATATTCAGAAATACAAACAGAATGGAATAACAGCGACCAGCCAGCTGAATGACTTTCAACACCTGGAGGAAAAAAAAATCATATAAAACTGAAAAATATCCAAAAATTTTAGACATAACTTTAAAATATGTATGTTTATCACATGGCTTTGCGGAAAGTCGAACAAAATGCAATATGGGTTATTCCACATATTCTCAGATACGATATAGTTTTTTATACCCTGCGCCACACTGTGGAACAGGGTATTATAAGTTAGTACATATGTTTGCAACACTTAGAAGGAGACGAAATAGACATATGGTGTCTTTGGCAATATTGTTCAGGGTCGGTCCCTGAGTCGATCTAGTCATGTCCGTCTGTCTGTAAACACATTTTTGTAATCAAAGTCTAGGTCGCAATTTAAGTCCAATCGACTTCAAATTTGGCACAAGTATGTATTTTGGGTCAGAATAGAACCCCATTGATTTTGGAATAAATCGGTTAAGTTTTAGATATAGCTCCTAAATATATCTTTCGCCCGATATCTACACGCAAAGAAAAAAAAACGTTTGGAAAACGTGTACCGAAAACGTTTTTCTTTTGTTAGAGTTTTTTGAATTGCTTCGAAAATTTTAAACTTTTATCACCAAAAAAATTCGTTTGTTACAAAATTTTTATTTCTTCAATAAAAAAAGTTATTTTTGAAACAACAACACAGTCCATTTCGTTTATATCAAACACTGTTCTTTTCTGACTTTAGGTCTTTAATAAGACACATTTTACAGTTCAAAATTTAATATACTACAATATAATGCTGAACATTTTTTTCGGAATCTTCCGAACATATCTGAAATATATTAAAAAAAAAACTTTGGTCGAAGCAGGGATCGAACCCACGACCCTTGGCATGCAAGTCGGAGATAGCAACCACTACTCCACGGTGCCAAACTAAATGTTTGTTTCTGTTAAATAAACTTTGTTTATTCGGTTCGTGGGCGCCGCAAGCTATGCTATATAAATATAACTTATATGGATATTTATCTATTGATGACCATAACAGGTACATAGCTCAGTGGTTAGTGTGTTGGCTTACAAAGTGCATGGTCCGCGGTTCGATTCTCCGTCCAGGCGAAAGGTAAAAAAAATGTTAAAATTTATAAAATCGTATAATTTCTTCTACATTGTTGGTATTACAGGAAAAGGTGTTAAGAACTAAAAACCTCTTGGATGTGAGAAAGATGTGAGGGAAAATGCAATTAGCAAGAAAACAACATTTTTTTTGAGTTTGTCTTTATGAAATTGTTTTTACATCCTGGAAAAGAATAAACGTTTATCACAAAAAGTATATACTTTTCTTCCAAATACTATTCCTTACAGCGAAAAGCAAATGAGAAACGAACTTTGTTTGTCTAAAATTTCGTTTGGGAGGAAAGAATTATTTTTTTGCGTGTACTAATATGGCCACAGAAGCCAGAATTTCAGCCTGATTTACTTTAAATTTTGCACAAGAAGTGCAATTGATAGTGTCGTAAAGTGTACCGAATTTGGTTGAACTCGGTGCAGATTTAGATATAGCTCCCATATATATCTTTCGCCCGATATGCACTTATAAAGCCCCAGAAGCCAGAGTTTTGCCCTAATTGGCTTTAAATTTTGCACAGGGAGTAGAATTAATATTATAGCTATGCATGCCAAATTTGGTTGAAATCGGTTCATATTAAGATATGGCTCCCATATATATCTTTCACCCGATGTGAACTCCTATGGCCCCAGAAGCCCGAATTTTGCCCTAATTATACCCTGCGCCACACTGTGGAACAGGATATTATAAGTTAGTGCATATGTTTGCAACACCCCGAAGGAGACGAGATAGACACATGGTGTCTTTGGCAAAAATGCTCAGGGTGGGCTCCTGAGTCAATATAGCCATGTCCGTCTGTCCGTGAACACATTTTTGTCTAGGTCGCAGTTTTAGTCTAATCGACTTAAAATTTGGCACAAGTATGTGTTTTGGCTCAGAATAGAACCCTATTGATTTTGGAAGAAATCGGTTCAGATTTAGATATAGCTCCGATATATATATTTCGCCCGATATGGACTTATATGGCCCCAGAAGCCAGAGTTCTACCCTAATTAGCTTAAAATTTTGCACAAGAAGAACAATTAGCGCTATAGTCAAGTGTGCCAAATTTTATTGAAATCGGTTCCAATTTAGATATAGCTCCCATATATATCTTTCGGCCGATATGTACTAATACGGTCCCAGAAGCCAGAGATTTACCCCAATATGGTTGAAATTTTACACTAGGAGTACAATTAGTAGTGTAGTCAAGTGTGCTAAATTTTATTGAAATCGGTTCAGATTTAGATTTGGCTCCCATATATATCGTTCGCCCGATTTATACTCATATGACCATAGTGGCCAATCTTTTTACTCCGATTTTATTGAAATTTTGCATAGGGAGCAGAATTAGCATTGTAGCAATGCGTGACAAATTTGGTTGAAATCGGTTCAGATTTAGATATAGCTCCCATATATAGCTTTCGCCCGATTTACACTCATATGACCACAGAGGCCAATTTTTTGCTCCGATTTAGTTGAAATTTTGCACAGGGAGTAGAATTAGCATTGTTGCTATGCGTGCCAAATTTGGGTTAAATCGGTTCATATTTAGATATAGCTCCCATATATATGTTTTTCTGATTTGGACAAAAATGGTAAAAATACCAAAATGTTCCTTGTAAAATCGCCACTGCTTAGTCGAAATGTTGTAAAAATGACTCTAATTTTCCTAAACTTCTAATACATATATATCGAGCGATAAATCATAAATAAACTTTTGCGAAGTTTCCTTAAAATTGCTTCAGATTTAAATGTTTCCAATATTTATACCCTACGCCACACTGTGGAACAGAGTATTATATGGTATCGAAAATTTAGAACTACAAAGTGGTGCAGGGTATAATATAGCCGGCCCTGCCCGACTTTAGACTTTCCTTACTTGTTTTTTACTAACATTGTGTTCCACCCTAGTGCATTAGCCGACTTAAATTTTGAATCTATAGATTTTGTAGAAGTCTATCAAATTCTGTCCAGATTGAGTGATATTTTAATCTATGTATTTGGGACAAACCTTTATATATAGCCCCCAACACATTTGACGGATGTGATATGGTATCGAAAATTTAGATCTACAAAGTGGTGCAGGGTATAATATAGTCGGCCTCGCCCGACTTTAGACTTTCCTTATATGTTTACTTTAAATTTTGCACAGGAAGTAGAATTAACACTGCCAAATTTGGTTGAAATCAGGTCAGATTTATATATAGCTCCCAACTCATATGACAACAGAGGTCAAAGTTGTAATCCGATTTAAGTTGAAATCGGTTCAGATTAAGATATAAATCCCATATATATTTTTTTTGTGATTTCGGCAAAATTGGCCAAAATACCCACATATTCCTTGTAAAAACGACAATCCTAAGTAGAAAACTGGTAAAAATTACTCCAATTTTCCTATACGTCTAATACATATCTATCGACCGATAAATCATAAATACACTTTTGCAAAGTTGCCTAAAAATTGCTTCAGATTTAAATGTTTCTCATATTTTTTTACTAACATTTTGTTCCACCCCGGGCATTAGCCGACTTAAATTTTAAGTAACATAAGTCTAACAAATTTTGTCCAGATCGTGTCAGATTGAAATATATGTATATGGGAACATAAAGTTTATATATAGTACCCAACACATTTGACGGATTTGATATGGCATCGAAAATGTGAATCTACAAGTGGTGCAGGGTATAATATAATCGGCCCCCGATTTTAGACTTTCCTTACTTATTTTATTTTGAGAGAACAGTCTTTGATTTTTCATAGGCATGCTTATTTTATTAACAATATAATTTTTGGAATACAACAACCAATTGTTTGACCTATCTTTATATCAAAACAAAAGCCGACGTAATCATAGTTTATAATTATCAAATTCAACTAATCGGATTTAGATTTTTTTAATTCGCATCAAATCGTGTTTATGTGTTGGTCAAAATCTATTAATTGACTAATAGCAACATGTAAAAGTTTAAAAGTCGCCAATACAAAATTTGGAAACTGTGGAAAAGCTTAAATTTTTTTTATTTTAAAAAATCCAAAAATCGTCTTATCAAAATTTTATACAGGTTGTCTTTTCGATTCTCATGAGTATCCCTATTATGAAATTTAGGGAAATTATTGCTTTATTATTTTAAAAGACAAATATTTATTTCTATGAATTTTATATATGGACTGCACCATAGTTATATTTGCGTGTGTTTTTTCCGTATTGCTTTTAACTGTTTTACAGATTTACTTGCCTCTAATGTTCCCACAAACTCAATTTTGAGGTAGTCAGTCTTTCAATCAATCCATGATTTATTCACACCAATGGCGGAAGTTTGAAAAAAAAAACAACACTCACAAAAAAGTGTTAGCAGCAAACAAGTATACACCATACACATCCACCCGCATACCATACTCTTGCGTCACCTTTTATGTGTAACAGGACAACACATAAGCACAACGGATATACCTATACAATGACTAAATGGATGTGGCAAAAATTATTTTTATATATCCAATCAGTTTTGATGAAAAAAGCAATTTCACAAAAGTTTTGCAATCAGATGGATAAATGCCAATGAGTGAACACAAAATTGGATGGTTTTTGTTGTCGTCCTTGTTGTTGTAGTTGTTGTTCTATGTGGTTCGTCAAAAAAGGAAATTTAAATTGGATATAACAAAAGGATTAGCGGTAGAAGGGTTTTAGTTTTTTTTTCTCTTCTAAATACCACACTAAGAGGTGTGAGAGAAGAGACCACATAATCACTACTTGCAATCCCACAACAATAGATGGCTTGTTGGTGTACAAAGTTTGTCATTGTCTTTATGACAAATATCGATTATTTGTATACATGCAAATGGATTATATCGAACCATTTTTATACCATAATACATTATAAGAACTTTGTGTTTAACAGAAATATTCACTCTAGGTCATCGAATATAATACTGCGGCAATAATTTCCTATTTGATCCCAAATCTTATTAAGATTGTGGGTATGATCGGTTTCTTAACAAAATATTAAGTATTCGAGTCGTGTTGTAGGTTTGGTATAGTCAGAGGTGTCATTATCAGGGATTTCCACCAAATTGGAGCTATTTTTTCGTATACCGGAAGGAAATTCCTAAGATGGGGACTTGCGGAATTTGGTGGGGAATTTCCACATAAGGAAGGTGTGAGGAATTTTAACTTAAGTTGTTGATTTTTGGGGACAAAATCGTCCCAATTTTAGGACATGAGGATTTTTAGGGACAAAGACTAATGACTATAGTGATAGTCCGTTATTTGAGGTTCAGGTGTAATATCATAATGCTGAACTTTTCTCTGAGTGCTGCCATATTTAGCTTAGTGGTAAGGTACCTCCTTAACGGTATTTCAAATTATGGTGAAACCACTTAGAGAAACTTTGATACACTTAGAAATATAATCAGCATTACTGTAAGGAGATAAACACGGCTGAATAGTTTTTGTTATTCGGTAGAAACTGGGATTGAACACAGGATCCTTTTTATCCATACTATCCATACGACCATACTAACGATTCCACCACAGGTGTATAGTATGGGGAATTTATCCCCAGTTTTCCAAGTATTCTCTTTAATCAAACCTACTTCTGAAATAGGAACAGAAAAATGCACTGTGATTCCGCAAACAATAGAAAAGGACTTGTCCTCCATATACCCTCCCAAGGTCTTGGTAAAAGGCTTAATAGACCACTCGTAATGTTCAAAATGTTAGTTTCGCGAGTATAAATTAAACCTCCTTTTCTACACAGAAAACAATTTCCGTAGTTAAACTAAAGCTAAATTTAACTTATTATTAAAAAAAATAATTGCTTGTAGTTGAATTTTATTATTTTGATCGAAATTTTCCACAGCTTAATAAAATCTTACTTTTTTAATTATGTCTCAAAAATTTTATGAACTAAACGTGAGTATAAAGTTCAACGACCATACACATAAGTACGATTACCAAAAATAGTAAGAATGAACTACTGTGTGGTTAAAATGCTCATGATTTGGGGCCAATGATTTTCTTCTTTACTTTTAGTTAATTTTTTTCTTCTATGAGATGATAAATTCTCATGAACTGCAGTTAAAAAGTATAACATGGCATTAAATTTTCCTGGTTTTAACAACGCTTTGTGGAAATCTCAAAATGTGGAGTAAAATTCAGTTCAATTTTCGTGCGAGGTAGTTCATTCTTCCTATAAAACAGTTCACTTCTTTTCGGTGTACTTCTCAAATAAGGCTGACCCTACATATACCCTCCCGCGGTCTTGGTAAAATGCTCAATAGATATAGAGTGTGTTTCTTTGTAAATTAATTATCAAAGCCGATTTCCAGCTAATATTTTAAAAATTGTAAAATAAATTTTATTAAATACATAAGTAGATTTGTACAAAATTATAAAAAAAAAAAATTTTTTGTGTGCCACATATATTTCTAACTTCATGAGGTTAGTTGTGCTAAATTATAAAAGGAATTGAATGCAGCTTAATTTGAATTTTAAATTTACATTGTTTCAAAGTTTATTTGTTAGCAGATCCCATCAATGATGGTTAAAAACATGTCAATAAAACATTGTTGACCACAGATGCCATTGTCGATTTACATTGATTCAGGTTGTTTCTTATACAGCTCTACTTTGATCATGTTTCACGTCAATTCAATGAAAACATGATGGTCAAACGAATGATGGTTACATTTTTGGGAATAATTTAATAAAAATACAAAACAAAAAAAATGTATATATTTACAATATCATATTGATTTACAAACATTTGAACAGTGTGTCAGTTTTTAAAATGGATTAAAATTAAGAGATAACGAACAGTAGGAGATTTTTGGATTGGCCGACTACATAATAGAAACTCTACCTTACGGGATACATAAAAATATGAATTTTTTACTTGGTTGATTGTCTGTTTAGCCAGGGTTTTTTGGCAGGATATTGTGAGCTATTAACAAGTTCTTCGTTAGTTTTCAATAAGTCCCATGATTAAAAACTAATAAATTTGGAAAATATAGCACCAGGTTTGGTTATAGTTCTACTATATAAGTAACACTCGATTTCCATAAATGTAGGCATATTAGCCAGTCATGCCGATGTCAAAAATTGAATCAAGCGAGTAGATTCTCCACATTATATATATAATGTCCTTCCACATACTCTACAAGTATTGAGTAAATCGTATAAAATCATTAAGTTTCTAGAGGCTTGCAAAATAGGCGACATTCTTTTCGGCATTTGGGACGGATTTCGCTGCTCTGATGATTTCATGACACGGCGAGCTTTCGAACATAAAATAAATGGACAGACTGACGTATAGATGGCTAGTCACAAAGAGCTTCCTGGGGAGATTTTTTTGTCGTTCATTGTCTATGGGTCTACAGGTAATATTTCTGATTTGCACATTTTCATATAAAACAAGGTTATTATACTGTGGACCAAGCACCAAATTATTATAATTAAAAAATGCTTTTGATATTCTGAACTAAAAAAAAAGAATTTACTTGTCTCCCATTGTGCTTAACCGAGTCGCTGTTGTACATTGGTTAGTGTATATGGTCTGTTATAACCTCCACTCTGTGGCCATAATAAAATAATTTTTTTTTCTACCACAAAATTTGTGCCATAATTGAGAGAATGTTGGAGAGAGAGAGAGAAAATATAAGCAATTGCAAAATAAATGAATTTTTAATTAAACATAAATCCTATTTAATAATACCAACATTGACCAAACAAATGCCTGTTGAGGCATAAGCGGTTTAATTTCCCCTGCATTAATGAACACACAGAGAAAATAATTTAATTGGAAATGATGTTGGTTTTTGAATCATTCGCTCAATTGAAAATTTCATTTGATTTTCCAATTTACCCATTTGCAGGGACGAAACACTGGAAGCCTTAAGTGATGCTCAAGTAGTGGCTCCCGCTGCTCAAACGGTTGACTTACACTCGGCAGACCACCGGAACTCTTATTTATATGTCTTTGACTATCAAACACGTTATGGTGATTATCCACAGGTAAGTTCGTATAAACCACATGAATTATTTCCAAAAATCAATGCGAAGCACGTACAATCAATCATCAAATGGGCAATGATACATTGTGGTTTCCTCTCTATTCCCCCCTCCTCTCTTCCACTGCTTTTGGCTTTGTAGCGTCAAGGATGCATTCATGGCGAAGATTTGCCATACATTTTTGGAGCACCATTGGTGGGCGGTTTCAATCACTTCACACGCAACTATACCAAGACTGAAGTGAGCTTATCGGAAATTGTTATGCTCTATTGGTCAAATTTTGTTCGAACAGGGTAAGTTTTGCGTTTTGCGTTTTTATCAAACCTTAGATAATTTATTTTAAGAAATTCTAGGAATATATGCAATACCATAAATATTTTATTTCATCCTTATCCCATAGGAATCCCAATGAACAAATGGAAAGTGACCATGGTAGCAGGCAAGAAAGAAGTCGCTACAAAACAATTGATTGGACAGCATATGAGAGTGTGCATAAAAAATATTTAAATTTTGGTAAGAGACAATTTTCTTTTATTAATAAACATACATTTTTTTTTTGTCAATCTTAAAATTAATATGAAAACTTATAAATAACAATGGATTAAAAAGTACGACCTAAACTTTAAATTCCAAAAAAATGTCAATAGATAGATAGAAGATCATTGTTACTTCGAATCAGTAAAAAATGCAATGTCTTTGAAGTTTAACAAGTATATACGGCCGTAAGTTCGGCCAGGCCGAAGCTTACGTACCCTCCATCATGGATTGCGTAGAAACTTCATCTAAACATTGCCATCCACAATCGAATTACTTAAGTTGCGGTAACGCTTGCCGATGGCAAGGTATCTTAAAGCCTCCTAACACCATCTTCTAAATTGTATCTAAGTCCATACGTGGTATATATTAAATAAAAAAAGATCGATCCAATACGTATATAATTCAGTTTGACAAAGTAGACATAAAAGTTTGACAAAATTTTCTACAGAAATAAAATTTTAACAAAATTTTCTATAGAAATAAAATTTTCACAAAATTTTCTATAGAAATAAAATCTTGGTAGGTTATTTTTGGCTCAAGTGGCAACCATGATTATGAACCGAATAAAATTTGAACAAAATTTTCTATAGAAATAAAATTTTGATAAAATTTTCTATAGAAATAAAATTTTGACAATGATGAAAATTTTATTATGAACCGAATAAAATTTTAACAAAATTTTCTCTAGAAATAAAATTTTGGCAAAATTTCCTGTAGAAATAAAATTTTGGTAGATTATTTTTGGCTCTATGGCAACCATGATTATGAACCGATATGGACCAATTTTTGTGTGATTGGACCAATTTTTGTATGGTTGTTACTACTACTACTACTAACACCACGTGCCTAATTTGAACCGGATCGGATGAATTTTGCTCCTCCTAGAGGCTCCGGAGGTCAAATCTGGAGAATGTTTTATATGGGGGCTATATATAATTATGGACCGATATGGACCAATTCTGGCACGGTTGTTAAAGATCATATACTAACACCATGTTCCAAATTACAACCGGATTGGATGAAATTTGCTTCTCTTGGAGACTTCACAAGCCAAACCTGGGGATCGGTTTATATGGGGGCCAAATTACAACCGGATTGGATGAAATTTGCTTCTCTTGGAGACTTCGCAAGCCAAATCTGGGGATCGGTTTATATGGGGGCTATATATAATTATGAACGGATGTGGACCAATTTTTGCATGGTTGTTAGAGACCATATACCAATACCATGTACCAAATTTCAGGCGGATCGGATGAAATTTGCTTCTCTTTGAGGCTCCGCAACCCAAATCTGGGGATCGGTTTATATGGGCGCCATATATAATTATGGACCGCTGTGGACCAATTTTTGGACGGTTGTTAGAGACCATATACCAATACCATGTACCAAATTTCAGCCGGATGGGATGCAATTTGCTCCTCTTTGAGGCTTCGCAAGCCAAATCTGGAGATCGGTTTATATGGGGTCTATATATAAATATGAACCGATGTGGACCAATTTTTGCAGGGTTGCTAGAGACCATATACCAATACCATGTACCAAATTTCAGCCGGATCGGATGAAATTTGCTTCTCTTTTAGGCTCCGCAAGCCAAATATGGGGATCGGTTTATATGGGGGCTATATATAATTATGGACCGATGTGGACCAATTTGTCCATGGTTATTAGAGACCATATACCAACACCATGTACCAAATTTCAGCCGGATCGGATGAAATTTGCTTCTCTTTTAGGCTCCGCAAGCCAAATATGGGGATCGGTTTATATGGGGGCTATATATAATTATGGACCGATGTGGACCAATTTTTGCATGGTTGTTGGAGAACATATACGAACACCATATACCAAATTTCAGCCAGATCGGATGAAATATGCTTCTGTTAGAGGCTCCACAAGCCAAATCTGAGGGTCCCTTTATATGGGGGCTATACGTAAAAGTGGACCGATATGGCCCATTTTCAATACCATCCGACCTACATCGATAACAACTACTTGTGCCAAGTTTCAAGTCGATAGCTTGTTTCATTCGGAAGTTAGCGTGATTTCAACAGACGGACGGACGGGCGGACATGCTTAGATCGACTCAGAATTTCACCACGACCCAGAATATATATACTTTATGGGGTCTTAGGGCAATATTTCGATGTGTTACAAACGGAATTACAAAGTTAATATACCCCCATCCTATGATGGAGGGTATAAAAAGCTAATAGCCATGTCATTCCATTGCTGCGGGTTCTATTTATTTGTTAAAAAAAATTAAAGCATAATTCTAGGCGCCTATATAAAAGCTAACTTTTGGCAGCACTGGTCGATGAATTTCAATTACCATCGACATTAATAATCGATTAAATGTAACGTAACATTATTTTGGAAAAAAGATAAAAATATTAATTTATTATAATGTTGTACCCAAAGACAATAGAGAGAAGAAGATGGGAGGTTGGATGCTGGGAACATCAAACCATTTACGGTGCTAGGTCCATACTTTTCGTTTATCGAACCAAACGCGTATACGACAAGTTTTGACATAGCATTAAAATGCAAATAATAAGAAAGTAAGTGCATGAAATAAATTTCCATAAAAGGGAAATTGCTTTTTTTTTGTTGTTGCCTAAAATTTAACATTGTTTCGTTAAGAAAATTAAGTTTTTCGTTTAAAAAATAAAAATAAAAACATTACAAACATGTATGCAACTAGCACCGTCAATGCAACATTTGGTGTGACGTAGGCCAACTTCCCATCTTCTTGTATCTATTGTTTTTGGTTGTACCTTACACTGCAAACAAATATATCGTAAGCACAATTATTTCTTTATAATTCGAATGTGTTGTTTGCTTACCAAAGAAGACGCAAGTCTTTGAAATTTTTTTTTTTCAATAAACACTTAATTTAAGTAATTGAATAACGCTGAGATAATTTTTTAGTGGACTGTATTTATTCAACTCAGGTTATTGAAGGTTTGTTATATTTCCTTGGTGCATCTCCATGGCACTCGAGGTTTACACCTCATGTATATAAAACTCGTAAATATCTTTGCGCAAATTTTTCTTTATTTTTTGGTGTTATTGTTGAATCTAATGACAACTACGGTTCTACTGACATGAAATCACCTGTTTGCTTTCATTCACAGTAATACATTTGGTGTGTTTAGTTTGATTTGACGTTGAGTATGGTGCATTTAGCGGTTTAAGAGAAGTCGCTTAAACAGTAATCTTGATATTAGAGTTTAGCGATTCGACCCTAAAATTAATATCTTTTCAAAAAGGAAATTTCTTCTGAACTGAGGTCCTGGCTTAAATAGGACTTAAACTGTTTTCTAATATAGTAAAAATCATCTTTAAATTCGATGATTTGTTGTTGTCTTACGAAAGATCATTCTTAGGAATCAATAGCTATGTCCTTAAAATCATCATTTCACAAACTCCTATTTTTAAAACAGATCTTAGACATAAATTAAAAAAGGTGATGGTCAAGTATTTTCTAACATAAAATATTTTATAAATTCTCACAATTTTTTACTACATTTTAACGCTAAGCTTTTATGTTAGCATTTTTAATTTTACAATAACCTAAAAAATTTTTGAATTTCCCCTTTTTCTCAATGCAGATACCAAACCGAAACTGAAAAATCACTATCGAGCTCACCGTTTATCCTTTTGGTTGAATCTAATACCGGATCTGCATAAGCCAGGTGGCGATAATGTCCCTGCCTCGCATCACCAACTCAACAACGATGATGAAATGGACAATAATATTGCCGGTGAGGCTGCAGTCAAACCCCTGAATCCACCCTATTCGCCTAGTATTGGGAACACAGCCTTGGGCAACTACAGCATATTTACCAATCAGTATTTCTCCCTGGTAAATCTCAGCTCACCCTCATCCTCATTACAACGCAATGGTACTCGTTATGCTGGTAGCAAATTGTATCCCGAAGATATGATGGATGGCGATGGTCATGGTGGCAGTCAAGCCTCTCAGGAGAGTGATGGCTTTGCTGCCTATTCGACAGCCTTAAGTGTGACAATTGCCATTGGTTGTAGCCTGCTTATATTGAATGTTCTGATATTTGCTGGAGTCTATTATCAGCGAGACAAAACTCGCCTAAATGAACCGCGGTCACAGACGAAACTCAAACGTCAAGAGAGTGGACAAATGCCCAACAATATCTGTGGCGATTTGGAAACATTAACGATACACACGAAAAGTGACCCTGCAACAATACTTTCCCATCATCATGCTCTACAACATCATCAGTTACCACCGCCTGAATTTGCCGATATACCCCATAGAGCTCCACCACCGCCCAAGCATTTGAAATCCATGCAACAGGATCCTGGAGGGGGTGGTAGTGTGGGTATGGGCAATAATACTAATGCTCAAAGTGCCACCATAATGGGTCTTCTGCCACCACATGCCTTACAAGTAATGGGTAATCAGTGTGGAACGCTAACAAAGAAGAGTTGCATGAAACAGTCGTCCATGCAACAACAACAACAGCAGCAGCAGCAACAACAGCATCAACAACAGGCCCAGCAACAGCAGGTGCAACAAAACCAACAACAGATGATAGTGACGCATCAGCATCAGCTACAGAATGCCCATAACCAGACAATGACAACATCACTAACAGGGTCTGGTATGGGTGGACCAGGGAATGGTCCACCTCCACCACCACCCACAGTTACAGTGACTTCGGCCCAGTCTATGCAACAGCATCCATTGTCGCAATCCCAGGCACATCCGCTAATGGACGATCTAAGGGTGTGACATTAATTAACCGTACGTTTCAAGTGTGATCTCTAAGGGCTTGCCCCTAAACTCTGAATACCACCAGTATCCTTTAAAACCCTTGACTTTATATTCTAGTTTTGGATCGTTTTTTAGATCCAGATCCTCTGCATTTCCCCATACCCTTTTTAGAGATTACATGTGGTAGCGTGCGTTCAATATGGACTGTGAAATCGTCAAAATTGTCTCTTAACTGGCAGTTTGTGATGAAAGCAAGCCAAAATATGAAAAACAAAAATAAAATCCTCTTAGATCTTCATTTAAAGAAAGCTCTGGTGTGAAGCTTGAAACTCAGTTAAGATATTGTTAGCATATTAGCTGAGTTCATCCTCCAACAGAGCTCTCCTTAAATGGACGCTAGATTAATGAATGTTATGTTTTTTACCTATGACAAGAATAGAAAAATCCCCCCTCAAAAAAACGAAAACCAAAAAATATTTCTACGTTTCGTTGTTGTTTGATACTGTTGTTTCTTCTAGAAAAAAAAAATAATTAAATAATTATTCTGTATATAAATATGTAATCATAATTCAAAACTATACATACTCGTATATATCCTCTGCAAATTAGTTTTCAACTAAAATGAAAATGTAAGTACATGTTAGTTAATTATAAACTAAAGGAAAAAAATCATTTTTGCCATTAGGACCAAAAATACATGAGAGAAAACGAAGTTCTTTTTTTAACGTGGATGTTTTTAGCTGAGATATTTTATTTTAAAATCTTTTTTATTATTCTCCTTAATTTCTAATGTTATACCATTTTTCAATAATAAAAAAAAATTAAGAACAATTTCTATAAAATATAATTTGTATTTATTTATTTTTTCATAAAAGCAAAGAGCTCAAATACTACAAAAAAAAAATGTTATAAAATTTTGTTCTCAACATTTGGACTACTATTATTTTTCCAACTGGTGAAGATCAATTTCTATTGAAAGATATTTTTTTTTTTAATTTTCAAAATTTTCACACATACTTGGAGCCAAAGAAAAAGTTTCGAAACCCAATTTCATTGTCAGGCTTATGGGTGAATTATATCCATCCATCTGTGTGGCTGAATCGATTGGATTGCTTGGTTTTCACGCTAAGTCTCAAAAGTGTGGACCATTCGACTTAGATTTTGATACAAAAACAAGTACGTAGCACGCTCGTTAGAAGAACATATCTACAAAATGGCTTATGTAGGACCATCTGGTTATTTTTATTAAATTTCGATTTTAAATGGAAACATTTCATACTATTAATGAGCATTTCTAATACCTTAATGAAAAAATTTCGGATCAATTCTAATAAGTTTTTTTCTCCATTATACTACTGCTAAAAAAAGTTTTGTCATATTAACGAAATGTTATTATAATTAAACAAAAAATCATAAATACAATGAAATTGTTCATTATTGTAATGAAATTCCGAAATAAAAAGTTTCGTACTATATATAAAACATGTTATTGTTTTAATGAAAACTCTTCACTATTCCAACAAAAAACAAATATATATGGCCATAAGTTCGGCCAGGCCGAATCTTATGTACCCTCCACCATGGATTGCGTAGAAACTTTTACTACAGACTGTCATCCACAATCGAATTACTTGGGTTGCGGTAACACTTGCCGATGGCAAGGTATCTTAAAATTTCTTAACACCGTCTTCTCAATTGTAAGTTAGTCCATATTAAACAAAAAAGGTCGAATAAGTACGTATATAATTCAGTTTGACAAAATTTTCTATATTAATAAAATTTTAACAAAATTTTCTATATCACTAAAATTTTGACAAAATTTTCTATAGAAATAAAATTTTGACGAAATTTTCTATAGAAATAAAATTTTGACGAAATTTTCTTTAGAAATAACATTTTGACAAAATTTTCTGTATAACTAAAATTTTGGTAGACCGATATGGACCAATTTTGGCATGGTTGTTAGCGGCCATATACTAGCGCAATGTACCAAATTTCACCACGTACCAAATTTCAACAGGATCGGATGAATTTTGGTCCTCCAAAAGCTCCGGAGCTCAAATCTGGGGATCGGTTTATATGGGAGCTATATATAATTATGGACCGACGTGGACCAATTTTTGCACGGTTGTTAAAGACTACATATTTACACCCTGTACCAAATTTCAGCCGGATCGGATGAAATTTGCTTATCTTAGAAGCTCGGCAAGCCAAATCTGGGGATCGGTTTATATGGGAGCTATATACCGAATCTGATTAATTTTTCTCTCCCAAGAGGCTCCGCAAGCCAAATCTGAGCGTCGGTTCATATGGGGGCCATACGTAAAAGTGGTCCGATATGGCCCATTTTCAATAAAATCTGACCTACATCAATAACAACTACTTGTGCCAAGTTTCAAATCGATAGCTTGTTTCGTTCGGAAGTTAGCGTGATTTCAACAAACGGACAGACGGACGGACGGACGGACATGCTTAGATCGACTCAGAATTTCACCACGACCCAGAATATATATACTTTATGGGGTCTTAGAGCAATATTTCGATGTGTTACAAACGGAATGACAAAGTTAATATACCACCCCCCCCCCCTATGGTGGAGGGTGTATATATTCGTTGTCTCAATTTTAAAAAACTTTTTCTTTGTGCGTAAGTAGCCACCATTTTGCAATGCTAGAAGAAAACTACTAAGAATAAAAAATTTTGTGACTAAATTTTAATGATATTTTCTACACTGGTAGAAACCCCTTCGTAATGGTAAGAAAATTTCTACTAAAATTGAGAAAAAGAATAATTTAATAAATACAATGAAATTTTATTTGTTTTTCTTTTTTTAATTTTAATTATTGTAGTGAATTTTTGATTTACATCATCTTAATGAAAATTATTAGTAAAGTCAATGAAAACGTTTCCTTGCCTCTATTTAAATGAAATTTTCTTTACAAAAAAGGATAGGTATATTAGCAAAACCACTTATTTACTTTCCGCGAGTAATGCTATATTAAATAAAATCATGGGACGTCCGTCCGTCTGTTACAAAAATGTTAGATCGAAACTTTGCCCTAAACATTTCCTATTGCAGTGAATTAGAAACTATTGCAAATCTTTCCATAGAAATAAAATTTTCCATAGAAATAAAATTTTGAAAAAATTTTCCACACAAATAAATTTATGACAAAATTTTCTATAGAAATAAAATTTTGAAAACTTTTCCATAGAAATAAAATTTTGAAAATTTTTTCCATAGAAAAAAATTTTGACAAAAAATTCTATAGAAATAAAATCTTGACAAAATTTTCTATAGAAATAATATTTTGAGAAAATTTTCTATAGAAATAAAATTTTGAGAAAATTTTCCATGGAAATAAAATTTTGAGAAAAATTTTTATACATTTAAAATTTTGACAAAATTTTCTAAAAAAATTTTTTTGACAAAAATATAAATAAATAAAATTTTGAAACATTTTTCTATAGAAATAAAGTTTAAAAAAAATTTTTTTGACAAAATTTTATTTTTATAGAAAATTTTGTCAAAAAAAATTTTTTTTTTTAATTTTGACAAAATTTTCTACAAAATTTTATTTTGACAAAAATATAAATAAATAAAATGTTGAAACATATTTCTATAGAAATAAAATTTTGACAAAATTTTCTATAAAAATAAAATTTTGACAAAATTTTTTATAAAAATAAAATTTTGACAAAATTTTCTATATAAATAATGTTTTAACAAATTTTTCTATAGAAATAAAATCTTGATAAAAATTTCTATAGAAATAAAATTTTTGCAAAATTGTCTATAGAAATAATATAATATAATAATATAATAAGAAATAAAATTTTGAGAAAATTTTTTATGGAAATAAAATTTTGACAAAATATAATATTTTGTTAAAAAGAGATTAATCCGATTTCTCGAAAAAAGCCCCAAATTTATGGAAATGCCCCCACCAAATCCCCAAGTTCCCAACTCAGAAATTTCGTCGCTATTCACGAAAAAATATCCCCAATTTGGGGAAAAGTCCCCAATACTGGGAACATTGACACCCACAGTCGCCAACATTTTATCCATATTTGGGAGGTGGTCGGTTTTCAGAGTGTCCAAGTTTGAGAGGTTGCATTGTATTAAACGACATTGTATTCAATAACCAAAGACCACAAAATACACTTACACTTAACTGCTAGAGGCTTCAATATATTATTATCTATTAATAATTTATCTTTAATTATTTTTTTCTACATTAAAAATATATATTTGCTTTGTTATTAAATTGTCTATATATTATTTTTGTATTATTACTAATTAAATGTTGTTCTTCCAAAGACTGAATTATTGTGTATGTACATTTAATAAATTTAATAAAAAAATACAATTAAGTGAAAAAAAACATATACAAAAATAATAGAGAAACCATAAACCACAAAACAAAACAAAAAAACGAATGAGACAAACAAATAAATGACCCCCGAAATTAAATTTGAAACCAAAATAGATTCTAAACTAAAACCAAAAAAAAACGAGACAGAAAAAAAGTCCAAACAAATTTTAAACGAATTAAAACCAAACGCACACCCCTATACACATATACAGATAATAGAATATTGTATAAAACTAATAAAATTGAACTAACAAAAAAACAATAACAGCAAAAAAATAACAAAAAACATCTAAAAATCCATGATAACAGAGTACATATGTATTTGTTAATTAAGTTATAAATATTAAAGAAAAAATTAAAACAAATAAATAAGTGAAACGAACAAAAAAAACCCAACCAACACATGCTTACGAAACGTAATGTGTGTTAAACTATTAAGAGAATAAATGAGATAATGGCATAAAAACGAGCATTACAATAACAACACACTCATACACCTACCCACACACATATTTACACTCATATATATCTATACACACTCTGAAATCCATGCATATATAGGTAGTGTTTAGTACTCTAAACACTACCTATATATGCATGGATATTTAAAGCATAGTACATATATAGTTAATAGATAATTTAAATTAAATGTTTATAAATATGGCATAATGTTAGTCCGGTTCTAACCAAAAACGGTAAATAGAAAAAAAAACAGCAGCAGTTGTAATTCCATCATTAAGTATTGAAAGCGTAAAAACAAAACAACTACTTCATAAAAACTATATAAATTCCCATATATAAATATTTAGAAGCAAACGAACCTAGTTAATATAGCCCATGGCTTAAAATGTAAAGTTATTTAGTACCATTAAATATAAATATAAACTTGTATATGTAAGGATCTCGAACATTAACTGTATTTAAAAAGCTAAACAAAAAAAAAAAAAAAAACAAAAAAAAAAAAAAACAGAAAAACACTCATTAATTCACCTACATTCATATCTAGGATTTAATTACATTTTAAGTAGCTGAAATCATAACAGAAAACCCCAACAACAATATGTATTCATACACAATGAGAAAGAGAGAGAAAGATCAAAAACAACAAAAGGAAATGCTGTCTAACCACAGCAACCGGATATAGCAAAGTTAAAAAGAGATAATAGACAATTACGAGTACAGTCGCATGTAATAAAATATAATTCCCATTGACACAAGAGAATACTAGTTGATGAAAAACAAATTAAAAAAAAAAACAGAAAATATAAAACAAAACCAAAACCATCAATCTCATTTTGTTTTGAGATAAAACATGTTAAAATGTTAAAGTGACTACAATAATATCCAACCGCAGAGTCCCCAATACCCCAAGGGTCTTATGTAAAAAAAAAAACAAAAACTTACAACCCAAAACACTTTAAATAATATATTATATTATTATAATTATTAACTATAATTCAATTGTGGTATACTGAAGGAAAATTAAAACAAGAAAAAAAAGAAACAAAACAGCAGAAAATGTATTCTATAAGCAAACCTATATACGAATGAAATAAAACAAAAATAAAATGAAAATATAATAAAAGTGAAAATTTATTCATTTATATGAAACTCAAAAGAAAATGGGAATTGGTAAGTAAAATTTATTGAAAACTCACCTAAATAGAAACCACTTTTTCAGTTGCCGAACAGTCGAAACTCCGCGGTAACCCTTGTATGAGTTGAGGTAAGGGTAAAAATCGGGAGGAGCTTACTACACGCAAAGAAGAATCATCTCAAACCTTTTGCAAGAGCTAACTAACTTTATTTTTTGACGCGGAATATTGAACATTTTTGCCGCTTATTTTTTTTTCTCGCCAAACATAAAGTGCTCTCTGAAAATAGTTACATAATTTCCGAGAAAATAACACGATTACGACAAACATGCTGCATGTTCCTCATTCCATAATAACATTTTTCTCTTGAAACGTGTATGAGGTTATCATATTCCTTATCTTGGTGTATATCTGTTATATACAGTGTGGTTAATATGTATTTCTACAAAATTCAGGTTTATAGATTGGCAGTTCATTTCATTGTTTACAAGCTTACAATTTTGATCTATTGCATTCAGAAGTAAAATTATTCGTGATGGGATTCAAGCGTGATAAATAGTGTGATTGCTGCTGGAAAACTACAAATGGCTATCATTAGAGCCATTTAATATTTAAAAGTGAATAAATATTTTGGTTCTCATACCAACACTGCTCGTTGCATCGCGTCTAAATACTGGACGAAAAAAATGATAACAACACTAGAAATGATGCGAAGAATGAAGGCCAAATTTGATCGAAATCCACTTGCTGGTGAGATGAACGTATTGCAAAAACGGATTCAAAAATGAACTTCAACGGATTTAGACCAACCATTGAAGTCCCAAAAAGTGCAAGATCTTAATGATCACCGAATTTGGTTTGAGAAACAAAAATGATTGGATTTACTTGCCAAAGAGGTCAAAAGAAAAGTTACACCTTCGAGTGGCCCCTAGAATTCTAGCGCCGCCGATGGTAATAAAGTTGGCCGCTATCTTCTCATATTCATCGAGTGTGGGGTCAATATAAATGCTGAATATTATCAGGGAAATGTCCCAAAGACAGTATTAAAGTTCTGGTCCGGCAAATATTTCCACTGCAGACCACGAAGATTACAACAGGACTCAGCACCATCGCACTCAGTACGCGTCAACCAAGTATGGTTTAAAGGAAGGTTCCACCAGAATCTTCGAATTTCAATCCGGTGGGCTTTTGAACCTGGGGCTGTTTGGAAGATACGGTTGACATAAAAAAATTCCAAAGTGGCTCGAATGTCAAGACGGCTATTAGCCAGGAATGGTCGAAAAGTACGACAGAGAAACTTTCGTGCCAATTCGAACTAATATAAGTTGAATCCACAAAATTTATTTTATTTCCGACATGTCTATACCCTCCACTATAGGATTATACCCCCATCCATAATTTTGGCATTCCATTCGAAAGACATCGGAATATTAGTCTCAGACCCCATGAAGTATATATAGCGAAATTCTGAGTCGATTTCGCAATGTCCGTCCATCCGTATGTTGAAATTACACTTACTTCCGAACGAAATAAGCAATCGACTTCAAAATTAGTAATTATAAAACGACCCCAGATTTAGTTTGCTTAGAGCCAATTCATCAACCCAAGTAAGTCGATTGTAGATGACAGTCTTTACTAGAACTTTCTACGCAATTCTTTTTAGGATTCGGCCTGGCCGAACTTACGGCCGTATATACTTGTTATACCCTCCACCATAGGATGGGGGGGGGTATATTAACTTTGTCATTCCGTTTGTAACACATCGAGATATTGCTCTAAGACCCCATAAAGTATATATATTCTGGGTCGTGGTGAAATTCTGAGTCCGTCTGTTGAAATCACGCTAACTTCCGAACGAAACAAGCTATCGACTTGAAACTTGGCACAATTAGTTGTTATTGATGTAGGTCGGATGGTATTGCAAATGGGCCATATCGGTCCACTTTTACGTATAGCCCCTATATTGATGTAGGTTGGATGGTATTGCAAATGGGCCATATCGGTCCACTTTTACGTATAGCCCCCATATAAACGGACCCCCACATTTGGCTTGCAGACCCTCTACAAGAAGCAAATTTCATCCGATCCGGCTGAAATTTGATACATGGTATTAGTATATGGTCTCTAACAACCGTACAAAAATTGGTCCGCATCGGTCCATAATTATATATAGCCCCCATATAAACCGATCCCCCGATTTGGCTTTCGGAGCCTCTAAGAGAAGCAAATTTCATCTGATCCGGCTGAAATTTGGTACATTGTATAAGCATATGCCCTTTAACAACCATGCAAAAATTGGTCCACATCGGTCCATAATTATATATAGCCCCCATATAAACCGATCCCCAGATTTGGCTTGCGGAGCCTCTAAGAGAAGCAAATTTCATCCGATCCGGTGGAAATTTGGTACATGGTGTTAGTATGTGGTCTCTAACAACTATGCAAAAATTGGTCCATATCGGTCCATAATTATATATAGCCCCCATATAAACCGACCCCCCGATTTGGCTTTCGGAGCCTCTAAGAGAAGCAAATTTCATCCTATCCGGCTGAAATTTGGTACATTGTGCCAGTATATGGTCTTTAACCACCATGCAAAAATTGGTCCATAATTATATATAGCTCCTATATAAACCGATCCCCCGATTTGGCTTGCGGAGCCTCTAAGAGAAGCAAATTTTACCCGATCCGGCTGAAATTTGGTACATGGTGTTAGTATATGGTCTCTAATGACCATGCAAATATTGGTCCACATCGGTCCATAATTATATATAGCCCTCATACCAGATTTGACCTCCGGAGCCTCTTGGAAGACCAAAATTCGTCTGATTCAGTTGAAATTTGGTACGTGGTTTTAATATATGGCCTCAAACACCCATGCAAAAATTGGTCGAAATCGGTCCATAATTATATATAGACCCCATATAAACCGATCCCCAGATTTGACCTCCGGAGCCCCTTGGAAGAGCAAAATTCATCGGATTCGGTTGAAATTTGGTACGTTATGTTAGTATATGGTATCCAACAACCATGCATGAATTGGTTCATATCAGTCCATAATTATATATAGCCCCCATATAAACTGATCCCCAGATTTGACTTCCGGTGCCTTGTGGAGAAGCAAAATTGATCCGATATGGTTGAAATTTGGTACGTGGTGGTAGTATATGATATTTAACAGCCATGGCAAAAGTGGTCCATATCTGTCCATAATCATATATAGCCCCCATATAAACCGATCCCGAGATTTGATTTTGGAGCCTCTTGGAGGAGTAAATTTCCTCCGAGTTAGTTGAAATTTGGTACATTGTGCTAGTATATGGCCGTTAACAACCGTGCCTAACTAGGTCCATATCGGTCTATAGTTATATATAGCCCTCAGATAAATAGATCCCCAATCACACAAAAATTGGTCCATATCAAGTTCATAATTGTATATAGCCCCCATATAAGCGACTCCCATATTTCAATGCTGGCTTCCTACGTACCGTGCAAAAGTCCATATCGATTCGTAATTATTTGTAGACTTACATACCTTTTTGTCTAATATATACCACTTGTGGACTAGCTCACAATTTAGAAAACGATTTAAGATACCACAACCCGAGTGGATGACAATCTTTCGTAGAAGTTTCTAAGCAATCCATGGTGGAGGGTACATAAGATTCGGCCTGGCCGAACTTACGGCCGTTTATACTTGTTTTATAATAAAATTAAAACAATGAACAATATATTGCTTTACTTTGTTGCATTACATATCAGCTACCCTCTATATATTTCAACAAAGGCCGAATGTAACTTTCATAGTGTTTAGTATCGAAGTGTTTATTTAGAGCCAGTTTTTGGAAAATAAACGAAGTTTCGGTCAATAGTATCACATACTATGTTTCAAATGCAATTTTAACCCGGAACTGGATCGGTACACTTATTTATTTATTTATTTTTTTTTTTTTGAAAATTCCATTGTTTTATTTGTCAATTTTTTTTATTTATTTGTCCAATTTTTTTTCCTGGAGTTTTTGGCAATTATTATGGTTCTTAAATTATTCCATTACATTTTCAATCAATTATAATTCCCATCCATTCAGTTCATATCATTAATTTCCGTATATGTTAGAATAAATGTATAATGCATTGCTACAGTAACTCGTCTACCACATAATCGATATTAGTTGTATTGGAAACTAGACATGGGGACACACAGTTGTATACCTATGATCAATATGCAAACTATATTCCAAAATATAAATGATAAATTTGTTGAACCAATTCCATTTCCGTTTGAGTTCAAAATTTGTATATTTAACCAAAAATGTAAATCAAAGGATTTTAATGTGTCATCATCACTTAGATGAGAAACCCATGCTCAAATACTAAATCCTTTTGCTTCAATACACACATATCGATCTATATGTGTGGGCCACAAATATATGGGACAACATAAATTAATGACTCTGTCATCATTATATTAAATTGATTTGGAAACATTTGAATTCATTATGAATGGATTCACATTAGAATTCAGCAAATCAAAGAGGACAAACATTGAGCGATATAGTAGCAACTAAGGAGATAAATGTGTGGGTCGGTATACTAAAGGAAATGTATTAGAGTATCTCATAGAATATCATTTTTTGGAGGCTTTATAAAACGTTGAAGATTTCCTGAGAAGGAACTGGTTAGTATCATGACTAAAATAGTTTTTCAATTTACCAATTTAACTTCTCCAAGCAATTCTTCATTTCGATTTTTATTATCTTAGGTAAACAGTATTATCCTCTACCTTAGAGAGATTGAAAGCAAGCTCATTGCATTCCTTAAAGAGTATATCTTGCAGCAACCTAGTATATCATTAAGCTCCTCTTATTTACAATTTGGTTTTATGCATGACGTTTCTTCAGAGTGAATGCCTTTTGCATACACATCCAAATTCATTGTACACCATTACAAAACTAATTGTGTCTTATGTTAAAGTATGTACGATGCGTAATTCCAATTCTCTGCTCTTCCCTTGATAGAGCGTAAATATTTGAAAAGTAACTACGCACGATTTACACAAAACTTCTGATGACCTAAAACTCATTGAATTAAAGAGATTGATTAAGAGGAACAGTTAGAGGGCGCAATGTAAAATTATGGGGCCCTAAAACGAGACAACTTTGATGTCAAATCTCCATTCTCAAATACTGTCAAAAGTTTCAAAAGTCGATAGCTTGCTCGGGTTCAGAAGTTAGTGTGATTTTAACAAACGGACGGATTGACGGACATCGCTAGATGGATTCAGAATTTCACTATGACCCAGAATATACGTATATACTTTATGGAGTCTGAGACCAATATTTCGATGCATTACAAATGGAATGATAAAGTTAATATACCCCGATATTATTCCAGTAAAACATTTGGAAGCTCTTTCAAAGACACAACGACACAAAATCACTTCCAAAAATTTCCTCCTAATTTTAACTTTTTTGTTTCAAATAGGATAAAAACAGAGTAATAATTAATATAATGGTAAAAAATATTTAAATTTTGTCGAGAAAAATACTAAACACACCATGGAAAAATTGTGAATTTTTGAAAATTTTGAATCATGAAATGTTAAAACAAATCATTTATTTGGCAAAATATCACGAAATTTTTAAATTCACATCCAAAACACTGAATTCGGATCACACCTTAAAAAATGGTGCAACGGCTGTTGAAATGGTGCACATCCCTCATATGACAAGCCCATGTTGAACTCATCGCTTTGGCGACGCTTTTTTAATCAGATTGTGCAGGGTAAACACCTGCTTCGCAAGTTTTCCACTAATTTGGAATACATGGGTTGTGTATACACTCACTTTAATAGAAATTGGAGTATTATATCCTCCACCATAGGATGGCGGGTATATTAACTTTGTCATTCCGTTTGTAACACATCGAAATATTGCTCTAAGACCCCATAAAGTATATATATTCTGGGTCGAGGTGAAATTCTGAGCCGATCTGAGCATGTCCGTCCGTCCGTCTGTTGAAATCACGCTAACTTCCGAACGAAACAAGCTATCGACTTGAAACTTGGCACAAGTAGTTGCTATTGATATAGGTCGGTTGGTATTGCAAATGGGCCATATCGGTCCACTTTTACGTATAGCCCCCATATAAACGTACCCCCAAATTTGGCGGCGGATCCACTAAGAGAAGCAAATTTCATCCGATCCGGCTGAAATTTGGTACATGGTGTTAGTATATGGTCTCTAAAAACCATGCAAAAATTGGTCCACATCCGTCTATAATTATATATAGCCCCCATATAAACCGATCCCCCGATTTGGCTTGCGGAGTCTCTAAGAGAAGCAAATTTTACCCGATCCGGGAGAAATTTGGAACATGGTGTTAGTATATGGTCTCTAATGACCATGCAAAAATTGGTCCACATCGGTCCATAATTATATATAGCCCTCATATAAACCGTTTACCAGATTTGACCTCCGGAGCCTCTTGGAACACCAAAATTCATCTGATTCAGTTGAAATTTGGTACGTGGTTTTAATATATGGCCTCAAACACCCATGCAAAAATTGGTCGAAATCGGTCCATAATTATATTTGGCTTGCGATTTGGCTTGCGGAGCCTCTAAGAGAAGCAAATTTTACCCGATCCGTCTGAAATTTGGTACATGGTGTTAGTATATGGTCTCTAATGACCATGCAAAAATTGGAGCCTCTTGGAAGACCAAAATTCATCTGATTCAGTTGCAATTTGGTACGTGGTTTTAATATATGGCTTCAAACACCCATGCAAAAATTGGTCGAAATCGGTCCATAATTATATATAAGCCCCATATAAACCGATCCCAAGATTTGACCTCCGGAACCCTTGGAAGAGCAAAATTCATTCGATTCGGTTGAAATTTGGTACGTGATGTTGGTACATGGTATCCAACAACCATGCAGGAATTGGTTCTTATCAGTCCATAAGTATATATAGCTCCCATATAAACCGATCCCCAGATTTGACCTCCGATGCCTTTTGGAGAAGCAAAATTCATCCGATCTGGTTGAAATTTGGTACGTGGTGGTAGTATATGATATTTAACAACCATGCCAAAAGTGGTCCATATCAGTTTATAATCATATATAGCCCTCATATAAACCGATCCAGAGATTTGGTTTTGAAGCCTCTTGGAGGAGCAAATTTCATCCGGGTCAGTTGAAATTTGGTACATTGTGCTAGTGTATGGCCGTTAAAACCATGCCTAACTAGGTCCATATCGGTCTATAGTTATATATAGCCCTCATATAAATCGAGCATCAATCACACAAAAATTGGTCCATATCAAGTTCATAATTGTATATAGCCCCCATTTAAGCGACCCCAATATTTCAATTCTGGTTCTCTACGTATCGTGCAAAAAGTCCATATCGATTCGTAATTATTTGTAGACTTACCTATACATACCCTTTTTTGTCTGATTTATACTAACTCACAATTTAGAAACGAACTAACTCACAATTTAGAAAACGATGTTAAGAAGTTTTAAGATACCACAACCCAATTAATTCGATTGTGGATGACAGCCTTTCGTAGAAGTTTCTACGCAATCAATGGTGGAGGGTGCATAAGATTCGGCCTCGCCGAAATGACGGCCATATATACTTGTTTTTCTTTAGATGTAGTTTATTTGGATCGTACAAAGATTTCGCAGTATGTCGACCTTCAAACTCGTCTCCAATATTTCAAACCATTTTTTATTCTTTATTTCAATTAAATACTAAAGAATATCCTTTGAAATCAATATAGAAAGTTAGGTTATATATAGTGTTATATATAGATATAGTGGCAGTCCATTATTTCAAACTCACTTAGGCTATTCAGTCCAGGGTTGGCCTGTCACAAACTGTGACTTTTGCGACATACATTTGCGACGGTATAATACGTATGTCGCAAAAGTCGTAAACCTGCTGTAGAAATCCAAATTTTGAATAGAAGAAATCCTGAACATTTTTTAATTTAGTGTGACAGCATTCGCTGTGAGTTTCTGCCGAAATTTGTGAAAGTTTTCCCATGATCAAGCCTATTTTCTTAGGTGGTATCGAAATTCCCGTTGGTGAGTGTGCAAAATACCTTGGGGTTATATTGGACAGGAGACTGAACTTAAAGCTAAGAAAGGACGAGAAAATCCACGGTTACCCTGAACTCGTGCAAAAGGCAATAGGGAAAATGTGGGGACTAAAACCGAAAATTGTGAACATTCCTAAGAATTGAAACTTCTTCGCACATACCATCGTCTTGGATATCATCGAATTCGCTGCCTAGCTGACGCGACTAAAGTATTTTCAGTTTGCGACTTTTTTTACTTTTTCTACATTCACGACGCGTATGTGACGTTTACGACGTTTACAACTTTGCGACAGTCGCAAACCTAAAACAGTTTGATACAGACCATCTCTGATTCAGTCGGGAGCCACCGTGGTGCAATGGTTAGAATGTCCGCCTTGAATAACTTATATCGCTGAGTTATATTCCTCTTTCTCCGGTGGTCAACACCATTTTAACTTGTTCCATATAGCGATACCAGAATTTTATTTTAAAACTAGGACCTGAAATTTTAAATGGTCTGTAAACTGAAGTCTCAGTTTTTAACCTCTATACAGATAAGAGAGTAACTTTCAATTAAGAACAAAGAGGGTTTTCCCTTATATTAATAAATTCAGCCGAATTTCCACTGTAAAGAGTGGAGAACCTAGAAAAGGTTCACAGGGCTCCAATACTTATAACTGTTGCCAGTCCTGGTTAGAATTTGTTCACCGTTTAAAATAATTTTTTATACCCACCACCATAGAATGGTGACGGGGGTATAATAAGTTTGTCATTCCGTTTGTAACACATCGAAATATCGATTTCCGACTATATAAAGTATATATATTCTTGATCAGGGAGAAATTCTAAGACGATATAACGATGTCCGTCTGTCCGTCTGTCTGTCTGTCTGTCTGTCTGTCTGTCTGTCTGTCTGTTGTAATCACGCTACAGTCTTCAATAATGAAGCAATCGTACTGAAATTTTGCACAAACTCGTGTTTTGTCTGCAGGCAGGTCAAGTTCGAAGATGGGCTATATCGGTCCAGGTTTTGATATAGTCCCCATATAAACCGACCTCCCGATTTGGGGTCTTGGGCTTATAGAAATCGTAGTTTTTATCCAATTTGCCTGAAATTTGAAATCTAGAGGTATTTTATGACCATAAAGAGGTGTGCCAAAAATGGTGAGTATCGGTCCATATTTTGGTATAGCCCCCATATAGACCGATCTCCCGATTTTACTTCTTGGGCTATAGAAACCGCAGTTTTTATTCAATTTACCTGAAATTAGAAATCTAGAGGTATTGTAGGACCACAAATACGTGTGCCAAAAATTGTGAGTATCGGTCCATGTTTTGGTATGGTCTCCATATAAAACGACCTCCCGATTTGGGGTCTTGGGCTTATAGAAACCGTAGTTTTTAACCAATTTCTCTGAAATTGGAAATCTAGAGGCATTTTAGGACCATAAAGAGGTATGCCGAAAATGGTGAGTATCGATCCATATTTTGGTATAGCCCCCATATAGACCGATTTCCCGATTTTACTTCTTGGGCTTCTAGAATCCGAAGTTTTTATCCTATTTGCCTGAAATTGGAAATCTAGAGGTATTTTCGGGTCATAAAGAGGTGTGCCTAAAACGGTGAGTATCGGTCCATATTTTTGTATAGCCCCCACAAGAACGATCTCCCGAGTTAACTCCTTGGGTTTCTAGAAACCGTAGTTTTTATCTGATTTGCCTGAAATTGTAAATATTCTGGTATTTTAGTCTCAAAAACGTGTATCGGATTAAGTTTTTATCGGTCCATTTGGTAATGCCTCCATATAGACTGACTTCACTTCTTGAGGGTGTAGAAGGTGCACTGATCATGAAAATTGCTTGAAGCTCAATGTAAAATTTCAAGATTTTACTTCTACAGATTTAAGATTTCAAATCAAGACGTTATTTTATAATTTTCTTGCACACTTACAAGAGATGTTAATGATTCCTCTAAAACTCAAACAAAAATGGTTCTTATAAATCCAGAATCTGATATAGTCCTGATAGGTGAAATCTTTAAATTTATCTTCGGGAAGTGTCTTCAAGTCCTCAAGCCCTCCTGAAATTTCAAAGGAAACCCTAATATTTGGTTCATGGTGGTGGGTATTTAAGATTCGGCCCGGCCGAACTTACTGCTGTATATACTTGTTGTTATTACAAGACGGATATCCTAACAAAATTCAGCTGTAGTTCGAAAGATTAGCGAAGTTAAAATGATTTCTGGAAAAATATTATTAGAGAAATGATTCCAATACTCTGGGAGTTTATATACACATGCACTGAAAAAAAAAGCATACTCGGTTCCAAAGATTTTGTCTTTACTTTAAAAAATTTGGTATTGATTCCGAGCCAAAGAAGCGGAGAATACAAGTAAGGATACTTTTAAGACACAATTCTCTTTTAAATTTAGGTTTTGTGTACTTGCTTCTAGGAAGAAAATTTTAATTTTTAGCTTTCTCAGCTTTTTTTTCTTCATATGCTATCAAAGTCCTTTAAAAACGAGTTAACGGACACTTTTTTTTCCAAATTAGGACTCGACTTCCAGTAGAAATTATGCTATGTTTGAAGTAAAAAACTTCTTTAAAATAAAGTTTTGAAAAACATATCCTATATTTGAACGATTTTTTGCTTTGTAGTCAAGATGCAAAAAGACAACAAATTTAAAGACAATTTCATTAAATTTAAAGAATTTTTCTGAATTATTAAAGTCAAGTTGACCTTAGCCTATACATTTTTTCTTTCATGTTAAGATACCCATATTTAAGTCAAATCACTTAATTATAAGGACAATACGACTTCATTGAAAAGCTTATCAACTTTTGGACAAGGAAAATAACTTTTTTTTAAGAGAAATGCGTCTTCAAAATTTGTATTCGTATTTTAAAGACATGAAATCTTTGACCTCACGACAATATTTTTTTCAGTGTGGGTGCTCTATATAATTCTGTCCAAATTGCTACAAATTAGAGTACGTGAGGTAGATCAAAAAACGTTCCTTTTTTTGGGAAAATATTGAGAATACAAAAAAAATATTGATCTCAACATTACATATTGATTCAGCCAATACTCAGCGATAAGAGAGCAATAGTATCTCTGAATTATAGAAGTGAATCTGAAGTAACCTCACCCAACCATGTGACGTCTATGCTTCGCACAACGTATGGGCGGATATTAACACTTAATTTTCATTATTGAAGCGTGGGTATATCTCACTTATTTTCTTTAGAAAGGCCTTTGAATGTCATATGTCCTAACAGGTACTTATATAGGTGACAGCCAGAAATGAACATCATCATTATCTTTGGTAGCTTTGTATATGTAGACAATTTGAAAGGAATACAAATTAGCAATGGTCATTGAAATTCTCATGTCTTAATTATAATAATTATGTGATAGACCAAAATGGGTGGCTAAGAATATTTGGATATGTGTATAAGAAAATGCTTAAAATTTTATCATCAATTTCTTAGGAACTTTCATATTTTATTTGCTTACTTTGTGGTGGAAAAAGGAAATAGTTATTTAAATAAAGGAGGCCTATTTATATATACGACATGTATCGTTTGCATCTCTCATATGCTTTGCCTATAAACAACGCTTCATCATAGTCTTCATTAAACACAACTAAAATTTATATCATAAGATTTCTCAGAGTCCTCTCTCAAACTACAAGTTTTTTACACAGATGAACACAAGGACATCTACTTACATAAGAACTCGCCTCTTCAAAATTATAAGTTATATCCTTTTTGACCACTTTAAACAGTGGTTCTTGTTTATTTGGCAGGACAGCAACAACAACTACAAACTGAATACTAAAAAGGATACCTGTTAAGTAGTAGTGACATACAACTACAACATCTAACTACAAGTCCTTAAATAACTTAATAATCTCTCGTCAACAGTTGTTCTCTGGCGAAATGGTCTTTGGTCAAAAAACTCTCTTTGCACAGTCACTCTCTCTTTCCTTTGTAATAGTTAGGAAGGCAATGAAATCAAAGGTTTTGGTATTTGAGAGAGCGAGGGAGAGAAAGAGAAGTACCTATGTAACTAGAAGTCCTTTGAAGCAACAACAAAACTAACAACAAGGACATCAACAGCACTTTTGTGATGATGAATTTTAATAATTTATCAAATTTTGTATCCTGTGAGTGTGCTATCATGAATGTGTGGATTTGTTTGTGATTTTAGCCTCGAAGTTTGTGTGAACTAAAAGGAGATGTGGTTAGTCCAGCACTGAATGGCAACCGCATTAATATTTCACTGTGGTTGCTATGCACGATGACTTCATTCTTGAGGCTGAGTTTTGCTACCGTATTTGATGGGTCCATTGGGAGAAGCATTAGTTACTGGTCATGCAATGCCTTTTGTCCTTCCAAGTAACTATACCCTCCCCTCCTACAAATTCATAGTTCTTGACCCCTCTCTGTAAAGAATATTCCCTTTGCACTTCGCCTCATTAATTTTAGACATTTTCTCTAGGAATCAATAAAACCATTTCTTAGTGTTTACTACTAAGATTTTTGCTCTTACATAGATGACTTAGATTTCGAGGACTTTTAGGGATAAGATTTATATCCCCATCATTTGTTTAATCCATTGTATTTTTATCTACACAGAAGATGTGAAATGCACATTAATTTAAATACGTGGTTATAGTTCAAGTGAATTAAAAAAAGAAAACTTAAATTTTATAAATTTAGCCAAAGATGAAGTATTTATATTATTTCAGTCGTTGAAAAGAATACGCCACTTACAAATCTATAAACGACCAGCTATACATATTTCAATACCTTATACGAATTCTACAACCAATATTAAAGGACTTGCTCTGGATCCAGTCCTATATACCGGGCTCTCCCGTTTTCCGAAGTTAGAGTCCTTGACCATCGAAAGTTCGTTTATCTTTTGAAAAATCTAATACAAAGACCTACAGTAATAGCAATTTTATTTTAAATAGAAATTAAATATAATTAATTTCCAGCATTCATAATTAATCACTCTGGTCGTAGTATTTGTACAGTCGTTGGTTGCTAAGTGGTACATTTCCATGCTGGTGGCAATTTGTTAATATTACTTGATTATTTTTAATTAATTTCTGCTGTTGTAGCTTTCATCGAGACACGATTTTGTCACCACAAAACAAACTGAGCCACATAAATGTTTCTATTAATTGCTATTTGCCTTCCGTCTCCTTTAATGAATTATTCATGACAGGATTTTCGTTACTTAACCTTGGTCTTTATGTTTTTGTGTGTAGCTATCAACATCCCAATGAAGACATCATTACAGCTTCAGGACTCGAAGACTCGGAAGGAATTTAACGAAACAACAATATTGATATTTTCTGGGTCCAAAGGTAAACGTAGTTGAAGCTTCTTCGAATTGAATGTCAACAAGTTTACCATGTTATCGAAGAGAAAATCCAATTTATTATGCTCTATTGGATGAGGGTGGGCATGGCTATATGGAATATTAAATAATTACATGTAATAAAGTAACTAAATAATATTGCAAAAATATTTACTCGAACGTAGTGGTTGGCTATTATAGATCGAAGGAGAGTTTATTACTTTGGTATTGAATATGTGATTTTAATTTTTGAATTATAGACAAGAGAATATATTTTTAAACGTCTAAAATTAAAAACAAAAAAATTAAGTTAATTTTACCATGTAAATTCTATCGATAAACTATCAATAAGTAAATATATGGGGCCACCGTGGTACAATAGTTAGCATGCCCATCTTGCATACATAGGGTCGTGGGTTCAAACCAAGTTTCACAAAAAAGTTTTTCAGTGGTGAAACATCCCCACTCAGTAATGTTGGTGATATTTCTGAGCATTTCAGCGATTCTCTAAATGTTTGCACCGCAATGTGAAACGCTTTTTGGGCTCGCCTATAAAAAGGAGGGCCCTTGTCATTGATCTAAACGCAGAATCAGACAGCACTCAGTGATAAGATATAAGTTCACCACTGTTGTATCGCAATGAACTTAATAGTCTAGGTGAGCCTAAAATATCGAACTGCCACTATACCTAACCTAAGCTAGAGGGTCAAATTTCAACTAGATTAGACGAAGTTTTCTCCTCCGTGAGGCTTCAGATGCCAAATTTTGGGAGTTTGTTTGTATGGACGTTATATATAATTATGGACCGATATTGAACACGCACAGAAAAAAGTATGTTGTAAAACTAATGCTAAAATGAACTAATATTTATTGCAAAAATTTTATTTTTTTTAGTTTATATTTAAAGTTTTGTAAGAAATTTTTCCCAGCCAACGATTTTTTCTTTATTCCAAGTATGTCTCAAAAAATTTAGTTCAATTCTAACTAAAACAGAAGAAATTTTTCGTACACTTTTCAAAAATAGTAAAAATGAACTACTCGTACAGCGTGGTTAAAATGGGAAGGATCTGGCGTCTAAAATTGTTTGTTTATTTTTAGTTTATTTTTTCTTTTCGAGAAAGATGAATTTCGAAAATGATAATTAAAAATCCAAAAATGTCGGAAAATTTTCGTTAGTTTAATGAATCTCAAAATTTGGAATACAATTTAGTTCAATTTTCGCACGAGATAGTTCATTTTTTCTAGAATATAGTTAACTTTTTTTCTGTGCGTTTTAACTGGAAGGAATATAATAACATCGCGAACCCAATTTCAACCGTATAGTAAGAAATTTACTTCTCCAAGAGGTTCCGGAGATCAAATCTGGGGATCACATTAAAAAAGGGGGGGGGGGGGGCAATATCTAATTATGGTCCGATATCGAGAGGGCACTGAACAAATATTGTCGTGAGGGCAAACATGTCATATCCTTAAAATAGAAGACACATTTCTTTGATATAAAGTTTTTTCCTTGTCCAAAAGTCGATCAATTTTTCAATGAAGTCGTTTCGACTTTATAGTTAAGTGATTCGACTAAAAATTGTGTATACTAAAATAAAAGAAAATTTTGTTTGACATGACCTTAGTGAAAAATTTATGAAAAAATTTTCAAAATTAATGAAATTGTCTTTAAACTTGTTGACGTTTTGCATCATGACTACAAAACAAAAAAGGTTTTAAAAATAGGAGTTTTTTTCAGCACTTTATTTTAAAGATTTTTTACTTGAAACATAGCCCAATACTACTTGTAGTCAGTCGAAATTTGGAAAGACAAAATCTTTGGAACCGTGAATGTTGTTCCCAGTGTACATTACGAACAATAACCGGGTCAGATGAAATTTACTCCTCCAAGAGATTCCGGATGTCAAATCTTGTATAAGTTTATATGGCGCTTATTAAAATATTTACCTGTATGGACCAACTATTGCATGATTGTTAGAAGGCATATACTAACATCGCCTACTAACCCGATCAATAACAAATAATTTTACTAAGTTTCCAGTCAATGGCTTGTTTCGTTCGCCAGACGGACGGACGGATATCGTTAGAATTTCACCACGACCCGAAATGAATGTACTTTATGAGCCTAAGACCAATTTTTAGATGTGTTACAAACGGAATTAAATGCAATATACCCTTCATCCTATGGTTAAGGTATCTGCGTAATATTAACGAAATCTCCCATTAAAATTTATACAAAGGAACAATGAATATTCTATTGAATAGTGACACATATTTTCATTTTTCAAATTTTAAATTTTAATAAAATTTTCTTGTGTATAGCCACCATAATAACCGATCCCCAGATTTGATGCCTTGATTCTCCTAGAACCACAATTATTATCTTATCCGATTAAAATTGCCTCACGTTTATATTAAGTGTGTGACAATAATATCCATACCTTAAAGACTCACAAAAATTGGTTACTATCGGCCCATAATAATAAATGGCCTCTAAAAAAACAATCTACATATTTGATATCTTGAGCCTCTGGATGGCTTTCATACACATTAATTTAACCGATCCCCAGATTTAGCTTCTTGTATTATCTGATTGTTGTTACATCATCATCAGATATGTCTGACCATGAATATTATAAAAATTAAGATATCCTACTGAAATTCTTCATATAATTGAAAACTATTTAAAACAACAAATAAAAATCCATTAAATTTTGTTTTTATATGGCACACAAAAGGATGCCATTAAATGTTCAAAGGATAATGGATAATTTACTGCACGTGTTATTACAAAAGCTTCCCTCTTTTTACAAAAAATACTTTTAATTTAAATGGATTTTGGAAAATAAAAAAAGCAAAATAAAACAAAAAACAGTTGTTTTAAATGGACACAATTTCAATCAATGAATAAAGTATGTGGCAATACCGACGAATGCCTTGTGCTTGGCCTTTTGCTAATGTCTTCAAATATTTCATGTCCTTTTTAAATCATTTTAGCTTCTTCTTTGAAAGGCAAAATGAATTAAATATACGATTTCTTGATGTCAGTGTCGGCATGAGTCCTTATAAGGCCTTAAGCTTTTAATTACAAAGGATTTTCATGGTGTTAGTATTGCTGTTATTTAAAATGGTATCAAAAAATGCAAATAAGTGTTAAGAAAGTAAGCCAATACCAAAACATTATATTGAAGTAAGTGAGCGTGGTAATATAGGCGAGGAGGGGGAGAAGTCACTCATTATTAATAGTATTTCATTTATTATACGAATCAATTGAAATTTTAAATTTTAAAACTTAAAAAAAAAAACTTTTTAATTGAAAAAAATTAAAAATTATTTTTTGCAAAACAAAATTATTTTTTTTTTTTGCAAAAGAACTCTTCAACGGGTCAAAACTTTACATAGCTGAAAATTCTATTGTTAACTCATGGCCATTAAAATTTTTGAAAAAAATAAAGTTATTTTTTGAAAAGTCGTGGCCAAATGTGTATTTTAAAACACGAAGAGACAGACCTTTTACTATTATTACTGGCTCTATATGCCTTGGATTTTGAAACAATATTTATAGAACACAGAAGAAAATTCCGAATATTTTTATCAACTAAGATTTTAATTCAATTTTAAAAATAATCAATTAAAAATGTTATGAAATTATTTTGTTATTCAAAAAAATTAACATTTATAATCCTGCACTGTAATTATAAGATTTTAATCTTGTTGTGTAGGAACTCAACAAAAATAAAAATCACCAAAGAAATTAAATAAATGAATTGCATTTTTAATTTGATCAATTAATTTAATTTAATTTGTTTTTGCCAATGATATTATCAATTCCAAGAATGTAACACTTGCAATTGCAAGTTATTTGGATTTGTATATTACCCAATTTTATGAATTAAAATTGAAAATTTTTTGGATCACTTAATTTCATAATTAAATAGAAAAAAAAAATATTTCTTTTTAGGGCCCAATTTCATGAAATTCAAAGTTATCATCCTCTAAGCACCTATTTGGTGAAGGCTATAAAACATTTCCACGCTCCTGATAGGTTTTTCCACTCAAAAGGATTTAGGCATTGTTAAAAAATGAAAGTATTTACTTACACTTTTGTTAAAGGGGTGTTATTTACAGTAACTAAAACACTGAGAGGCTTATTAACTTGGCAAATAAATTCAGCCATAAAATACAACAGCGTACAGAGTTCGCAGCAAATCCTTCTCTTACATACACGCACACGCTCTGCCACATCGATATATGTGTGTATGAACGCTCTAATGGCAATGGAAATGGAAGGAAACATGCCGACTCAATGTCAACATGAAATCCTTTAGCAACCCAACCATTCGTCTTCATCCGTTTGTAATACTGGCTGGGTTTGGAGCGAAAAGGTTTTACGCTTTCCTTTAGGATTTGTGTGTGTGTTTTTTTTTTTACTTTGTAAATCAAAAAACTCGTTGTCTTCCACTTAAATAATCCAGAGGAAAAATCAGTCTCCTTTTGAGCCATATCTGCCGGAAAATTGCTTTAAAATGGATTTTAATTGACCATTTTAATAGATTCACCATTTCAAGATAACATTTGAAGATGATTTACTTTGCTTCCAGGCGCAATTTTATGCGAGGACATTAAAAATGCATAACACGAATTTATGATTTTATATATTTTTTTGTGTTTTGCTAGAAGCAAACAAATGTAAGTGGAGGGCCAAAACGCCTCTTTGGCTATTAGGAGCTGAACAAATGTATAATTCGCAAATATCTAAGCGGAGGACATTCACTGGAATTTTTCCGTTTATTTGGTTTTGTGGCTAGAGGAATGATTATCCATGGGCTAAAAATTTTTTGAAATATGATAAAAATGCAGTTGAATACACTTAGAGAAAAAAATTTCAAAGAAAAATAAGCCCAAATATGAACCGTAATCAATGATCCTATCGAAAGGACGACTATCGTTTTCTATGAAAATTGGATCAAGTCATCTGATCAAACTAATGTAGTAATCGTTATTTGATAGTGACTAGGTAAGGTTATGAATAGTACCCGTCCGTTATTTTGGACCCACTTAGAATATTCAATCCATTGTGATGCCACAGAAGTAAACTTTTTCTCTTCTCAATGACAAGGGACCTTTTTTTTATTACCGAAAGGTATTTCACATTACTGTGAAATTACTTAGGGAAGATTGCAACCACTCCAAAATATCACCAGCATTAATGAGAGGGGCAAACCACCGCTGAAACACTGTTTGATGTTCGGTCAAAACCAAAATTGAACCCATTATCCTTTTTATGAAAGATGGGAACGTGAACCTTTGCATCACGATTGTTTACGAGGGATTGCACCAAGGATGTATTTATAATGACAAGAAATATTTGTATTATTTTTACCATTTCTATTTTTTCTAGTCGGTTCTAACAAGGAACGATTAAAATCAAATGATTTTTTTAAAATTTTATTTTCTATAAAAAAGAATTCAAATTTATCTATTTTATTTTTTTTTTTTAATTTCGTATAAGGAATTGGGACCGATGTTTACTTTTTACCAAAACTCGTAACCCAAAAGAATCGGCATTATTCTCTATATCATATTGTCCGTCCCTTTTTCATTAGCGTAGCTAGACAATTTTCCTAGGGGGGGCTATAGCCCCCCTAGCTAAAACTTTATAGACTGAACTTATAGGTTCATCTAATGTTTTATTTCATAAAATTGAATAAAAAATAGACATCAAAATAACTCGACAATCAATTTATAATAAAGCAACTAAAAGTACCCTACGGGAAATTGGTGCAAATTGCCACTGACGGACCTATCACAGAACTGGTACCTTTGCTCCAGTTAGTTGCAATTTTCACATTTAGTAAAATAAAATTATCAGAATAACCTTTTGTTCGACATATTTCAAACGTTTTTTTTCATTTCGGGTTCGATTAGGAGCCCAAATTGAAAGAGATTTCTAAGAGTTTGTCCGAGACTGGTTCCTGAGGACCTGTTTATGGGTTGCTCATGCTAAATTGTCCCAGGACGTGTCCTTTGGGATGAGTCCAAGACGCGTCCTAAAATGTAAGTTTACTCCGTCAATGACAAACCCATGTTAAAGTGGACGGTCCCTTCCATACGTTTTGATCAGAACTGGAACTGGTCCATACACACCAGGGACTACTCCTGTACCAGTTCTGTGGTTGATTCATTTCCCGTAGGGTAGTTCCACACTTTTCCCAGCAAAAAATTGGGAGTTGTTCTAAAGGCACAACTTTAAAAGCACTTCCAAGAATGTCTTCACAAAGAAGTTAACTATTTTAACTACACAGGAAGTTTTTTTACTTCATTTTTTTATATTTTAATGCGTAATTTTTTGTTTTCTTTTTTCAAATAGTTTAAAAAAAGAGTAAGAATAAATAAAATGGTACAAATTATTCAAATTGTGCAACAAAAATGCTAAATCCATTATAGAAAAATCGATAATATTTGAAAATATTCGAGGGAAAACGTTTCAAACAAGCGTTAGAATGCACTAAAAAAGTACAAAAATTATTTATTTGGGAAAATATCACAAAATTTTTAATTCACATTCAAAACACTGAATTCGGATCACACCTTAAGAAGTGATGCAAATTCATTGCAACGGCTGTTGAAACGGTGGACATTCGTTCTATGACAAGTTCATATTACATTCATCGCTTCCCCGCCAATTTTGTACCACTTCCAGACCCAAAAATAACATTTTCACTTCTTTTTTGGCGACGCTTTTTTGCAGCATTACTAAGATATTAATTTATGAAAGAATAGTTTTTATATCAATTACTATTTTTTATTCAACTAAATCATAATTTCAACCACAGCTTTATTTCATAAATATCAGACATCTACCACAACCCAAGTAATTCGATTGTGCATGAAAGTCTTTAGTGGAACTTTGTGCATTGTACGAGTATATACTTGTTTAATTTTTATAAAAATGTAAAATCATAAATAGGTTTTCCAATTCTGGGGGGGGGCTAAAATATTTCTGGGGGGTCTAAGCCCCCTCCCCAGAGGCCTTCCTACGCTTATGCCCTTTTTTGATATTTGTAAACTTTTAAGTTTCTCCGCATAGATATAAGTTAAATTGGAAATTTATCCAATGAACTTAAACAAAGCAACTAACACATTTCAATACTTTCGTGAATAGTTTTATTATTTTCCCATCGGCCGCTTTGACACAGATTGGTTTGTATATTTTTCTCCAAAATGGCCCTTGAAGCGATAGGATAATGTGTCATAAAAACTTTACAAATAGAGGCTCCTTAAAAAAATTTTAACTTTTTTATTGATATAACAACAGTATGTACGGCCGTAAGTTCGGCCAGGCCGAAGCTTATGTACCCTCCACCATGGATTGCGTAGAAACTTCTACTGAAGACTGTCATCCACATTTGCCGATGGCAAGGTATCTTAAAACTTCCTAACACCGTAATATATACCACATAGTCCATACGTGGTATATATTAAACTAAAAAGGCCGATTAAATACGTATATAATTAAGTTTAAAGTTTCTATAGAAATAAAATTTTGACAACATATTCTATAGAAGTAAAATTTGGAAAAAATTTTCTATAGAAATGAAATTTGGAAAAAATTTCTATAGAAATAAAATTTTGACAAAATTTTCTATAGAAATAAAATTTTGACAAAATTTTCTATAGAAATAACATTTCGACAATGTTTTCTATAAAAATAAAATTTTGGTGGATTATTTTTGGCTCGAGTGGCAACCATGATTATGAACCGATATGGACCAATTTTTGTGTGATTGGGGATCGGCTATATATAACTATAGACCGATACGGACCAATTTTGGCATGGTTTTTAGCGGCCTCATACTAACACCACGTTGAAAATTTCAACCGGATCGGATAAATTTTGTTCCTCCAAGAGGCTCCGGAGATCAAATCTGGGGAACGGTTTATATGGGGGCAATATATAATTATGGACCGATATGGACCAATCCTTGCGTGTTTCTTAGAGACCACATTCTAACACCAAGTACCAAATTTCAAACCGGAACGGATGAATTTTGCTCCTATAAGAGGCTCCGGAGGTCAAATCTGGGGATCGGCTTATATGGGGGCTATATATAATTATGCACCGATATGGACCAAGTTTTGCATGGTTGTTAGAGACCATAGACTAACACCATGTACCACATTTCAGCCGGATCAGATGAAATTTGGTTCTCTTAGAGGCTCCGCAAGCCAAATCGGGGGATCGGTCTATATGGGGGCTATATGTAATTATGAACTGATATGGACCAATATCGGCATGGTTGTTAGAGACCATATAGTAACACCATGTACCAAATTTCAGCCGGATCGGATGAAATTTGCTTCTCTTAGAGCAATCGCAATCCAAATTTGGGGGTCCGTTTATAAGGGGGATATACGTAAAAGTGGACCGATATGGACCAATTTTTGCATGGTTATTAGAGACCCTATACTAACACCATGTACCAAATTTCAGCCGGATCGGATGAAATTTGCTTCTCGTAGAGCAATCGCAAGCCAAATTTGGGGGTCCGTTTATATCGGAGCTATACGTAAAAGTAGACCGATATGGCCCATTTTGCAATGCCATCCGACCCACATCAATAACAACTACTTGTGCCAAGTTTCAGGTCGATAGCTTCTTTCGTTCGGAAGTTAGCGTTTTTCAACACACGGACGGACGGACATGCTCAGATCGACTCAAAATTTCACCACGACCCAGAATATATATATACTTTATGGGGTCTTAGAGCAACATTTCGATGTGTTACAAACGGAATGACAAAGTTAATATACCCCCCCCCCCCCCATCCTATGCTGGAGGGTATAATAAAATGAATTCTATTGTTTGTTTTCAAAAATTTATGCTATTTCAATTTTATTCAATCTACTCCACTTTTTTCCAAAATCTACTTCACTCAATTTGTCACTTGCGGCAGCACTGCTCAGAATTTCACCACGACCCAGAATATATATACTTTATGGGGTCTTAGAGCAATATTTCGATGTGTTACCAACGGAATGACAAAGTTAATATACCCCCATCCTATGGTGGAGGGTATAACAAAGTCCTGGCTACTAATGGAAATTGTATTTAAGTTCCGTATAATTACTATTATTTTATTTAAATATTTTTTTTTGTTTTTTTTTTATTATTTTTTTATTTATTTATTATTTATTTTTTTAGTGTACTCTCCTCATCCAAAGCTCCAAATGCTACAATATTTCAACGAATCTATGGGACTAGCCAGCAATCAAGCCAAATGAAATGGAATGACTTTCCTCTCAACCTCATTAGAGGAAATTTTCATTCAGTTACGAACATCCAAAAAAATCCAATAAACGAACTCCAAGAGTTCTCTCAAGGCCACTTCTCGGGCGGCTGAACTAGTTTAATGGTAGGCCACAAACACTCACACACAAAAAAAAAACTAAACCAAATTAAATCTGTTGTTGACTCTGCCCTAATGTAACATTAAAGCATAGTTTTGTGCCAACCAAAAAAAAAAAACGAACAACAGCAATATCATCAAGCAAGGACGCCGATTACAATAACGACTGACGGTCGTTTTATCAAAATAACAAAACATTTTCTCTTCATTATATTGAAAGGAATTTTTGCGAACGAGTGACAGCGCGACAGGATAGAAAATAATCAGAGCAAGTTAACGGAAACGGATGTGGTGGCAAAAAGAAATGTACAAATACAAATACATAGCGAGAATTTGGGCCACTGTGCGAGAGCCAGTCACTGCCATTAGGAAAATATCTCTTGTAGCAATGGGAGAGAAACACAGTGATAAGATGTTTATGAATTACAAAAGCCAAACTTGTATTTTTCCTATACTTGGGAAATTTAATTCTGCCTGAAGACAAATTCCATCTAAATCGGTTAAAAATTGGGGGCTAATAGGAACCAAAATTGTGGATTGGCTTATGAGGTTATTCTGGGGTGATCATATTCTTCCTCTGGGTGTGAGTGGATAGACTTATGAGGTGGTTCAAGGCGGTGCTATATGTCACATGTCATAGAAAAATCGAAATTATATATTCATAATTTACATCAAAATGTATTTCCTAAATTTTATTAAAAATGTCTGTTTTATGATAATCAAAAGTTTGACCCCATTTAGATGACAATTTTACTATTTTCTATTTTACAAAACACTGTATTCCAGCTGGTGTTTTGTTGTGTTTTAAAATCTGTCCTGCTATTTTAGCTGTAATTTTGAACGAATCTTGTATATAAACGCCCAGATTGCTTTAGTTTACTTTACCATCTAATTTGCTTAAAAAATAGAAGTTGGTATCTGCAAATATCAGCATCACAGTAAACGAACACAAATACCAACCAAAGATAGAAATAAGCACTAGAACAGTTCAAAATGGTCAGGGACATTTCATTGTCATTTTGTCATTTTGGGGGTGTGCATTTTTGGCTAAGCTTGCTAAGAATTTCATTAAAGAAAAATTATGATATCTGCATGAATTTTATAGAAAAATTATATTAAGCAGAAGTCTAAACGTTAAATCATTGTCATAAGGGATATATCTATTTTTTATAGTAATGAGATTATAAAAAAAAATCCTTTGAATGACCATATCCATTAATACACCATACCCATGGACACCATATTCAATAAAAAAAATGGATCCAATTATTTTTTTAATTGAAATTTTTTCAATCACGAAAATAATAGTATAAATCAAAATACATGATTAAAAAATTAATTGATTTCATTAGCAAATTTCAATTGATTTTTTAATTGATTCAATAAAAATTTAATTGATGTTGATTGCAAAACTCAATTAATTTTTTTAATTAAAAACGTAACTACTTTCAAAAACTTTCTTAACTGACTTAGTATTTTTAGTTTGATTAAAAAATTGATTGTTTGAAATAAATTTTTAATTAAAATAAACAAAATTAACTGACTTAGTCATCGGATTTCGATCAAAATAATTATAGTATCAATTCATTTTTTAATTAAAAAATTTGAAAATTTCAATCATGGACATAATATTTCTAGTTTAATAAAAAGATAAATGTGTCAATTAAGTTTTTTTTTACTTTTGGAATTTTTTTTATTTCAGACTCACATAGACTATTCAGTCATTTGTGGCATACTTTTAATGATTTTAGGATTTTAAACTCGCTCACGATTTTATTCATGCTGATTGTTTAAATCAGACTACGAGCAAAATTACGTAGACAGCTGTACGCCTGGTCGTATAATTAATAGCGCCTACCCGATATTGTCGACGACGAACTTTTTTTTGGGAGATATTGGACTCTCAGCACCATCAAGAAGTAGGCTTCAAATGTACTTGATGACTCAATGATGAGATACAATAATGGTCATGTGTGAGGGGAATTTTCGTGAGTCAAGAGGATTTTCATGAGTCAGAAGACTTTTTGTGACTAGAGTTTTCAGGAGTCATGAAATTTATATACGTGAATTCTTTCCTCGTGTCATCAGTGCGCGTGTATGAAAAATCCCACTCGTGAGTGCGAGTCTTTAACCCTCTAATGCCCAATCGAGCCTTTAGGCGGGCTTCGTTAAATCAGGAAGCTTTTAATAAAAAACGCCTTAAGACAACAAAAATGGGTAAAATAAAAAGAAAACTTATGGCGATTTCGATTGGGAAAAAAGGTGCAACATTTTCGAAATTGATTGCAAAATATCAAGGACACTATCTTAGATTTTGGATCCGGTATCCCTCATAATATTATGAATTAACAATAACTTTGGAATGACAATATCATTTGGGCGAAAAAACAATGAGGGAAAAAGTAGTGTAACACCAAGGCAACATATTTTTTGCGAAACGAAAACGCCCTTAGTTAAAACTGTTCAAGAGGCTTTGTAGCATAACAGGTTGGCTGATAAGTCCCCGTTCTGACACATAGATGGCGTCGATAGTATTAAATGCGTATTATTTTTATATATTACCAACCTTCAAATGATTCGTGTCAAAATTTGACGTCTGTAAGTCATTTAGTTTGTGAGATAGAGCGTCTTTTGTGAAGCAAATTTTGTTATTGTGAAAAAATGAAAAAAAGGAATTTCGTGTTTTGACAAAATACTGTTTTCTGAAGGTGGAAGCAATAACTTGGCTTGATAATGACTTTCCGGACTCTGCCCCAGGGAAATCAACAATAATTGCTTGGTATGTAAAATTCAAGCGTGGTAACATGAGCACGGAGGCCGGTGAACGCAGTGGACGCCCGAAAGAGGTGGTTACCGACGAAAACATCAAAAAGTCCACAAAATGATTTTGAATGACCGTAAAATGAAGTTGATCGAGATAGCAGAGGCCTTAAAGATATTAAGGGAACGTGTTGGTCATATCATTCATCAATATTTGGATATGCGGAAGCTATGTGCAAAATGGGTGCAGCGCGAGCTCACATTTGACCAAAAACAATAACGTGTTGATGATTCTGAGCGGTGTTTGCAGCTGTTAACTCGTAATACACCTGAGTTTTTCCGTCGATATGTGATATGTGGATGAAACATGGCTCCATCACTACACTCCTGAGTCCAGTCGGCTGAGTGGACAGCGACCGGTGAACCGTCTCCGAAGCGTGGAAAGACTCAAAAGTCCGCTGGCAAAGTAATGGCCTCTGTTTTTTGGGATGGGCATGGAATAATTTTTACCGATTATCTTGAGAAGGGAAAAGCCATCAACGGTGACTATTATATGGCGTTATTGGAGCAATTGAAGGTCGAAATCGCGGCAAAACGGCCCCATATGAAGAAGGAACAAGTATATACGGCCGTAAGTTCAGCCAGGCCGAATCTTATGTACCCTCCATCATGGATTGCGTAGAAACTTCTACGAAAGACTGTCATCCAGAAATTTCAACTCACATGGTTGTTAAATAGCATATGCTACCACCACGTACCAAATTTCAACCAGATCGGATGAATTTTGCTTCTCCAAAAGGCACCGGAGGTCAAATCTGGGGATCGCTTCATATGGGAGCTATATATTATTATGGACTGATACGAACCAATTCCTGCATGATTGTTGGATACCCTATACTAACATCACGTACCAAATTTCAACCGAATGGGAAGAATTTTGCTCTTCCAAGGTGCTCCGGAGGTCAATTTATGGACCGATATCGACCAATTTTTGCATCGGTGTTTGAGGCCATATATTAACATCACGTACCAAATTTCAACTGAATCAGATGAATTTTGGTCTTCTAAGAGGCTCTGGAGGTCAAATCTGGTGATCGGTTTATATGGGGGCTATATATAATTATGTACCGATATGGACCAATTTTTGCATGGTTGTTAGAGACCATATACTAACACCATGTACCAAATTTCAGCCTGATCGGATGAAATTTGCTTCTCTTAGAGGCTCCGCAAGCCAAATCGGGGGATCGGTTTATATGGGAGCTGTATATAATTAGGGACCGATATGGACCAATTTTTGCACGGTTGTTAGAGACCCTATACTAACACCATGTACCAAATTTCAGCCGGATCGGATGAAATTTGCTTCTCTTAGAGGCTCCGCAAGCCAAATCGGGGGATTGGTTTATATGGGGGCTACATATAATTATGGACCGATATGGACCCATTTTTGCATGGTTGTTAGAGACCATATACTAATACCATGTACCAAATTTCAGCCGGATTGGATGAAATTTTCTTGTCTTAGAGACCTCGCAAGCCAAATTTGGGGGTCCGTTTATATGGGGGCTATACGTAAAAGTGGACCGATATGGCCCATTTGCAATACCTACATCAATAAGAACTACTTGTGCCAAGTTTCAAGTCGATAGCTTGTTTCGTTCGGAAGTTAGCGTGATTTCAAGAGACGGACGGACGGACGGACATGCTCAGATCGACTCAGAATTTCACCACGACCCAGAATATATATACTTTATGGGGTCTTAGAGCAATATTTCGATGTGTTACAAACGGAATGACAAAGTTAATATACCCCCCACCCTATGGTGGAGGGTATAAAAACTGTTGTTCCACCAAGACAACGCACCGTGCCACAAGTCATTGAGAACGATGGCAAAAATTCATGAATTGGATTCGAATTGCTTCCCCACCCACCGTATTCTCCAGATCTGACCCCCTGCGACTTTTTCTTGTTCTCAGACCTCAAAAGGATGCTCGCAGGGAAAAAATTTGGCTGCATTGAAGAGGTGATCGCCGAAAATGAGGCCTATTTGGGGCAAAACAGAAGGAGTACTACCAACATGATATTAAAAAAATTGGAAGGTCGTTATAATCGTTGTATCGCTCTTGAAGGGAACTATGCTGACTAATAAAAACGAATTTTGATAAAAAAATGTGTTTTTCTTTGTTAGACCGGGGACCTATCATCCAACCTGTTATACTGAACTTTACCATATAAATTATTCTTGTTTAGTTTTCTTGCTTTTGTGTCGTTAAAATTGAATATGTAATCAACTGGCAAAAAAATTGGGGCATTAGAGGGTTAAGTGTTTTAGGATTGACTACGGAGTTTGACTTTATGATTATATGTGAGAGTGAGAGTGAAATATCACTCACATGAACACTTCTAATCTTAAAAGATCGCACGAGTCATTTTCTGCATGAATTGTTTCTAATGAAATTGGATAAGAAACGCAATCTGGGACCATGTCTACGCACCAACCGAAGAAGTTTCTCCAACGTTTCAGGCCAGTTAAAATAAAAATCAAGGAACAGTTGAAATAGTGGACTGCCCCAGATGATTGATCTGCGAGTATCACATCGGTTGAAAATGTGATGGTCCCAGTTCTGTGGCATTCACAAGGTGTTATCCAAATCGACTATGAGGGGGACGTCTAGTGGTTACAGGGGCCGATCAATGCAGATTTGAAATTTAAACAGCCCACTTTAATCTTCCCCATTACACTTGTCTCATTGCAGGGTCTCAACTGAACTAGGAAATTTTGTTGTATTCACTATATACTCCTAATAGAAAATATGTGGAATACAGCAGGAATAATGGATGTCGTAGTCACGAAGGCCTATTTTGCAGGCTTCTCGATGCCTGCAAAATAGGACTTTTTAGAATATAGACTTTGTTAAGTACCTAACAGGCCATTTTAGTATGAGAATTAGATAAGAAAGCAACTCACTTTTTTCTAAAAACTCATTATTGTACTAACTCAGTAAGGAGGGTTTAAAGTATCATATGGTCGGTTTTGCCTAACTTAAAAAAAAAAAATTCTTTCCCTATTACCCTTTTTTAGAATTTTTGTACACGTGTCATATCCCCATTATTTGTCTACTTAACAAAGTAAACACTAACCACTAAATCCTTTGATTTATTAAAGTTTTCAGAAATGTTGAATATTTATTTTCTCTAGAATATTTGGCTACCAATTTGTAAGCACTTACAACAAACGAAAGTTCTCTAAAAATCTCCGAAAAATCCCATGAAACGCCTGAAGTTATAGTTAAATTTGCCACAAATAAAAGTTTGCCATGAAAACCACAAACAACACAGCTTTTACAATTGTTAAATCTAATTTTATTTTATTTTCTAAAGCTTTTCATCTTTTTCTGGCATTCTAACAAGGTAGACTTCTCCTTCAGCTATAAATGCTGTTACATTACCAGCTTACCTGATTGAGGATGGTTAGAGAATTGCATCTGTTTGTTTGCATTCTTATTTCCTTTGTCTAGTGGATGCTAAAAGCTAATTTTTTCACAATATTTGCTTTAGAGCAAACAGGAAGGAGGACAATTGTATGTGTTTGTGTGGATGAGTGAGAAGGAGAGAGATTCTATACATATGCTTGCGGATTTTATAAAAATATCATGAGCTAGAATTGTCAAAGTGACCACATATGAAACGTATCCTAGGACCTTTGTTTGGATCTGGAGCTACTCGCAGTAGTGGTAGTTGCTTGAGCTCAAAAGCTAAATGAAAAACCAAAAGCCAATTAGTGGTCCATCCATCCATCCACAATGGAAATGGAAAAAAGGTAATAAAATTAAATTATCTATTTGAAGCAGAATATTAAATTGACAGCTTTCATGTTGACTTTAATTATTCCTTCTCTTTTCCTATTCCATTTTGCAGAATTCTACATGGTCATCCAACCAGTTAAACAATAACAAATACAAACCCTATCTGACATAGGATATGAAATAAAAAGCTAATTTAATGGAAATAAGTTAAATGACTTATTGAAGCTATGGATTGTAGCTTTTATTATTAAACTATGATGTGGATGATGATATCCAAGAGATCGAAAAGTAGTTCTGACCCAATAAGATAGTATAACATCACAATCTTATTCTGACACCCACATTTCTAACTCGACAGAAGAGTTGAGTTAATATTTTTCTTCTATATACGAATAAGAACAAATCAAATCAAGTGATATTAAAAGCTTTTACTTTTATTAAATTAGATGACATCTTTTTCTCCACTCATTTGATTAATAAATGGAAGACATCGAGAATTTATATAACTCCTACAATAATCATTCCCTAAGGATACTGTCGTCCTTACCTTCTTTCTTCATGCCTTTGTTAGACATTAATTTTATACACAGATTAGTTTCAACGATATTACAACACCCTGGTTTCACTATTGTGGATTACAAGTTTTTGTTATACGATATAAGACCACGGAAAAAATAATATACCGCAGACCAAATACAACAGACAAAGTAACAACAACAGAATCAACAAAGTGGAGCAATATAGCAACCGCTTTATGAAATCCAACCAACAATGGACTACAAAACAACAACAAAGCTACCAATAACAATATTGGCAAACAAGACGAAAAATATTCATAATACCCCCCAAATGAGTCAGCTGGAAGCTCCTGCGGGCATAGAGCAGTAAGCAGCAGTCACACTAACAGCTACTGTAGCCAATATCAATGACACAAGTGACACAATGACAGCGTCGACGACAACAACGACGACGGCGACGACAACAGCGACACAATAATATCCAGGTAATGATTTGGTAAACAAAGCAAATTCCAAGTCTTTGCCTTTTTCATTTGCTCCTTCTCGTTTTCCTTATTATTACGCGTCTAAAGAATATCCTTTAGTTTTTTAATTAATTTAAGTACCAGCGCCCTTGCAAAAGAAAGGAACACACCAAGGAACAGCATCTTACAATGGAGTAAAAATGGAGTAAAAATGAAATGTGTATACACGAAGCGTGTAATAGCTTAAGTGTTCAGGTAATAAGCCAGACCATTCCCAAAGTTTCCATCAGGCAGATAATTTGTGCCAAGATGTAGTGGCAAACGGTGAATGGCGAATGATAGGTGGGTGAGGGGTAGTTGAGATGGTGCAGGCATTAAAATACCATAAATTAGTGTACTTTGATGGAACACGTAGCATATAACAATACAAGCTCATTGTTCTTAAGTAGCTCAATGGTCCATTCGGTGATGGGGGACGGCGGTTGGGGTACTAATGATGGGTGTGAAGTTTGTGGTGTGACGATGGGGTATTGGGGCATCCTCATAAAAAACAAAAGACCACTCATAAAAACTTGAGCTTTCTCTGAATGGTTTAATTATTTTGTTGTGAGTTGAGAATTTTCACGGCCCTCCCATGGATGTGTTCCCCTCCGCCCGAAATACAGTCTTCCTTTTGCATGAAACTGGAACTGTGTAATGCAGCGTGAGCAACAAAGGCCTTTACTTGTAATGGGCTTTTAAAAGGATTTTCTGTTTCCTCCAATATCATGGTGAAGGTTTAATGGGCTTTTTATTTTATGCCTATATTCCGGAATTTGTTGTTATTGCTGTTGTTATCTTTGTGAAATGCTAAACCAAAAACCATCACATTCTGTAATAAAAAACCTTCACTTGATTACCTGTAAAATTTGAACGTATTTTCTTTCCTGTCGTTGTTTTTATGGACTTGAGAATTGTAATAGACTTTATTCAGTCAACCCTTAGAAATACGCACGATATTTAAGATTAGAGTAGCGTGAGTGACACACACAAAGTGAATCACTTATATCACCACCATTGGTCACGTGTAAAGTGCAATAGAGTTTAATAAGAGAATTTTACCTAAATTTTAGGATACAAAAAGATCACAAATTTTTGAGAAAATTTATCATATAAAAACATTTAAATTGAATGAATAATTATGGAGCTTCTTTTAATATTTGTAACTACCATATAGGTGGTGTATATAAAATAAAAATTTAATCCGTCTAAAATGAAAATGATTCCATTCTTCAACTGAATAAGTTCTGAATTGATTGATCGGCATGATCACTGTCAGTATTATCAAAGGGGTTCGGGATGCCCATTACAATTTTTGTTAGGAAAATCAACGAAATTTTAAACATCAGGTTTTCGATTATGGAAGTATTTTGATTTAGGCAAGAGAATAATGTTCTCCTCGCATAAAATAATTGGGTATAAATATTTGCCAACGCTGATTTTGTATACCTTGCGCCACACTGTGGAACAGGTTATTATAAGTTAGCGCATATGTTTGGCAAAAATTCTCAGGGTGGGCTCCTGAGTCGATATAGCCATGTCCGTCCGTCTGTGAACGCATTTTTGTGATCAAAGTCTAGGTCGCTGTTTTAGTCCAATCGACTTCAAATTTGGCACAACTATGTGTTTTGACTCAGAATATAATCCTATTGATTTCGGAAGAATTCGGTTCAGATTTAGATATAGCTCCCATATATATATTTCGCCCGATATGAACTTATATGGTCCCAGAAGCCAGAGTTTTACATTAATTTGCTTAAAATTTTGCACAAGAAGAACAATTAGTACTTTAGTCAAGAGTGCCAAATTTTTTTGAAATCGGTTCAGATTTAGATATAGCTCCCATATATATCTTTCGCCTCATATGGACTTATATGCCCCCAGAAGCCAGAGTTTTACCCCTATTTGGTTGAAATTTTGCACTAGGAGTACAATTAGTAGTGTAGTCAAGTGTGCCAAATTTTATTGAAATCGGTTCAGATTTAGATATAGCTCCCATATATATCGTTCGCCCGATTTACACTCATATAACCACAGTGACCATTCATTTACTCCGATTTACTTGAAATTTTGCACAGGAAGTAGAATTAACATTCCAACTGTCTGTACCAAATTTGGTTGAAATCGGTTCAGATTTAGATATAGCTCTCCTATATAGCTTTCGCCCGATTTACACACATATGACAACAGAGGCCAATTTTGTACACCGTTTTAGTTGAAATTTTGCACAGGGAGTAGAATTAGCATTGTAGCTATGCGTGCCAAATTTCGGTTCAGATTGAGATATAGCTCCCATATATATGTTTTTCTGATTTCGACAAAAATGGTCAAAATACCAAAATTTTCCTTGTAAAATCGCCACTGCTTAGTCGAAAAGTTGTAAAAATTACTCTTATTTTCCCAAACTTCTAATACATATATATCGGCGATAAATCATAAATAAACTTTTGTGAAGTTTCCTTAAAATGATTCAAATTTAAATGTTTCCAATATTTGTTTATTAACATTGTGTGCCACCCTAGAGCATTAGACTTAAATTTTGAGTCTATAGATTTTGTACAAGTCTATCAAATTCTGTCCAGATCGAGTGATATTTAAATGTATGTATTTGGGACAAACCTTTATATGTAGCACCCAACACATTTGACGGATGTGATATGGTATAGAAAATTTAGATCTATGAAGGGTATAATATAGTCGGCCCCGCCCGACTTTAGACTTTCCTTATATGTTTTTGTTTGTTTTTAATTTCTGAAAGTTTTGTAATTTTCTTTCCATTCAAATACGCCTAAAAGATGTCTAAATATAAATTTTTCGCTTCTCATATAATAATTTAATCGAGCAGATATATGCAGCGCCTACAAGTATGCAACGAAATTTATCTATAGTGCGAAAAGCAAATTACTCTGTGTCAGTATTGCCGGTATTGCGGAATTGTCGAAATGTCATCGCATCTGCTATTCTCCTTCTATTTATATATCTCGAGCATTAACAGATTTGAACTAGCAGTTCAATGATTCCGTATGTATACCCATATTCTGATGACGGTTGAATCGAATGATAGTTTTGTGTTTTGATGTTATTGTAACTCGCAATCTGACATAAGAAAACTTTTATACGTTTCAAATTTTTAAATTATTGCGGATTTTCTACAGATGGCCCTATTCGTTTATTCCTTGTTTTCATAATAAAAACTTGTCCAATATTTATTGGGGATTTTTGTAAGGATTTTTTTATTTGAGGATTTTTGAGGACGAAACCATCCCAATTTGGGGACAAGAGCTAGGAAAATACTGGCAACACTCTATGCGTAAACTAATTGTCAGATTCGTCTGAAAACAAATACTTCACAGTTCTACACAAAAATAATGTAGACATTTAAATTGTTTTCTTTTTTTTTTTTTGATAATCCTTTGGAATGATCTTGATGGTCAAATATGTTTGGGGATTCGTACGAATTTTTTTATGCTGAATTTTAAATTGAACCTACTTTTATTGTCATTGTATACCTACATTTAGTTCGTTAAATATTGAAAACCTACTAGGAAAAGAGAAATTGTGATGGGAAATTTTCAAAACAAAAATTATAAATTTAACCTGAATAATAAATATCATAAGTAGATGAATATTAACAAGTACATACGGCCGTAAGTTCGGCCAAGCCGAATCTGATGCACCCTCCACCATGCATTGCGTAGAAACTTCTACGAAAGACTGTCATCCACAATCGAAGTACTTGGGTTGTGATATCTTAAAACTTTTTAACATCGTTTTCTAAATTGTGAGTTAGTCCATACGTGGTATATATTAGACAAAAATTTATGTATAGGTAAGTATACAAATATTTACGAATCGACATGGAAATTGAAATATGGGGGTCGCTTATATGGGGGCTATATAGAATTATGAACTTGATATGGACCAATTTTTGTGTGATTGGGGATTGATTTATCTGAGGGTTTTATATAACTACAGACCGATATGGACCTAGTTAGGCATGGTTGTTAACGGCCATATACTAGCACAATGTACCAAATTTCAACTCGGATGAAATTTACTCCTCCAAGAGGCTTCAAAACCAAATCTCGCGATCAGTTTATATGGGGGCTATATATGATTATGGACTGATATGGACCACTTTTGGCATGGTTGTTAAATATAATATACTATCACCACGTACCAAATTTCAGCCGGATCGGATGAATTTTGCTTCTCCAAAAGGCACAGGAGGTCAAATCTGGGGATCGGTTTATATGGGGGCTATATATAATTATGGACTGATGTGAACCAGTTCCTGCATGGTTGGTGGATACCATGTACTAACATCACGTACGAAATTTCAACCGTATCGGATGATTTTTGATCTTCCAAGGGGCTCCGGAGGTCAGGGGATCGGTTTCTGTGGGGCCTATATATAATTATTGACCTATTTCGACCAATTTTTGCATGGGTGTTTGAGGCCATATATTAACACCACGTACCAAATATCAACTGAAACACATGAATTTTGGTCTTCCAAGAGGCTCCGGAGGTCAAATCTGGTGATCGGTTTATATGGGGGCTATAATTATGGACCGATGTGGACCAATTTTTACACGGTCATTAGAGACCATATACTAACATCATGTACAAAATTTCAGCCGGATCGGATGAAATTTGCTTCTCTTAGAGGCTCCGCAAACCAAATCGGGGGATCGGTTTATATGGGGGCTATATATAATTATGGACTGATGTGGACCAATTTTTGCACGATTGTTAGAGACTATATACTAACACCATGTACCAAATTTCAGCCGGATCGGATGAAATTTACTGCTCTGAGAGGATCATCAAGCCAAATTTGGGGGTCCGTTTATATGGGGGCTATACGTAAAAGTGGACCGATATGGCTCATTTGCAATACCATCCGACCTACATCAATAACAACTATTTGTACCAAGTTTCAAGTCGATAGCTTGTTTCGTTCGGAAGTTAGCATGATTTCAACAGACGGACGGACGAATATATATACTTTATGGGGTCTTAGAGCAATATTTCGATGTGTTACAAACGGAATGACAAAGTTAATATACCCCCATCCTATGGTGGAGGGTATAAAAATAAGTAAAATATTACATGTTTAACATGGACTCGTTTTCTATGGGCATATGCTCATGGTTACCATAGAAATAGTCTCGAGTTTTTTTTTTTTAATTTTTGCGTTCGACTAGCCGATTTTGGCCAACCTCTAAAGCCGATTCGATTTGTAAAAATATCAAAAATCCCTGTCGCTACATCGTATCTACTCAAACAATTCCACGAAAAAAAAACTGATATAAATGCATACAATTCGTATTTTTTTATAAATGTAATGGGCTCTATTTTAAAAGTTTGTGTGCCACGAATGAAATTCATGCTCCTTGCTTCCAATGGGAACCTGAATAGATATCAGCTCCTTCACACTATTCTGATATAAAAATAATTAATGACCCTATATGTTCCCGAAAAATGTAAATAGGTTTAGATCTGGATTAGAAAACACGTCCACAGAGTCGGTAAAAATATTAGAACTTTAATCTCACGTTTCCATCTCTGTTTATATTACCATGCGGAATTCACATATAGGCGCTTTACTATCGCATGTCTAATTGAAGTTTGTTATATTAAAAGCAAACGCATAAACCGGTTTTAATGAGGAACAATTAAAAAAACTATTCCCAAAAAGGCAATTTATCGTCTTTAATGGAAATAATGTGTATAACTTAGAGATCAATTCTAAGGTGTATATTAGAAAGTAATATGAAGACATCCACTTGTTCCACATGTTTTCACCATAGTGGTGAATTGTTTATATGTTATATAAAATATCAATTGAAATGACTAAACTTTCCGCAAAAAATAATGAATTGCACAAAAGAAATTTACCAATACATATGGAAACCCAACTGCTTACTTCAATAAAATTCGTTTAAAATCTAAAAATAAATTTCGGCCTTGTGAAAAGCCCAAGCTAGAAATTTACTAAACATTGAACACATTTTTCACAAATTCACAAAAATGTTATTTCATAACCTGACCAACATTTATTTCAACATTTTAAATATTAACGACATTTTTTATATTCCATCTAATAATTTTATTGTGTAAAACTTAACGTAATGGATATTTTGTATACTTTCGTATCTTACTAACAAAATAATGAAATTTGATTAAATTTATCGAAATTAAAATCCATAAACCATATACTCTTATGCAAGAGATACTCTGACCATTGAACAGTGGCCAGGCTTCTGTTCGAAAATTTTTGGAAAAGTTTCTCCTTTATTTACACATTCACTTTGTAGCAGATTTTCTTGTCATTATCGCAATAATCTCCATTGACCACTCTCCTCACACCATTCATTCAAGGACAGAGAAAACTTTTGCATGCCAAGGTTGCTAACGAGAGTGCAGGACATGCTGTAGATAATATCGATGATATTGGCAATGTGACAATTTATGATGGAATAAACAAGAGGATTGTTGGAAATATTTTCCAGAACTTCACCAGATGTTCTCCGATGTTGTGAAGAACTTTTGTATGGCCTTAGTGCAAGCAATAATTACTATTTGCATTTGGGGGGCCGGCTAATACCCTTAAGACAGCCCAAAGTTATTTGGTCTTACCGTATGAATATCTTCAGGTTACTACCATGGGATGGATTGAAGCTTTGCAAACCCCAAGGTCCAGTGTATGCGTAAGGCCTTGGTTGAAATGAGAGGAAGGTAAATGATGAGATTGCAAAAATGTTTATTTTGGAAAATGAAATTTTTATATTTGGCCATAAAGTAAATTGTCCAAGGTATGCCAAGAGTATATCCAGAGAGTAGCAAATAAATAAATTTCATTGTAAAATAAACAGGGGACCACATTTTCGAGTATCTTTTGTAATAGTGTATAGCATTGTATATGAGAAATGTTCAAGAAAAACTATATTATATATATTTTATAACTAAGGTGGACAATTTTTATGAAACCCCTAATTTACTCAAAATCTCGTAAGGAAATGGAACAATTTTTATTATTTATTGGGAAGAGGCTGATAAATCCTTGTGTACTTTCGTGGCCAAATAGAAGTAAGGTCATTAGCGTAGCTGGACCATTTTCCTAGGGGGGGGGGGCTATAGCCCCCCTAGCTAAAAATTTATAGATGAACTTATAGGTTCAAATAATGTTTTATTTCATAAAAGTGAATAAAAAATTAGACATCAAAATAACTCGACAATTAATTTATAATAAAGCAACTAAACTAAAGCAACCACACTTTTCCCAGCAAAAAAATTGTGAGTTGTTCTAAAGGCACAACTTTAAAAGTACTTCCAAAAATGTCCTCAATTATTTTAACTACACAGGAAGTTTTTTTACTTAATTTTTTTCATATTTTAATGTGTAATTTTTTGTTTCTTTTTTTTCAAATAGTTTAAAAAAAGAGTAAGAATAAATAAATTGGTACAAATTATTCAAATTTGACACAAAACTGCTAAATCCATTATAGAAAAATCGATAGTTTTGGAAATTTTTCGAGGAAAAACGTTTCAAACAAGCGTCAGAATGCATTAAAAATCATAAAAAAAATATAAAAATTATTTATTTGGGAAAATATCACAAAATTTTTTAATTCACATTCAAAACACTGAATTCGGATCTCACCTTAAGAAGTGATGCAAATTCATTGCAACGACTCTTGAAACGGTGGACATTTGTCCTATGACAAGCTCATATTACATTCATTGCTTCTCCGCCAATTTTGCACCACTTCTAGACCCAAAAAGAACATTTTCACTGCTTTTTTTGGCGACGCTTTTTCGCAGCATTATTAAGATATTAATTTATGAAAGAATAATTTTAATATCAATTACTATTTTTTAATTAAATTGACTAGACTAAATTAATCATAAGTTCAACCACAGCTTTATTTCATAAATATCTGATTTCAAACATTGCCATCGGCAACTGCTACCACAACCCAAGTAATTCGATTGTTCATGAAAGTCTTTAGCGGAACTTTGTGCGATTGTATATACTTGTTTAATTTTTATAAAAATTTAAAAAAAAAACTATTGACATTTATTGAAAAATGGAAAATAATAAATAGAGTTTCAAATTCTGGGGGGGGGCTTACATTTTTCTGGGGGGGTCTAAGCCCCCTCCCCAGAGGCCTTCCTACGCTTATGAGTAAGGTACACTGAAAAAAATATTGACCTAATGTGAAACCCAAATTTTAGATCACACAATTTACACAATATTAAGGACAAATTTAATTTTAATTTTATTTACTTTAAATTTATTCAAAAAAAGTTTATTTTGATGTTTGAAAATTAAGTTTAGGAAACGAATCTTTGAAACTAGCGTCCCTCTGGCAAAGGTGCATGCCTTGAATGCAAAATCGTTAAAGAAATATGAAAATCTTTGCATTCAAGTAATTTTTTTTGTTGAGTGTAAATTATTAACAATCTTTTCCCAAGTCATTACTAGGGAATCTCTACGATATTAAGCATTTTGTTTTATAAATTATCAGTAAAGACAAATTCTTATATTTTCGCTAAAACATGGTTAATAGATAAGAAACCCGAAACTATTGTGATTATATGCAGCCTAAAATTATGCTACATTTTTGTTTGTTAGAAACAGTGATACCATTTGGTGCTTTAGCGCCTGCTTTTTGATTTCCAAAAAGCACCAAATTGTCTTTTTAGTGCTTTTTCAAAAGATGCACCAATTTGGTGCTTTCTGGCGTTGCTTTTGGTACTTTCTTTCAATTTGAACAGTATTGATCTTGATTGACGACATCTTTTCAAACAAAAACTACGATCACACTGTCTGAAGGTGACTGTTATGAAGGTGGTTTTGAAAACTCTGGCGATGAGTGCAGAATTTCTGAACTGGAAAAATATGTCATCGAAAGCAGTAATAATTGAAATATGAAAAAACCGTTTTAATATTAGAATGCTAGATAATATTTCCAAATTTAATTTCGAAAAATTATTAAGTCCTCTGAAATAACATATTTTGAAATTTGATATTCACTACTGATCATTGAATTGAATGAACGTAAAAAAGCATTAAATATTATGAAGCTTTACGCTTGGATAGAGGTTCATAATTTCATAAAACTAAAAATTCTTAAAATAAAATCAATACCCAAAAGTTACACCTTTGGAAATTTTAAGTTTGAATTTTAGTTGGCTGGATTGGTTTTTTGGTGGGAACTAGTATGTTAGAATTTATAATATATTTTTGGTGCCTTTATGCCCTTCGGGAGTTGGCATCACTGGTCAGAAATTGCAGTGTTGTCATATCTTAATGTATTCCAACAAAATATCTGTCGCAGGCGATTACAAAATGATTACCAATTTCTTGCCATTTTTTTTTTTCTCACCGAGAGAGATCTTCCAAATAAAGGAAAGAAGCAGCAAGAAAACTGTCTTAACAAGGAATGGCGAAAAATTTTATTAGATTTATTTAAAAAACGTATGGACACCTGGAAAGCATATTGAGAATCCAACCTCAGTGGTCTTCGAAACTCCACGGCTCAATTCTACACCTAAAAAAATGAACTCATCAAGAAGGAAATTGAGTTTAGTTTTAGATTTTTCAAAAATTCAAATTCATAATCAATTTCATTCACTTGCTATTTTGAAGAAAAAAAATATTTGGAAAAACATTAAGGAATTCTGAACTATTTGAATTTGTTAGAATTTTGTTAAAAAATCGAATTGATTTAATTAATTTGACTAACGTAAAGAAATAATATTTAAGTGAAGGAAATATTATCCAATTGGGGAACTTTAACTTAAAAACATAACATTTTCCATTCACCAAAAAAATTAAATTGGGTTTATTACTGTTACTAAAACCCTGACCGCAACATTTTAAACCATTTAAAACTTTTTTCTTCATTGTCATGAAATGTTTTAATGTTATGCGTAAAATATTCTTGCCAATGTTTTTCTTCATTCTTTTTTTTTTATTTCACCATCAATGCCATTGCAATATGAGCATACTTAAATCCTTTAATAGAAATAACCATAATTCCACAAATCCAATACAAAACTTTCATGCACTAATCGGTAAATCATAAACATTTACTTGGGCATTTTTGCCTTAGTTTTGCATTTAACCATGGCCATTTCCCATGGACTATCTTTAACATAATTTCCAAGCAATTAAATCACATCACATATTATTGGCATTCATCCAGTTTGCAGAACAGCGTCGTTATTGCAATGCAAAAAAAATGCTTCTGTGAACCATTCATAAACGAGGAAAAAGTGGTGTAGATTTTTTTTAAAGCTATAGCTATGTTTGTGTGTGTGTAGGGGGACAGTGATTTGGGTTTATGTTGGTGGTAGGGAAAAATTCAAGAACGAATTTTCTTGGTTTTATGAATGGCAGTTGGCTTTTCATGAACCACTACTGGTTTTGGGGCTTGTAAGCAAAATTACAAAATCGAGCTTTACAAAATTTTAAAATTTTTGGAAAGTCGACTTTGATGTCGATTTTTTAGACTAGTCCGCATAAAAAGATTGAGTGTACGGTCACACTAGACAAGTATTTGACCGAAATGAGTGTCAAACTTTTTTCCGGGAGCACTTTCGAAATATCTGGATGGGGGTTTTGGAAAATACTCCTATCGTCATTTTATATATCCAATATGAGCTAAAAATGTACCATTTACAAACATTTCATTGTTTGTAATTCAAAGTAGTCTTTTTGATTACAAGTCTAAATTTCTAAAACTGTAAAATGTGGCAGTTTTCAACAGCTTTTGCTCCACTGTAGATCACTCTTTGGTGTCCTCATAGTTTCATCGAAGAGTAAAAGCAAAAAAGCAATAAAAAAAACGAAAACGAAATCCTAAACATAAATGACAACCAAGAATTTTGTGGGGGTTCTATTTTCAAACATCTCTGGCAGTTGTAATGCAAGTGTTTTGTAATTCAAACTTTTTCGTTTGTTCATTCTCCATTTTTTTTCTTGAACTGGGGTTTCAATTCTGGTCTCTGGTACTGTCCTTTTCAGCTATGACTTTTGGGAGTTTTTAGTAATGTCAGTGCAGTTGGTTGCCATAAATTTGTTTGACTAACAGCAGAAGTATAACAGAGTACTAGAGAACAGAACAGAAACGAACCAGCAATGTATCAGCCCCATGGCCCCCATGTACATCGTCAGATTTTGGTTAAATACAAAATACGTATACACTCTCGAAGCAGTGAGTGTACAATCACACACACACACTTATATGTTATTCAAGATTTCAATGCAAATATGAATGAGAATTCGGTCAAGTTAGTGACAGGAAGCAGGGGCTGAAATTGCACGCGGTTTGAATGTCATTGTAATGTATTTGGGAAAAGAGAGAGAAGATTTTTAACCCGGTTTCCGGTTTATATTTGCTTGGGGTATAATAATTAAAGTATCCCAAAAATATAGGCAAAGGATTTTTTTTGTCAGAAACGAAATTTGATACAAACGAAGTTTTCTTTTGTGATTAAAACTTTTTATTTGAAAGCAAAATAGGTGACAGACAATGTTTACATTGGCTGTTATAAATTTGGATTTATTTGCACTTAAAGGAAATTCTTTTGTTTATAGAAAATTTCGTTCGGAGGAAATTTTTTATGTTTTCATAAATCAAATAGTGTTTGTTTATTTGTTTTTCTGTATGTTCCGAGTAAGCTCGACAAAAACTGAGCCGAAGTATTTGAAATCTTCAGGGAACATAGATGGTGATCATGTTGTGAATAAAAGATATCTCATTACTGGTATCTAATCGGGTAGGTGGACATCCTCCTCCACCAGCGAATTTTTAAAAATTAAACTTTCAGAGAAGGTTGAGGTGAGCTTTACTTTATTTTTCGATATTTCATCGCGAAGGGAGACATGTCTCCGATATACTTTAATATTATAGAGGACGTGGGCGAGGTTATGAAATTAATAAGCGATATTCCGATTTGCTTGACATTTTCAGAAAAGGTCCGCTATTTAATGTTTTTGCTTATTGCACTCAAAAAAAAGTGAACTCTCTATTTCACTAAAGCTAATTTAACTTTATTTTAGTTCATGGAATTATTATGGTTGGAGAAGGTTTTCCTTTACTCTAATAATTTTTTGCGTACGTTAGTTAAATGAACTAAAAAATGGCTAAAAATTATACAAAAATTAAGTATAAAGATTTACTAAATTCGTATTTCTTACAAAATAGTTCATTATTTCTTTAAATTTGTAAATTTTACTACAAATGCGTCCATCATGAACTTCGTGTGTCACTAAAGACATTCTTGCAATTTTGAACTCCAATTTTTTCCTTCAAACTACAAAATTTTCTTGAACAAGTGAAAAAAATTAATTATGTCTAACAAATTTTCTTGAATTTGGGTTCACTGTTTTCTCAGTGTGACCTTCCCTTTGCCCCAATTCTTTTAAAAACTTGATATTTTCAGAAATAGTTTTTTCTAAACAATGATCCGTTAATTAGTTTTTTGATATTTTATCGGGGGTGAGAGCTTCCATTGGCCCCAATTTTTTAAAAAACTAAATTACTCCGATTTACTTGAAATTCATAGAGAATCTAGGGGGAGATTTTGCAGTTCACATAGGCTGCATCAACACTTTTCGATATATTGGAGGGGGAGGGGACCTCCCCAATAACCAAAATTCGGCATTTGATTGTCTGATATTTGTATGGGGAGGGCTAGGCTACCTTACCGATATTTTTATTTAAAGCAGAGCGAAAAACTCAACTTCACAAATATACTCGAAATTTTCAAAGAATGTAGTGGGAGAACTTACAGTTAATATGGGATACAACAGTTTGCGATATATGTGCGGGGAAGGGGACCCCCCTTGATCACGAATTTTTCAAATTGAATTTGAAATTTTCATAGAATGTAAAGTGTGAGCCCTAGCAGGAAGTCGATGGTCCGGTTTGTCTGGGGGATTAACAAGAGTACGATCAAATATTGAACATTAAACCACACTAAAAAGACACACACGTGAAGAATGGATGGGGTTTCCGAATAAAAACTCTTGGATTTTCCGCACCCCATACGCATACGAAAAATTAGCAAATGACTCTCGTAGTCACCATTTTTGTAGAGAATTGTAATAATTACAATTCATTGTTGAAGGCTATTCCCTTTGAATCTCAAAAAATGTTAGGTTCAAAATTGACAGCCATCGAACCATAGGGTGCTTAAAAATAAAACCTCTGTTTGGAAAACCCTTTAAATGGGTAAATATGCCCATTCTCCCAAACACATTCCTTCACTGTTTTTCGGTTACAAAAGTTGACTATCGAAATCTTATGGATTTTACTACAATATTTTGCAATACGTTGGCATTGTTGGTAAAGTATGTGGTGGCATCAATAAATTTAAATTAGCAACAATTTTTTGTTTGCTCTTGGACGAAGACATTTCTTCTTCGTATCTCCATTTGGCTTGGCAGGAGCTGAAATTGTTGTAGCTGCTTTCTTTGAATTGTTTACAATTGGGAGCCAAATACTGACACACAATGCATTCGCATCGAAAAATCAGCTTTCATATTCAAATAGCATTCTAGACCAGACAACCCCAGAAAAATAAAAGGACAGCTACCAATGTAGCGGGAATGGTGAAGGAAAATGGGGTCATGTTTTACAATCATTTCCATATTTATGCACTTTGACGCATGGATGAAGCTTGTTGGTGTGTGTGTGTTTTTTTTATTAAATGTAAATATGTTAGAGACGGAGATACTATTGCGTGCTGTGGTTGTTGCAGAAATGGAGAGAACTATGGCATATATGTGGGTGAATATGTTTGAGTGTGGGGTCCGTAATGTCGGCAAAAAATTTGTGGTAATCAATATAAGCCTGGGGTAGTATTGTATCAAATATCTGGGTTTAAAATGAAATAGTGATAATGATGAACTTCTTGACAAATAGAATGTTGTGGAGTTGCTAAGATTGATGAAATAGGGAATCATTTTATATTGGATCCTTCAAAGTATCAAATAGATATTGTTCTGTTTGGGAACAATATGAAAAAACACAGACTATCCCAAAATTTTCTTGGGGCGTATTTCTCGGAGTTTTAAAGTATATATATTCTTGATCAGGGAGTAATTGTAAGACGATATAAGCATGTACGTCTGGCCGTCTGTCGGTCTGTTGTAATCACGCTACAGTCTTCAATAATGACGCTATCGTCCTGAAATTTGGCACAGATTCGTCTTTTGTCCGCATGCAGGCCAAGTTCGAAGATGGGCTATATCGGTCCGGGTTTTGATATAGCTCCCATATAAACTGATTCTCCAATTTGGGGGTCTGGGGCTTCTGGAAACCGTAGTTTGTATTCGACTTGCCTGAAATTGGAAATCTAGAGGTATTTTAGGACCACAAAATAGGTGTGCTGAAAATGGTGTGTATTGGTTCATATTTTGGTATAGCGCCCATATAGACCGATCCTCCGACTGATTCTCGGAGTATTAAAATATATACATTCATGTACGTCTGGCCGTCTACAATATTCAATAATGACGCTATCGTCCTGAAATTTGGCACAGATTCGTCTTTTGTCCGCATGCAGGCCAAGTTCGAAGATGGGCTATATCGGTCCATGTTTTGATACAGCTCCCATATAAACCGATGCTCCGATTTGGGGTCTGGGACTTCTGGAAACCGTAGTTTTTATTCGACTTGCCTAAAATTAGAAATTTAGAGGTATTTTAGGATCATAAATAGGTCTGCCGAAAATGGTGTGTATCGGTCCATAATTTGATATAGCCTCCCTATATAGACCGATCTCCCGTTTTTACATCTTGGACTTTTAGACACCGTAGTTTTTACTCAATTTGCCTGAAATTGGAAATCTAGAGGTATTTTAGGACCACAAGTAGGTGTTACGATAAAACGTGTCGATCCATGTTTCGGTATATCACCCATATAGCCCAATCTCATGATTTGACTTCTTGGGCTTCTAGAAACGGCAATTTTTTCCGATTTGTCTGAAATTGGAAATCTAGAGGTATTTTAGGTCCACAAATAAGTCTGCCAATGATGCTGTGTATCGGTTTATGTTTTAGTATTTATATCAAATAGACCGATCTCCAGATAACATATGACCTCTTGAGTGTTTAGACATCGCAATTTTTTCCGATTTGCCTAAATTCAAATCAAAAGGTATTTTGGGTCTACACATAAGTATCGATCGATTTTGATATACCCCCATATAGACCGATCTTCCGATTTGACTTCGAGATAAAATTAAATCCACCTGAAATTCTATATATGTATTTTCAAGTACCCTGGCGAAGAATTTTCTAAGGAAACAATTATACTTTTTGATTCATGGTGGTGGGTATTTAAGATTCGGCCCGGCCGATCATATGTCCGTATGTACTTCTTTTAATATAATATGTGTGGATGCAAGCATACATCAATTTAGAAATAGGCTATAAACATGTATTTGTTTAAAGAGAGTAAGACCGAGAGATATGCTGCCAATAAAAAATGGATGTAACCATTGGCAAATTCTGAGTCGATCTGAGCATGTCCGTCCGTCCGTCTGTTGAAATCACGCTAACTTCTCAACGAAACAAGCTATCGACTTGAAACTTGGCACAAGTAGTTGTTATTGATGTAGGTCGGATGGTATTGCCAATGGGCCATATCGGTCCACTTTTACGTATAGCCCCCATATAAACGGACCTCCAAATTTGGCTTGCGATTGCTCTAAGAGAAGCAAGTTTCATCCGATCCGGCTGAAATTTGGTCTCTAACAACCATGCAGAAATTGGTCCATATCGGTCCATAATTACATATAGCCCCCATATAAACCGATCCCCCGATTTGGCTTGCGGAGCCTCTAAGAGAACCAAATTTCATCCGATCCGGCTGAAATTTGGTACATGATGTTGGTATATGGTCTCTAACAACCGTGCAAAAATTGGTCCACATCGGTCCATAATTATATATAGCCCCCATATAAACCGATCCCCCGATTTGGCTTGCGGAGCCTCTAAGAGAAGCAAATTTCATTCGATCCGGTTGAAATTTGGTACATGGTGTTGGTATATGTTCTTTAATGACCATGCAAAAATTGGTCCACATCGGCCCATAATTATATATAACCCCCATATAAATCGAACCCCAGATTTGTCCTCCGGAGCCTCTTGGAGGAGCAAAATTCATCCGATCCGGTTGAAATTTGCAACGTGGTGTTAGTATAAGGCCGCTAATAACCATGCCAAAATTGGTCCATATCGGACTATAGTTATATATAACCGATCCCCAATCACACAAAAATTGGCCCACATCGGTTCATAATCATGGTAGCCACTCGAGCCAAAAATAATCTACTAAAATTTTTTTTATAGAAAACATTGTCAAAATGTTTTTTCTATAGAAAATTTTGTCAAAATGTTATTTCTATAGAAAATTGGTCCATATCGGACTATAGTTATATATAGCCGATCCCCAATCACACAAAAATTGTCCCACATCGGTTCATAATCAAGGTTGCCACTCGAGCCAAAAATAATCTACCAAAATTTTTTTATAGAAAACATTGTCAAAATGTTTTTTCTATAGAAAATTTTGTCAAAATGTTATTTCTATAGAAAATTTTTTCAAAATTTTATTTCTATAGAAAATTTTATCAAAATTTTATTTCTATAGAAAATTTTGTCAAAATTTTATTTCTATAGATTTTTTTTTTTTCAAATTTTATTTCTATAGAAAACTTTTTCCAAATTTTATTTGTATAGAAAATTTTTTTCCGAATTTTATTTCTATAGAAAATTTTTTCGAAATTTTACTTCTTTAGAAAATGTTGTCAAAATTTTATTTCTATAGAAACTTTAAACTTAATTATATACTTATTTAGTTTAATATATACCACGTATGGACTATGTGGTATATATTACGGTGTTAGGAAGTTTTAAGATACCTTGCCATCGGCAAGTGTTACCGCAACCCAAGTAATTCGATTGTGGATGACAGTCTTCAGTAGAAGTTTCTACGCAATCCATGGTGGAGGGTACATAAGCTTCGGCCTGGCCGAACTTACGGCCGTATATACTTGTTTTGATTTGCGTTTTATTTATTTTTTATTGGATTCAGAAGGTCTTTATTAATTTTCGCTAATAAAAAAATCTAAAAATTTCCAGTCTAATCTGTTATACTCGTATAGATATTTTTTCATATATTCAGATAAACAGTAGCTTAAGAAGAATAATTTATTAACCTACCTGAAGGATCCATACTCTTTTGTACAATATTTTGATCATAAAAGCAACATACATAAAATATGGAGTAAAAATGAAATTTTTACCAGGCCCAAACTGGTTGCACACTTGACAAAAATAGTTGTGATTACAAGAAAATAAATGAAATTTAATTTACTAAATTTCACTGTAATAAAAATTGTCATGAAAAATTTTACATCCGTCATAATAAATTTGCCAACTGGAAGGGCAAATAAGCAAATATGAGACAAAAGCGAGGAAAAAAACGAAAGTTATGACTGTTTTACTAGCACTAACTTCAATTTACATACATTTTTTGTGAGAAAATAAAAAAATGTTTGCATATTTTTTCAACGAGTAAGATCTTTTTCTTTCACAACATCTTGGAAGACATCTCAAACTCTCCAGTAATGGTATTGCACCCAATCTGACCTATAGTAGAGAAGAGTCAAGCCCTGTATCTTGTATTGAGTTCAGCATTCACCCAGTTCAGTGTTGTTGCATTCCTTTTTTTGAATTCTGCTTAATTTATGTCTTCATTTAATGTTTTTGGTTGTTGCCATATTTGTTGTCGTTGGGTAGAAAGCAAATTTCAATGTATCTCTGTTACCATCATCATTGCTTGGTCCATTGCAAGAAGCAAAAGTAACCAAGAATACTGGAATATTTCCTAGATATTTTCTTGGAGACAGTGACATTGGTTGTGTCGCTTTGTTTTGGTGGCATAGCAGAGTGACAACAATGATGACAGCTGTCCTGATGAAAAAGTCTCAATTGTGTAAAGGATCCTGTGATTTAATGCCAAGGATGTTTGTCATATTTCTATGTAACTTTGTAAATTGTGTTAGGGAATTTTATGAAAAATAGAATGGAAAAGAAATTCAAAATCACAGTATACGTAGTAGTACCATAGTGTCACTATTCCCATCCCACTAGGATGAGCTATACAATAAAAGAGAAACAAATTGTCGTGAAAAACATGTAAGAAAGAAACAGAGTCCTGTGGAATCGACTAAATGGAACACAACAACAAATCTAAGTTTAACATACTAAAAAAAAAACTTAAAAAAGAGGGAGAAACTTAGGAGTACATCTTCTGTACCTTTGTGTTGGGAATTACCCTAAAACCTATCAATATTTTCGATTTGTTGCAAAGCAACTGCCTTAGTTACCATTCCCTGTTTATCATGGAAGGCATAAAAACCTTTGAAAGTGAACATTATTTATTTTTTATTATGATGTTTTCATATCCATAACAAAAATTTCTACACAATTAGTTATGGGATTCGAATCGCCAACAAAGGATAACACAATTGGTTAATGGATACTACAAAAGCTCGTGTGTTTATGTAGAGTTGAAGGTTTGTGAGAGAAACCATGAAGCCTTAGGTAAAAAAAAATATTTATTAAGTTATAAGGTTTTATTACCTTCCTGGAAATGTTATCAATTCCATATGTGAAGCAGTAGAAAAATAAAACAAGTATATACGGCCGTAAGTTCGGCCAGGCCGAATCTCATGTACCCTCCACCATGGATTGCGTAGAAACTTCTACGAAAGACTGACATCCACAATCGAATTACTTGGGTTTTGGTATCTTAAAACTTCTTAACATCGTTTTCTAAATTGTGAGTTAGTCCATATGTGGTATATATTAGACAAAAAAGTTATGTATAGTTAAGTCTACAAATAATTACGAATCGATATGGACTTTTTGCACGGTACGTAGAGAGCCAGAATTGAAATATGGGGGTCCCTTATATGGGGGGTATATACAACTATGAACTTGATATGCACCAATTTTTGTGTGATTGGAAATCGATTTATCTGAGGGATATATATAACTATAGACCCAGATAAGCATGGTTGTTAACGACCATATACTAGCACAACGTACCACATTTATCTGAGGGATATATATAACTATAGACCCAGATAAGCATGGTTGTTAACGACCATATACTAGCACAACGTACCACATTTCAACTCACTCGGATGAAATTTGCTCCTCCAAGAGGCTCCAAAACCAAATCTCGGGGGCTATATTGGGGGCTATATATGATTATGGACTGATATGGACCACTTTTGGCATGGTTGTTAAGTATCATATACGATCACCACGTACCAAATTTCAAGCAGATCGGATGAATTGTGCTCCTCCAAAAGGCACAAGAGGTCAAATCTGGGTATCGGTTTATATGGGAGCTATATATAATTATGGGCTGATAGGAACCAATTCCTGCATGGTTGTTGGATACCATATACTAATATCACGTTCCAAATTTCAACCGAATGGGAAGAATTTTGCTCCTCCAAGGGGCTCCGGAGGTCAAATCTGGGTATCGTTTTATATGGGGCCTATATATAATTATGGACCGATTTCGACCAATTTTTGCATGGGAGTTTGAGGCCATATATTAACACCACGTACCAAATTTCAACTGAATCAGATGAATTTTGGTCTTCCAAGAGGCTCCGGAGGTCAAATCTGGTGATCGGTTTATATGGGGGCTATATATAATTATGGACCGATGTGGACCAATTTTTGCATAGTTGTTAGAGACCAAATACTAACACCATGTTCCAAATTTCAGCCGGATCGGATGAAATTTGCTTCCCTTAGAGGCCTCGCAAGCCAAATCGGGGGATGTGTTTATATGGGGGCTATATATAATTATGGACCGATGTGGACCAATTTTCGCAAGACTGTTAGAGACCACATGCTAATACCACGTACCAACTTTCAGCCGGATCGGATGAAATTTGCTTCTCTTAGAGCCTCGCAAGCCAAATCGGGGGATCGGTTTATATGGGGGCTATATATAATTATGGACCGATGTGTACCAATTTTTGCACGGTTGTTAGAGACCATAGACTAACACCATGTACCAAATTTCAGCCGGATCGGATGAAATTTGCTTCTCTTAGAGGCCTCGCAAGCCAAATTTGGGGGTCCGTTTATATGGGGGCTATACGTAAAAGTGGACCGATATGGCCCATTTGCAATACCATCCAACCTCCATCAATAGTAACTACTTGTGCCAACTTTCAAGTCCATAGGTTGTTTCGTTCGGAAGTTAGCGTGATTTCAACAGACGGACGGACATGCTCAGATCGACTCAGAATTTAAACACGACCCAGAATATATATACTTTATGGGGTCTTAGAGCAATATTTCGATGTGTTACAAACGGAATGACAAAGTTTATATACCCCCATTCTATGGTGGAGGGTATAACAAGTAGGTATCAGGCGGGTGGAGCAACTTAATAACACCCTTAAAATTTATTTAATAATTTTTGTCCTAAGGCAAGCCCATGTAAAAATTTGCACTACTTTTGGATCACAAGTTGAGGATCACCACTATTGTAGTACCGGGTATAATAAGTTGGTAAAATTTTTTGTAAAGGGTGATACGGTCAAAATTTGGTCAAGGGAAAACGCGTGTAAATAGGTGAAATCGTTTGTTTAAAAAATCAAATTAAATTTTTTTTTTCAAGTTCAATTAGTATAAAATTCAGGAAAAATATTCAGTTAGGCTTTCGCTTTTCCAAATCCGAATTGCCGGGCCTCACGCTTGACACCTGCCATCAGATTTTGTACAGCCACCTTGTCCACCTTCTTCGCCTCAGAAAGCCAGTTTGCCTTGAACTGCTGCTCGTCCTTAGCAGTTTTTTTGGTCTTCTTTAGGTTCCGCTTGACAATAGCCCAGTATTTCTCAATTGGGTGGAGCTCTGGCGTGTTGGGAGGGTTCTTGTCCTTGGGAACCACCTGCACGTTGTTGGCGGCGTACCACTCCATGGCCTTTTTACCGTAATGGCAAGATGACAAATCCGGCCAAAACAGTACGGAACAACCGTGTTTCTTCAGGAAAGACAGCAGACGTTTATTCAAACACTCTTTCACGTAAATTTCTTGGTTGACAGTCCCGGAAGCTATGAAAATGCTGCTTTTCAAGCGACAGGTACAGATGGCTTGCCAAACCAGATATTTCTTTGCGAACTTTGACAGTTTTATGTGCTTGAAAATATCTGCTACCTTTCCCCTTCCTTTTGCCGTATAAAACTCCTGTCCCGAAAGCCGACTACAAGGCTTTGACGTAGGTTTCGTCGTCCATTACCACGCAGTCAAACTTCGTCAGCATCGTCGTGTACAGCCTCCGGGATCGCGCTTTGGCCGTCGTATTTTGTTTATCATCGCGATTTGGAGTCACTACCTTCTTGTAAGTCGATAGTCCGGCTCGTTTTTTGGCTCGATGCATGGTTGTAGACGATACACCCAGCTTATGTGCGGCATCTCGGAGAGAGGTTAGGGTTTCGCTTGAAACTACCGGCAACTCTCTTTGTCGTCTCAGCGGCTTCCGGTTTTCGATTTCACCCCGATCCAGACTTCCTGGCTGGCGACAAACGTTCCCCAAACACTTTAATTACATTTGTAACGTTTGATTTGGCAACTTTTAGCGATTTTGCCAGCTGTGCGTGCGAGTAGCTCGGATTTTCGCGATGCGCGAGCAAAATTTTGATACGCTGCTCTTCTTGCTTGGACGGCATTTTGACAACGGAAGAGTGAATTCCAAAATCAAAATAGGAGCAACATTCTATACACACACACCTTCAAAATGAGGGATGTTCAGGTTTTTTAAATGGAAAATTGAAAGAAATACGTCAAGTTTATATTGACCAAAGGGTGATACGGTCAACCCTTTAACGCCAAGAAGGACCATCGTTTGGTGTTCCGATTTAGCTGTCCGTATGTTCATGTATTTTTGTGAGCAAAGTACAGGTTGCAGTTTAATTCCGATCGTCCTCAAATTACAGAGAAAAAAGTGAATATTTGAATCAAATACAAAACTTGTGATTTCAATTATTTTTGTATTTGATTTTCAGCTTATTACAAAAATCATGAATCCAATTACCAAAATTGTAAAGCCGTCGTAAAATTAATTTCAAATATTTGAATATTATGGCGTTTTCTTTTCTTGTATAAAATGCGAACTTCTTTTTGCAATTTGCCCGGAAAATTTACTTTTTAGGTTCTTTTCTAAAATAACAGGCAAAAGTGCGAAAAGGCTTCGAATTCTTTTGTTAAAATAGCGCCACGCATAGAGGCAAATTGCGGGCATTTTCAGCACCGCCGACAAACGAGAGTGCTGTGATTGCCCCTTTGAATTCTTTTCTGCCCGCTGAAACGACAGCATTTTTTAGGTTGCTGGCAACATTTAACAAAAGCGCATTCTGTACAGACAAAATGAAGGCAAAGTACTTTTTTCAGAAAAGAACACACCCTTAGTATTGAGTAGAGAGGTAATTTGAATTTGTTATGACATTTAAATGATACTATAATCAACCCAAATACATTAGTTTTTAAAGTATACAACGTTTTTAATTACGGTCGTAATTGAACTGAGTACAATGTTTATTAAATTTTGTAGCCTAGATTAATTACCGCCATAATTAAATTTATTACGATGGTAATCAATGTATTTCAGTAAACCAATAACTATAATAATTCAGTTAAGTGCGTAGAATACTGATTTTTAGAATACTGATTTATATAAATAATGTTTGTATAAAGAAACGTAAAGCCACACATATCTACATATCTGATTTAATGAAGACTCGAAAAAACGAGAATTTGCACCACCTGGTCCAATACTCATTTGACATGATTTGTTTAATCGTTTACACTTCATTTTCTGCAATACAGAAGAATCATTTTGAAATAAATACACGATTTTATATATTTGTAAGGTTTTTATCTTTTGTTCGGACAACCACGAACCATACCCTAATCCATGTAATTCTAATAGTCATCAAATATTTTTTGTCGTTAATGTAAATTGTTCCTTCATTTGCTTGGAACTGAAAAAAAAACGGGTGCGTTAGCTTGAGGTAAAAACAAATTTTTTTGTGAATGCTCGTGAGTAAAATTTCTTCAAAATCACGATCACGAAAAAATTATGATAAAATTAAATTTCAGGATAAAATTCACACGTTCGTGGCCAAAAATATTACTTCGTGAGTGAAATTTCTCTCACGCACATATCTCTTATTGACGTAAACGTGCTTTAGAATGAAGATACTTACAGTAACACAATGTTTTTTAATGAAACTTTTCGAAGTTGCGCGAATAATATTTTCGGGCGTACTTGCGATTCAGAGATCCGTGTTCTTTAAAGACCTATATGAAAATTATATTAGATTCTGTTTATATTTGTGTACTTATTTAATTATTTTTGTATACCCTCCACCATAGGATGGGGCGTATATTAACTTTGTCATTCCGTTTCTAACATATCGAAATATTGCTCTAAGACCCCATAAAGTATATATATTCTGGGTCGTGGTGAAATTCTGAGTCGATCTAAGCATGTCCTTCCGTCCGTCTGTTGAAATCACACTAACTTCCGAACAAACCACGCTATCGACTTGAAACTTGGCACAAGTAGTTGTTATTGATGTAGGTCGGATGGTATTGCAAATGGGCCATATCGGTCCACTTTTACGTATAGCCTCCATATAAACGGACCCACAAATTTGGCTTGCGAGGCCTCTAAGAGATGCAAATTTCATCCGATCCGGCTGAAATTTGATACATGGTGTTAGTATATGGTCTCTAACAACCATGCAAAAATTTGTCAATATCGGTCCATAATTACATATAGCCCCCATATAAACCGATCCCCCGATTTGGCTTGCGGAGCCTCTAAGAGAAACAATTTTCATCCGATCCGGCTGAAATTTGGTACATGGTGTTGGTATATTTTCTCTAATGACCATGTAAAAATTGGTCCACACCGGCCCATAATTATATATAGCCCCCATATAAACCGATCCCCAGATTTGAACTCCGGAGCCTCTAAGAGAAACAATTTTCATACCAAATCATGGTGTTAGTATATGGTCTCTAACAACCATGCAACAATTGGTCCATATCAGTCCATAATTATATATAGCCCCCATATAAACCGATCACCATATTTGACCTCCGGAGCCTCTTAGAAGACCAAAATTCATCTGATTCAGTTGAAATTTGGTACGTGATGTTAATATATGGCCTCAAACACCCATGCAAAAATTGGTCGATATCGGTCCATTATTATATATAGGCCCCATATAAACCGATCCCCAGATTTGACCTCCGGAGCACCTTGGAAGAGCAAAATTCTTCCCATTCGGTTGAAATTTGGTACGTGATGTTAGTACGTGATGTTAGTATCCAACAAGCATGCAGGAATTGGTTCCTATCAGTCCATAATAATATATAGATGCCATATAATCCGATCCCCAGATTTGACCTCCGGTGCCTTTTGGAGAAGCAAAATTCATCCGATCTGCTTGAAATTTGGTATGTGGTGGTAGCATATGATATTTAACAACCATGTGAGTTGAAATTTGTGGATGACAGTCTTTCGTAGAAGTTTCTACTCAATCCATGGTGGTGGGTACATAAAATTCGGCCTGGCCGAACTTACGGCAGTATATACTTGTTTTTTTCTTGTCTAATAACGTAAATAAAATATATTGGTTGGTTGCCATGTGTTGAGCAATTATGTTACTTAGTGTACTTAAATCTATAACTTCTACACTTGTTCCAATGAATAAAGCAATTGATGGGTTGTGAATTCAATTATAAGAGACTTTGCATATTTTAGACAGTTTTCCGTTCAACCAATTATTATCGTAATTGACTTAATAAAAATCGTAATTAATTTTAGTATTTTATTCAATTATGCTAATAATTGATTTTTTTTATTGCTTCATTTTTTTTTTCTGTGTTGGCATAGGGTCTCACTTTGACTCAAAGATAATCCCTATTTAAATCTGTTCAGATTAAGATATAGCTTTCATATTTATATATCACAGATGTGGCCATAATTGATGATCTTTTTTAGATTTTGTACATCCGAATATTTTGTGAGGCTCGTAAAATTTGTAAAATATCTGCCAAGTCAGTTCATATTTCGTCCGATACGCTCTTACATGGCCTCAGATGCCAGCGTATCACTTTGATTTACTTCAAATTTTGCACAAAGAGTACAACTGAAGATACCGTCAAGTATGTCAAATATGGTAGAAATCGGTTCAGATTTAGATATAACTCCCATATAGCCGGAGGTCAAAGTTTCGTTCCGATTTATTTTAAATTTTGCACTATAACTAGAATTAATAGTTTAGCAATGTGTGTCAAATTTTGTTCAAAACGGTTAAGATTTTGATATAGCTCTCATACGAGGGCAGTTCGAAAACTTATTAGCCTAGCACAAAAAGCGCGGTATGAACAGAAAAAAGTTAAGTGTTTTGGAAACTTCCATCTCTGTTATGAACACATGTTAAATTTTGTTTCGATCTGGCAACTCCTTCATATAGAAACAGGTGTTCAAAAAAGACGCATCCTCAATTTTCTTACAATGGAAAAAATTAGAAATGCGTGCTGTTATTAAATATTTACATAAAAAAGGTTTATCGGGACAAGAAATTCATAATGATATGGTGAATGTGTTAGGTGAAAGTGCTCCTTCAAATGCAACAGTAAAAAATTGGGTTGCTGTCGTACAAGCATTGAAGATGAACCACGTAGTTGACGTCCAAAAACAGCAACAACAACAAAAATGGTAGCCAAAGTGCATGATATGGTATTAAATGATCGACGAATAAAAGTGCGTGAAATTGCTAATATAATGGGCATCTCAAATGATCGAGTCCATTTAATTTTGCATGAAGAAGATGGATGCCGCATTGTTAACAGTCGATTGTTTGGATTGTTTTAAGCGAAGTAAAATGGATTTTTCATAACTGTTGATGAGACATAGATCCTCCACTATACTCCAGAGACAAAAGAACAATCCAAACAATGGACTGAAGCTGGAGGAAGTGCCCCAAAGAAGGCAAAAACAATTCAATCGGCTGGTAAGGTTATGGCAACTTTTTTTTGGGACTTCAAAGCTATTTTATTGATTGACTATCTGCAAAAGTGTAAAACAATAAATTCAGAGTACTATTGTAACCTTTTGGATCAATTACATGCACAAATTCGAGAAAAACGTTCTGGCTTACAACACAAAAAAAAAAAAAAACAATTTTTCATCAAGACAACGCACCAGCGCACAAGAGTGTTTTAACAATGGCTAAAATCAACGAATTAAAGCACGAGTTGCTTGACCACCTACCTTATTCTCCTGATTTAGCTCCCAGTGACTTTTACTTTTTCCCAAATCTAAAAAAAAAAATCCTTGGTGGCAAGCGTTTTACCTCAAATGAAGATGCAATTGCAGTTGTAAACCACTATTTTGAAGACCTTGAGGAAAACTATTTTAATCAAGGGATATGCATTGCTAGAAAAGCGTTGGACTAAGTGGATTGAAGTTTCAGGAGATTATATTAAAAAATAAAAATATTTTTGAAAGACTAAATATTCTGTTTCATTGATAGGCTAAGAAGTTTCCGAACCGCTCTCGTATATATCTACACCTTTTTTGGGGAAATATGCTGGAATATTTCCTACTTTAACCCATTTTCAACGGAACTTGACTCAGATCGTGGTGATATTTTACACAGAATATATATTTAACATTTAAGTATTTAAAGTTCTTTAAGTTAGTAAAAATTTAGTTATGTGTTATGTCAGGGTAAAATTAGCAAAATAACCATATTTTACATACAATTCTGTGATGATTTCTCTATATTGTAGTTATATCCATAAACCTTATATAGCTCCCAAAAAATTTAATGGATTTGAGATGATAACAAAAATGTTGGTCTTCACAGTGCTATGGGATATAATATACTCAACTTTAGACTTTATTAATTGGTTTTTGTTAATCATTAAATATTTGTTTAGGTCAACTTTAAATTCCTTACATAGAACAAAATTTTGACAAACGAAAAAAGTACCACAGATACACTGAAATTAAATATTTTGGTATTGATTGGGAGCCAAAGATGCGTCTTCTTTAAAATAAAGTAATTCTACGGGGAGCAATTCAGGTTTAAATATACATTCTACGAATTTAATTTGCAATACAGAAGCAAAACTATTCACGAGCAAATAAGTTCACTTTAAATATCTAAAGGTTACTAACAATTGCAATCAAAATATGTTGTAATTTAATAAAAAAATTTTAAACAAAACATACAGCCTATATTTAAAGCTTTTTTTATGTCTAATACAATGACTCAATATCTCAGTTAATTTATAGACCATTCCTTTAAATCAAAAATTTGTTTATTACATCAACGGCTTAGGGCACCAACTTTCAAAAAATGTGTGCCCTAGAAAATTTTTCTTAATATTGTGTACGTTTTCTAAACTTAAGTTCCTTTAAGTCAAACAATTATACTCTGTAGTCCTGGAGCTTGATCAATGATTTCATTCTAAATTTAAATTAATTCAAATTTAATTGGTATTTTTGCATTGGGAATTTAGTCAACAAAATTTTAATTCACAAACAAACCAAACCCCCCCCACCCCCTTCCACACACACACACATATCCATATATATCAATAAAAGATAGAAAAGTTACAAAAGGACACATTATACATTGTACACGCTGAATATTGCTGATGATACATACATGTCGACAGATATTGACACCAACAATTATCTTTTCATGTATAATTAAGGTGCTATTGTTCGCAATTTGATTTTGATTTACGAATTGTGGTAATTATGAAAAAATTATTTAACTATTCTGTGTTAATAACCTGAAATCTCACACATAAATTACATTAAAATTCCCTGGATAATTCGATGCATATTGGATGTGAATGAAAACGATTGAAGTCACAATTATGGAAAAATATCAATTGAGAAGGGAAAAGAGTATCTTTTTGTCGTTATAGTGGAATGAAATCCGGTAGAAAATGCAAGTAATTTGTGAATATTCCTAGGACCCTATAAACACAAAGAAAATTTCATGAAAACTTCTGTTGGAAAGTTCATGGTTCTTGCCGTATAGACAAATCTAATTTTTATAGCGACCTAAATCACCTACTTGAATTTTAAGAGGAGCCACCGTAGTGCAATGGTTACCATTTTTTTACAAAAATGCTTTGGTAAAGAATTATAAATTTATTAAAATTTATTATAATACAATTATCACAATAATATAATTTTCAACAAAATAAAAATAAAAATCCAATTTTTTGGGAACATTTCCCTCTTAACACAATTCATCTTTTCTATAGAATTCATCCCATATTTTTAATTTATCGTAAATGGGTAACTCCTTAAATTCCAAATCATCATTTATGCACAAACATTTGAATGCAGTGCTAAAATCTTCAATGGGTTTCCAATTTGCCGTTTGGATTTCCTCACAGTTGGGATTTGAAGACAAAGCAAAATTATACCACATGCCAATCATACGCTGGATACACAAGAATTCTTTGGTATCTGCTGCCACCTTACCCGATACTGCACCATGGAACAAATAGGAAAGATCATCGGCATGGGCAGTGCCACGAATGGAAGGACCACAAACGACTGTGCGAAATAGATTGAAAAATTCCGAATCAAAATCAAAATAATAACAATAGGTGGGCACTCCCTTGGCATATTCTCCACGGGCGCATATCGAACGATGGATACTATGCCAAAATGACCGATAGCTCATTAGGTTTAGGAATTGAAATAAATTCTCAGTGACATTGGGTTGCTTGCCGGCAAAGTAGACTTCTTTTAGCCGTAAACCAAGAGTTTTTAGTTCTTCACTGGGACGCTTTCTTTGGACATCATCCGGTAAGAGATTTACAAAATCACTTAAGTTATCAATGATAAAAGGATTTCTAGTAGCTGTAGCATAGTGTAAAAGACCTTCAAATGAATTGCCTCCTATCATGAGAGGTATTTCATTGCCCCAGCCTTCTTTCAGAAATTGAATAAGAGGTTTATCCATCACACAATCGGGAGTGCTATAGGGCTCAATCACAGGACGCATGAGAACAATTAAATTATTCATTAAGTCATTCTTAGACATTAAAGATAAATCGTTGAAGAACATACTTTTGGCCGATTTTTGCGATAAATACTGATAGACACTTTTGTCCTCGTTTTCACCCTTATATCCTACATGACAGGCAAATTTATAGCCCCAATCATGGCTGTCAGTAAACGACCAAGGACATAAAAATGAACCCGATTGTATTATGGCCTTGTGAAATAGACCTTTCGTTTGAGGAGTCATGGTCATAAATTGCGTTGAGGCTCCACCGGCACTCTCTCCGAATACTGTGATATTATTGGGATCACCATTGAATTTGTGTATATTCTGTTTCACCCATTTCAAGGCCAATACTTGATCCTTTAAGCCAGCATTACCGGGAATATTTAAATCGGGATCATCAAAGCAAAGGAATCCTTGAAATAAATGGAAGTTTTTAGAAACTGCGTTAGACACAAAACGAATATCCATTCTTACCTAGTATTCCCAGTCTATAATTGAAGGTAACGAAAACCACATCACGTTGCAGAAAGTAATCAGGGCTATACATATCTCTAGAAGATTCACCTACTTGGTAACCTCCTCCGTAAATCCACACCATAACGGGCAAAGGTTTAGGGCTTTGGAGCTAAAAAGTAATAGAAAAATTTTTAAGCAAAAATTCAAAGCAATGGTATGGTTGAGAATTTTTAAAAAATAGAATTTAAAAAAAAGTGGCGCACTAGTTTTAAAAAAGTCTCACATTTTTAGTAAAATAAAAATACGAATTAGTTCAACTAAAAATACGAATTAATTAATTTACGTATTCTTAATTAACCTAAGAATTATCATATCTCCATTGAATAGAAAATCTCTTGAAAATTTCTAAAAAATGGTATAGATATATTCACAATAAAAACTCAAAATTAAATTAAATCGGGGTTTTAAAATAAGATTTAAATTAATCTACCAATAATTTTATCTATAACTTTGTCCTTGAAATTAATAGTTCGGGGTAATGGCATACTTTAAGGCAATAGCATAGTTTTAGCCAGTTAAAGTAGTAGCATACTTTTAGGTTGTTAAATTAGTAGCCTACCTGTAGGCTGTTAAGTTAAAAGACTAATATATTATTTTTTATAAGGTATCACTCACATCAGTAATATTACAAAGATTATATATCAAAATCTCACAAAAAACTAAGTCAATTGAAACAATTGTATACGGAATATTTTATACCCTCCACCATGGATTGCATAGAAAGACTCTCATTCAGAATCAAATTACTTGGAGAATTATAATCATCGGATAGTATAAAATTTGTTACTCCGCGAAGCCTCAGAAGTCATTCTTTATATGGGGGCTATATATAGTTATGACCAGCAAGCCAAATCTTGGGATCGGTTTATATTAGGGTCTATGCAACTTGTAGGCCAAAAACACCACATACCAAATTTCAGCCCTATCAAATGAAATTTGCTTCCCCAAAAGGCTTCACGACCCAGCAAAAAAATCGGCGCCAAAGAAGTAGTCTCTTTTGATCCAGAAGTGGTGCAAAATTGGCGCAGAAGCGATGAGTTATCATAAGATGGATGTCCACCATTTCAACAACCATTGCATTAAATTTGTATGACTTCTTCTTCTTAAGGGAGCCACCGTGGTGCAATGGCCTTGCATACACAAGGTCGTGGGTTCGATTCCTGCTTCGACCGAATACCATAAAGTTTTTCAGCGGTGGATTATCCCACCTCAGTAATGCTGGTGACATTTCTGAGGGTTTCAAAACTTCTCTAAGTGGTTTCACTGCAATGTGGAACGCCGTTCGGACTCGGCTATTAAAAGGAGATCCCTTGTCTTTGAGCTTAACATGGAATCGGGCAGCACTCAGTGATAAGAGAGAAGTTCACCAATGTGGTATCACAATGAACTGAATAGTCTAAGTGAGCCTGATACATCGGGCTGCCACCTAACCTAACCTAAGATGTGATCGGAAATCAGATGTTTGGATGTGAATTAATTTTTTTTTTTATATATATTTTTTCAAATAAATAATTTTTATAATTTTTTATGATTTCTATTGCATTGTAACATTTCTCTGAAACATTGGATCTCAACTATTTTCAAAAATTCCCAATTTTTCTAGAATGGAGTTAGCAATTTTTTCGACAGAATTTAAATAAATTGTACAAATTTAATAATTCTTACTCGGTTTATTACCTATTTGGAACCAAAAAGATAAAATTACCCATTAAAAATGTCAAAAAAAACTAATTATAAAAAATTTAAATAAAAGAACTTCCTGTGTGGTTAAAGTAAAGAACATCTTTGGGTGGACATTTCTGGAAGTGCTTTTAAAGTTGTGCCTTTAGAACAACTTCCAAATTTTTTTTGCTGCGAAGCCACGTCTGGGGGTCGTTTTATATGAGGCCTATACTTATAAGAAGTCCGATATTGTCCATATGTAATACCGACCTACATCAATAACAACTACTTATGCCAAGTTCCAACACGCACAGAAAAAATATGTTTGGACATGGTTGCCGCATACATTTAATGCTTATCTAGAGTATGTAATTGTCGCGAAAACTATGTATTTTGTTTTTATAAAAATAATTTTCGAGCGGAGACAAATATAAATTGGCAATAAGCATTTAAATGGTTCTCAAATGCCGCAAACATGTTATATTATTTAAATGATAGAATTTGAGACCATTACATGGTCGGGAAAATCATGTAACTGACCATTCAATTTTTTTACTTTTTTGCAGAGAAAAAAGTATTTTTATAGGTTAGGTATAGACATGTCTAGAATCATTACATGGCCACAAAGACCATGTATATTTTTTCGTGACCATTTAATTTTTGCTGAGAAAATAATTTTATAAAAACATTGAGTAGGTACACACGATTTTCATTTTGGTGTCAGTCGCGTGTTGATTGTTGCTTGTAATGGACGAAAAATACAGAATTAATGTGTTTTGTGTTAATTTATTTATTCAGAAGAGGCACGTGGTTTTATGTGAACACAAAAAAGGAAAGTGTAATTGAAAAAAATTTACCTGGTTTTTGTTCTGCATTTTGCTTATGGTATAATTTATTTTTATTTGCAGTTACATGTTGCCTGCATTTTTAAATTTGATGGGCTCGAAGTAAATATGGAACGATTACTTATTGTTGAAATTGAACCAAAATAGAGTGTGTAAAAATATGCGATGTTTGCTTGCACGACATTATAAATACAAATAAACAATGAATTAGTTTATAAATAATTAAAACAAATAAATAAAGTTAATTTTGTGTTTTCTTTTCTCAACTGGCGTCCTTTATTCGACGACGAAAAAATTTTTTTCATAAAGATCAAAACATTTTAGGTTGTGACCAAGTTCTTTTAACTGGAAGAAAAACATTTTTGACGAATACCATAACATTTTAGATCGTGACCATTGTCTTTTGATTCAAACAAAATTATTTTTATCAATATAATAACATTTTAGATGAGGACAGTTTTATTTTCCTTAGAACCATGTTCACTGCGCCAACATGGTTGCAGGTGAAAATGTTACATGGTCGCCGCAAAAATATCTCCTATCATATTATTTTGCTCTTCGAATATGATTGTGACAATCATGTTTCTTCTCTGCGTGAAGTCGATAGTTTTTTTGGTGTGATTTCAACAGACGGACGGTTGGACTGACAGACATCGCTCAGAAATTCACCACGACCCAGAATATATGGGGTTTGAGACCTATATTTCGATGTGTTACAAACGGACTGACAAAGTTACTATACCCACCACCCAATAGAGGATATAAATAGTAAATGTGCCACTAATTTAACAAACCAATAACACTGTTCCCGCATACAACTTCTTTGCAATACTTTCTGGCAATACATATGTACACTTGAAAACACTTTTACCTACACCAACAAGAAATTTTAAACAAAAGAAAGTTCACTATGTTAAAAATTATTTTTTTTTTACGAGTAAGTAAGCCCGAATTCTTGATAAGCAATTCAACGATTTTCTCCAAACTTTTTCTGTTTTCTTTCTTTTAAAAAGAATTTTTGAGCGTTAAAATAAAACTTTGGTTGTCTAAAATTTCCTGCTTCACTCTTCTTTCAGGGCACTACCAACATAAAAAGGACATTTTAAAATTTTAGATACTTTGTAATAGCAAAAACTTACCTTTTTTGCATACACATTCACATAAAGGCAATCTTCCGATCCCTCTACCCATTTTGTTATCAAATTATATTGAACTGGTTTCGATTTACATTGGAAACACTTCAGAATACCCTGCCATGGATCAGCCGGTTGTGGTGCCCGAAACCTCAGCTCACCCAATGGTGGTTTTGCATAGGGAATACCCTCAAAACTATAATAGCTACCAAATTCTTCGTATACATTAGAACGTTTGAGACCCTTCAATTGACCTTGTGATAGGGTAATGACATCGGTCTCCGTAGTTTTTTCCAACAGCTGATGGATCTTGTGAGAAATAAATCTAAACGATATAGGAAAGCATTAGTAATTGATACAAAAACAAAAATATCCATAGTAAGATCACCTACCTGCTTCCCAATACAAGTTTTGTTTGAAATCCTAGACTCACATCCATTTCTTCGCGCTAAAGCCCAATATTTGAAGGTCAGAGTGAAAACTCATACTAATCACTAGTGAAATGTTACAATCTATTAATCAGTTTTTGTATGCATTCAGGTATAAATACTTTGTATTAAAACTTCGTGATAATACATTGTATTTTTTATAACTGAATACTATCTGGGCGTACTCGAGAAGGTATATATAATATATTTTGTGATTAAAATACCCTACACCGTCTTTGGGTGGTATGATAAGCTTATCATACGGTGTAAGTTAATGAGGAAATATTCTATATATCAACATCTTAAGAATATTAGATTAAAAGTTATTAATCGTGCATACATATATGTGCATTTCTATATGTCAATTAGAAAATTGAGTCTAATTAAATTCGAATTAACGTTTTTTATAAGCAGCTTAGTAAATTTATGTTGAATTCAACCACCAACGTAGCTCAATTCCGACACTGTATTGCTAAACTTCGGATCAGTATGAATCTTAGATAGAAATATAGCATGTCAATGTTGAATAGTCCGGCATGTTTCGCACAATTGACATCTATACATATTGTGTGAGACAGTATTTACACATAATAATAATTGTTTTTTTTTTCTTGTTCCAATTATAATGTAGTAGCAAATGATTGCTTAATTCACAATGAACGCTGTACTTAGTTGGTTGGAGAATTATATCAGGAAACTTGTTTTTACAATATCAAAGGCTAATACTCCGGAGAGTGCAATAAGACTCACAAAACCGAAGGACTTCATAAAATGTATTAAAAACAAGTATATACGGCCGTAAGTTCTACTATGAATTGCGTAGAAACTTCTTCTAAATACTCTCATCCACAATCGAATTACTTGGGTTGTGGTAATACTTACCGATGCCAAGATATCTTAAAACTTCTTAACATCGATTTCTAAATTGTAAGTTTGTCCATACGTGGTATATATTAGACAAAAAAGGCAGATTAAATACGTATATAGTTTAGTTCTTGACCAGCGTATATACACAGAAAAAAATATTGTCGTGAGGTCAAAGATTTCATGTCTTTATAATACGAATGCAGATTTTGCTTAGCATAGAAGACGCATTTCTCTAATATAAAGTTTTTTTCCTTGTGCAAAAGTCAATAAGCTTTACAATGAAGTCATATTGTCCTTATAATTAAGTGATTTCACTTAATCATAATATGAAAGAAAAAATCTTTGTCTTTAATAATTCAGAAAAATTCTTTAAATTTAATGAAATTTTCTTTGAATTTGTTGTCTTTTTGCATCTCGACTACAAAGCAAAAAATCGTTCAAATATAGGACATGTTTTTCAACACTTTATTTTAAAGACGTTTTTTACTTGGAACATAGCATAATTTCTACTGGAAGTCGAGTCTTAATTTGGAAAATAAAGTTGTCGTTAACTCGTTTTTAAAGGTCTTTAATAGCATGTGAAGAAAAAAAGCGAAAAACTAAAATTTGCTTCAAGTACACAAAACTCAAATTTAAAAGAAAATTGTGTCTGAAAAATATCCTTACTTATATTCTCCGCTCCTTTGGCTCGGAATCAATACCAAAATTTTTAAAATAAAAAAAAAAAAATCTTTGGAACCGAGCATGCTTTTTTTAGTGTAGGGAAGTCTACAAGTAATTACGAACCAATATGAACTTTTGCCCGATAATTAGAGGGCCAGAATTGAAATATGGGGGTCGTTTTATATGGGGGCTATATACAATTATGAACCGATATGGACCAATTTTTGTGTGATTGGCGATCGGTTTATCTGGGGGTTATATATAACTATAAACCGATGTGGACCAATTTTTGCATGGTTGCCAGAGATTATACACTTACACCACTACCAAATTTCAACCGAATCGAATAAATTTGGTCTTCCAAGTGGCCCGGAGGTCAAATCTGGGGATCGGTTTATATGGACCAATTTTTGCATGGGTGTTATATATAAACACCACGTACCAAAATTCAACCGGATAAAATTTGCTTTTCTAAGAGGTCCCGCAAGCCAAATCTGGAGGACGGTTTAGTAGTAGTTGTGCCAAGTTTCAAGTCGATAGATTGTTTCGTTCGGAAGTTAGCGTGATTTCAACAGACGGACGGACGGACGGTCGTTTCTAGATCGTCTCAGAATTGCACCACGACCCAGGATAAACAGTAAAAACTCTGAAAAATCGACGCCCACTGTTGCCCAAATTTTGTCCATCTTTGAGAGGTGTCCAGGTATGAGAGGTTAATTTTAAAGTGTTAATATAGCAAACATCCACGGACAACTGTCCATATTTGGGAGGTGTCCCGTTTTCAGAATGTCCAAGTTTGAGAGGTTTCACTGTATATACTTTGTGGGGTTTTACAGCAATATTTTTATGTGTTACAAACGGAATGACAAAGTTAATATACCCCTCATCCTACGGTGGAGGGTATACAAATTAGAGACATCTCATTTTCATAAATATAATGTATCTGCACTAAAAAAAATGTTTGGGAATATATGTTACAGAGGCGATTTTTTTTTTGAGGGTGCAAAATTCTTTAACCCTGCTGAGTCTTATGACAACTTAATTAAAAAATTAAAAACGATTCAATATGGTAATCGCGAAATTGGGAAAAATACATATAGCTTTAAAAAAAAAGAGCTTGAAAACCAACAACAACAATCAATAATTTATTTAATAAATAAATACTTAAATAGATCAAAAGAATAATTACAGGTATTTGTCCATCATCCGACTACAGTTCACTTTCTTATTCATTTTTATCCGCACTCGAAGTTCTACCACCAAATAACTTGGGTATTTTTTTAGCAAGGAAACTGATAAGAAATGGGAGTGTTTTTACTTAAAAAAATATCGAAATTCTAGGAGTATATTTTTTTTTAGAATTAACACTCCATCAACTTTAGTATTCACTTAAATATTCAGCCAATTTACTTTTGACGTCAAATTTCTTGCAGAAATATAATTGCACGGTCCTGATGACATGATAAGGATCTAAAGTGAAAAAAAAAAAAAAAAAAAATTATATATATATATATGTATATATATATATATATATATATATATATATATATAATATATATATATATATATATATATATATATATATATATATATATATATATATATATATATATATATATATATATATATATATATATATATATATATATATATATATATATATATATATATATATATATATATATATATATATATATATATATATATTATATATATATATATATACATATATATATATATATATATATATATATTTTAGAATTCTATAAAATTGTATTATTTAATTGTTATGTTTTCCATATAAAAAAGTATGCCACTTTTTTAAAGTGAGTGTGCCAACTTTTATGACAAGTATGCCACATAAAAAAAATCCAAAAGGTATCGCAACTAGTAAGGGTTAAATCCTCCCAGTTGCCTTTCAGAGGTTATTAAATCGCCAGGAAATAGTATATCTAGTAAAACAAGCAAGTTCCACTCTTCATACAATCCCTAAATATTTCATTAAATTTTCTAAATATTTTTCTAAAATTGATTGATTTCGTATTGAAGTAATAGATAATCTTTTTTTTGTTTTCATTTTAGACAGTAGCCAAAATTATGGTAATGTTTTTTTTTTTTTTTTTTTTTGCATCAAAAAATATTTCCATGGCCTATAGTTGATTTACATATGAGAAGATGATGCACAGTGGTGGTGAAAAGATGGTTCAACTTGGGGAAATGATTCTGGTATGTAATTTTCATAGGAAATTAGCATATAAGACGCAAATTAAATCATCTAACCCAGCCAGATCTTACTACACGCAAAAAAAATAATTCTTTCCTCCCAAACGAAATTTTAGACAAACAAAGTTCGTTTCTCATTTGCTTTTCGCTGTAAGGAAGTGTATGTGGAAGAAAAGTATATACTTTTTGTGATAAACGTTTATTCTTTTCCAGGAAGTAAACACAATTTAATAAAGACTAACTCAAAAAAAAAACAAACATTGTTTTCTTGCTAATTGCATTTTCCCTCACATCTTTCTCACATCCACAAGGTTTTTTAGTTCTTAACACCTTTTCCTGCAATACAAACAATGTAGAAAAAATTATACGATTTTATAAATTTTTATTTTTTTTTTTACCTTTCGCCTGGACGGAGAATCGAACCGCGGACCATGCACTTTGTAAGCCAACACACTAACCACTGAGCTATGTACCTGTTATGGTCATCAATAGATAATTATCCATATAAGTTATATTTATATAGCATAGCTTGCGGCGCCCACGAACCGAATAAACAAAGTTTATTTAACAGAAACAAACATTTAGTTTGTCACCGTGGAGCAGTGGTTGCTACGTCCGACTTGCATGCCAAGGGTCGTGGGTTCGATCCCCGCTTCGACCACAGTTTTTTTTTTTAACATATATTTCAGATATGTTCGGAAGATTCCGAAAAAATGTTCAACATTACATTGTAGTATATTAAATTTTGAACTGTAAAATGTGTCTTATTAAAGACCTAAAGTCAGAAAATAACAGTGTTTGATAAACGAAAAGGATTGTGTTGTTGTTTCAAAAATAACTTTTTTATTGAAAAAATAAAAATTTTGTAATAAACGATTTTTTTGGTGATAAAAGTTTAAAATTTTCGAAGCAATTCAAAAAACTCTAACAAAAGAAAAACGTTTTCGGTACACGTTTACCAAATAACTTGGGTATTTTTGTAGCTAGGAAGCTAATAAGAAATGGGAGTGTTTTTATTTAAAAAAATATCGAAATTCTAGGAGTATAATTTTTTTTAGAATTGAGACTCCATCAACTTTAGTATTCACTTAAATATTCCGCCAATTTACTTTTGACGTCAAATTTCTTGCAGAAAAATAATTGCACGGTCCTGATAACATAATAAGGATCTAAATTGACAAGTATGCCACATTAAAAAAAATTCCAAAAGGTATCGCAACTAGTAATGTCCCGAGATAGAAATAGTATTCTGAAGCGGCTAAAAGGGTTAAACTCTCCCTCCCAGTTGCCTTTCAGAGGTTATTAAATCGTCAGGAAATAGTATATCTAGTAAAACAAGCAAGTTCCACTCTTCATACAATCCCTAAATATTGCATTAAATTTTCTAAATATTTTTTCTAAAATTGATTGATTTTGCATTGAAGTAATAGATAAAATTATTATTTTTTTTTTTCATTTTAGACAGTAACCAAAATTATGGTAATGTTTTTTTTTTTTTTTTTTTTTTTTGCATCAAAAAATATTTCCATGGCCTATAGTTGATTTACATATGAGAAGATGATGCACAGTGGTGGTGAAAAGATGGTTCAACTTGGGGAAATGATTCTCGTATGTAATTTTCATAGGAAATTAGCATATAATTTGCGTTTATTAAATCATCTCACCCAGCCAGATCTTACTAGATACTATGGAAATGTGAATTGGCCAACACTGAAATATATGTATAGTCAGGCTTGTAAGATGGGTATCGGGCATTTTCTTTTCAATAGCTTAATAATACCAATTCCTTAATCTTCATATACAATTAGCTCACATTAAAATTATAATAATATATATGTAAAGTAATTGATTTGGACGAAAAGCCAGCCTGTGTTGATATCAGGCTAACATAGAAATATTTACATTTTCATTCGTTGAATATGACCGAACTAAGGATTTTGACTTTTTTATGTTTTTGCTTTCCACAAAATTCATCAACTCATAAAACGAACAATTTGCACATTTTACATGTTCGGCAAATATTGATTTAATATTTACTTTTATGCAAAACAACACAGACACAAATACAAATACAGACATCAACATACTTTTATCTATTAGGGATTTTTTCATGTAGTGCCAGTGAGAGTACACTCTCTGCAAAAGGACAATGGGAATGCGTATTCGTGTGTGAGTGTGTTGGCTTTTATTTGTCTATATCGCACTGCGTGGGTGTTTTGTAAGGTGGTTACATAGCGAGAACAAATCCCTTAATTGAATGTATTGTTGCGTAAATGTGTCAATTAAAATTGTTGATGGAAGAAGTTTTCACGAAAAATATGCATAGCAAGCATGATTTTCGAGGTGTTGATGTTGTGGTAGTTTCCATTTCCATGCATTATGTATATTATACATTGATTTGCCATGGTTTTTCACATACACTCCCCAGCACCAAGGCTATTGGAAATCCTTTTTGATTATTTTTTTTTTTTTTTTGAACGAAAATTGTTTGCCTTTGTGTTGAATGCACGTATTAACCTCAGTGTTCGATCAACACCTCATTTAAACTTTTTCCATTTCAGTTCAGCTCAGTCCTTCTTTTTAATTTCGAAGAAAGATTCCAGGTTAAGTTTTAGTTTTGAAACATGAACAAACATGCTTCAGTTGACAAAAGTCTTTTTAAGGGTTTTGTTATTGTTTCTACGATTTTTACCAGAATATATGTTGGTATGGACATTAAAGTGGCTTCAATGACAATGAGGTGATTTCTGTTTATTATTAAATAAATTTTAAAATTTCTTAATTGGATAATCTATGCAGAACATAAACTTGTGTGTTCAGCCTCAGACGGAAATACAACAATTATCAGTCTCGGGCACAATATCGTATCGGTTATATCTGTATGGTGATAATATATGTGAAACAAAAATTTTTAAGTTTTTGTACTTACATAGATTTTCTTTATAAAAATCCTTGTCATTAAAACATTTTTTGGTTAAACTTTTATTTATTGTGTAACAAAAAATAATACTTATACATCTAATACATAAATATCGCCCGTTAAAACATAAATTTGCCAAATCGCACAAAATTGGCTTAAAAACTTAGATTTTTTACTAACATTGTGTTTCGTCCCTGGGCGTTATCTGATTTACGCCCATTTTGATGAATCTCAGTTAGTGCTCCGTTAGCTAACGAACTTTTAAACCGTACTATGGACATATCTGCCATCTTGCTTATATATTCCAAACGCTAGTTAGGATCTTAACTGCTGAAAAATTCTATGTTATAGTTAACCGGAGAGAAGATATTTGCAATTTATTTCTGTTAAATGGGAGTTAAAACCTAACGGAGCTACATGCAAATGGCCATTAAATTTGAATTGTAGAGAATTGTTTAGAGAAATACATTCGGATTCCAATTTAGACCTTTATGCAGATACCAATAAATTTGATGGATTTGAGATGGTACAAAAAACATTTTGGTCTACACGGCGGTGAAGGGTATAATATAATCGGCCCTGCCCATCTTTAGACTTTACTTACTTGTTAGTATTAAGTTCTTTTTACCCATGCTAATGTATTCATATGCATATATATAAATATATACTACGACAAGTGTTTATGGCAAGATTTTCGTTTTCCACATGAGTTTACGAGTGATCGACTTTTGTTTTTTTTTTTGGTATTGCAAACAGTGGTTAAAACAATTACAAAGTCCCTTACGGAAATTGGTACAAATAGCCACTAATGGACCTACTTCATGACTGGAACTAGGGCTTCAATTTGACGCAATTTTAAAATTTTTATATAATTTTTTGATTTGTACACTCTCTTGAAATTAAAATCTTATTGGATCTACACATTTACTGAAATGCAAATATCAGAATTAAAAGTTGTTTCGAACGCTCAAAATAAAACAGTTTATCCCAGACCGGTTCAAGAGGTTCTGTCTATATCGTAAAGTGCAAATTGTCATTAAATTATTGAGTGAATTATGAACGGTAGCCGCCGTTCATAATACACTCAGCTGGTCCCACCAAATTCACAGTATATAGCATGGATATTCGTCTTTATCCATCCAGCATGACTAAATTGCGCACTCAAAAGTTGTAACAACTTTTGAGTACGCATCAAAAATTGTTTTTTATTTACAGATTTTAAGTTTGGTATTCTCGACCCTTTTATCGTTTTTCTGTCTGTTTTTATTTATAAGAAAATTCCTAATTGAATTTAAGACCCTAAGTTAAACTCAAAAACACTGTGAGTTATTTTCCTAACCCTGTTGGTGTAAGAGCGTTTATTTGTATCAATTTTGGTTGAACACAGTTTTTTTTTTCATATTCATGCACAAGGACACAACACATGTTGCAGCTGTTCGATAAACTTATAGATTTGCCCAGCTCTAGTTAGGATTTCGTTTCATTCTTTCGTTTCGTTTTTTTACACCCTGTATCCTTTTTTTATATTGAAGTGAACTTGTGAAAATGTTACGGTTTGCTAAGCTCACATGAATAAACTGGACTTTCCGTTGGATTTTAAGTCCCTTTTCATGTTTCCAACCAACATTCAAACACTTCCCCCGCCTTTCAATTCTATATTTCTATTTCTCTTTATTCTCTCGTCCGACCCCTCAATAAGGGGAGAAAATGAAAACATGTGAAAAGAGTTTTAATGAAAAGTTTTTAACTTAAAAGTAAACAGAACTTTTATTTGGTTGCCAAGTGATGCAGATGTAAAGGAATGACTCGAGTGGTTAAGTTTTAAAACAAAAAAAAAAATTAAATTTGTGATCTCAGTTGCATGCGGAACTAACGACGAGTTTGAAAATTAAGTTTAAACTCATCTATGGTCATTTTAAAACCAAAATATATTTCTACTCAATCTAACCAAATATGGTTGCTATGTTTTTGCAAAAGAAAACGTAAACTTTGAAAATTCAGTTATTTTTTGAAAACTCCATAATGCCATATGGGTCATGGTTAATTGTGACTTACTTAAAAAAAACTGAAATTAAATAAAATCTCTAAAAAATATATTAAGAGATACGAGATTTTATTAAATGAACTTTTGTGCTTTTGTGCAAAACCAAACATGTCAAACCAAATGAGGGGTGAAATCTTCCATTGCGGAGAGGACCTTATAAACGGGACGAATTTTGGCCTAACAGCAACAATTTTTAGAGAGGCGGGAGGAGGCCATTAACAGTTACAGAGAATACCAGTGGAAAAACATACAAAACGCTGCCCTTCCCACTGTCTCGGGGTGTATCTGTACTCCTCTGGATCACTAAATCCTCTGTGGAGCCCAAGATCCTCCTTGTAAATGATCATACTTACATATTTCCTAAGCAGTAGCTCCTGGGTTTTTATTGCAGTAATCATCCAAGTAACTATCTTGATGAAAGACATCACCCAAAAATGTAGGGATTGATCTTTACCTACTAGAGCACGAGATTCAGGATTCAAGAGGATTGTGTAACTGAAGCAGTGAGAAGCTACAAAGTTCATTCTATTTACGGAGTCTGACCACTGGCTAGAGATATGCACGTGAGTAATATTTTATTCACGCACACTCACGACGGAAAAATCTTACTCACGCACGATATTTCTTAGTAGGACGAAAAATGTCATGACTCACGAATAATTTTATGAGTAATTTACCGTAGGGACATGTTTGAAAACATGAGCATTATTAAAATCGAGAGCGTTATTTAACTTTTACCATCTCAGGTGTCACTAAAATTGTAAATAAATTCACCTCGTAAGCGTTTTATGTCCCTGGGCGGCGTGACTCACGCGTGAGTCACGAGAATTTTCGTGAGTCACGAGAATTTTCGTGAGTCACGACGATTTCGTGTCACGTGCACACCTCTACCACTGGCCATAGCACCGAAGGAAAAAGACTTCCGAGTTTCATTGACCCAACAGAGATCAGGCAAGTGCAGTCAATCGTAGGTTTTGTCAGCAGAGTAGCTAAAGCAGGAATCATTGAATGAATTCATAGAATCAGATAACTTTTGGAAAATGTAAGTATTGGCGGCCTTGCTAGGAGTAATACATGAATTGGCTTGCGGTAATATATTTTTAGATTTGCTAAGAACATTAAGGATCCAAAGTTTTCTAACTTTACTACAAAAACTAAAACTTTCGGTTAGGTTAGGTTAGGTGGCAGCCCGATGTATCAGGCTCACTTAGACTATTCAGTCCATTGCGATACCACATTGGTGAACTTCTCTCTTATCACTGTGTGCTGCCCGATTCCATGTTAAGCTCAATGACAAAGGACCAAGGAGTCCGAACGGCGTTCCACATTGCAGTGAAACCACTTAGAGAAGCTTTTAAAACCCTCAGAAATGTCACCAGCATTACTGAGGTGGGATAATCCACCGCTGAAAAACTTTTTGGTGTTCGGTCGAAGCAGGAGTCGAACCCACGACCTTGTGTATGCAAGGCGGGCATGCTAACCATTGCACCACTTTCGGTTAGTGACGACAGTATTGATGAACTTGCCTTGATGGCATATAAAATCTTAGACCAGTCGTATGCTATTGTCTCTGTTATTACCAATATGGAGATAGACCTTATGACTTGTCTAGTAAATCAAATGCTAGAAATTGCCTCAAAAATTGATGAGCTTTCAACTGACCGGCAATGCCGAACTCAAAGATATCCCTGCAGTTTCTCAAGAAACCGCAATAAATCCTTTTCATCCTCGGTTCCTTGTATGTATCATAAGAAATTCTGATCCAGATTAACAAGATGTAGATCTCCATCTGGAAAATCATTAAGCTCATCATATAAGGCGTGGGTGAGGATGGCTGTCAAATAAGTCGCCTGTTCATTGAAGATTTTGAATAGAAGTATCACATAGATACCGGGACTGATATTTCCATTCTACCAGCCATACAACTATATGTTTTAAGTCAAACAAATTTTTGTGAACTTATGTTCCAGCCCAATATTTACTTGTTCACATTTAGATATTAATAGAAAATTGTTCAATAAAAAAATGTTTTAAACAAAATATTCTTTATATGTGGTTTTAAATCTCCTTACCCTTACATCCATCTAAGATTTCGCAGCCTTGAAGTACATCATCATCAAAAGTGTCTCAAGTTAATTCAAAAATTTCCTTTAAAGATTCGTGTCAAAATCATCGTAAAAACTCTTCATCATATTCGTGTCGTTAGAACCCACAACCCAAAAACACATTGAAACAACAAATCTGGGAAATGCTTGTCAAGGACCGTTTCAAAATTTAGCAACAAATGCTAAGGTGAAACTCTTCAGAATTCTCTTAAAGTTTGGACATTCTTTAGGGGTAACCAAGGGGAATCAAACCACATCCAGTTTTCACCGTAAAAAAAAACTAAAACTAAAGCCACAAGCTATCATTTGACGACTAAAAGAAAAACTTCAACATTAGAAGAAAATAGCACAGAGACCATATTCCCAGATGTCCCAGAGCCACTACACTTAAGTCCAAAGTAGAAATTCTCCATTTCTTTTTGTGGCCTGCTCTTGTTGAGTTTGAGTGCCTGGAAAAGTTTCCATGTTATGTTTCAAGTGCTAAAGTAGAACCGTACACAGAGCAAACGAAGGGATGCAGACCCCCGTTAGAGGGAAACCATAAAAAAGCCCCGATTGCATTGCCCTGGACTGTGTTACAACTTTTTTTCCAGGTCATATAAGATTCTTAGATATTTTATTTAAAATCAAAGTTTTTCACACAAAAACCCCCCAAATGCTTTGCTCTATTCCATGGAGAACATGGTGAACAACAACAACAACAATATTAAATGCTGTCAAAGCCTTCAAAGAACTCTTTCTCTTTAATGCAGTAAAGACCCTATCAGGATGTTAGCCTGGCGTATCTTCTCTTTGGATCAAACAATTTGCATGCATTAACCCAACTCTTTTTCACTTAATTAAATCATCTTCTGTCCATTATTTCCATTCAAACAAAGGAGATAAAGCAACAAATGTGTTTGTGTTTTAGGATACTAAAGCAAGATGTTTTGTTGGTATGCACTGCACCCTCAAAAAAAACTCGCTTCTGTAACACTGGTAGAAATATTTTTTAATGAAATTTGTGTATATATATTTTTAAGGCGCCAATTGCTTACTTCCATTCTTCCTAGGTCTCTCTTTCTCAACACATATATGTTTATAGACTATTTCTAAATTAATATAAGTTTGCATCCAAACATATTATATTTACAAACATGTTGTGTCCCAAACATAATATGTTCTAACATATTAACATATGTGTCGCAAACATATTATGCTAGTTTTTGAAATTTATATACTTGCACTTACAAATAATGTGTTAATTTTTTTTTTTTCAAACACATATAATTTTTATTCCCAAACATATGAAAAACAGTCTTTTTCGTCCGTGACACGTACACAAATTATCGCTCGCTCGTTCCGGAGGAAAGTATTATTTATTACGAGGGACCTCCTTCTTATTGCGGAGTCCGAAAGGCGCTTCACATTATGTCAAACCACTTTGCGAAGCTTTGAAACGCCCAAATATATTACCAGCATTACTGAAAGGGAATATTCACCGTTGAATTACTTATTGCTATTTTCTCAAAACTGGGACTAAACCCATGAGCCTTGGTATGCATGAAGGGTTTTCTAACCATTACACCACATTGGCTCTCGTCGGTGAACATGGAACGTTTTTGACCAATAAATATTGTTTACCCCATATATATTGTTGCCCGCAAACATAAACATTCTTTCCGAAATCAGATTTATAATTTCCAAGAAAATAACATAATTGCGACTAACATGTAACATGTTCCGCATCCGAAATACTCTTGAAACCTATTTGAGATGATTCTATTCTTTCTCTACGTGTACAGTATTTTGATAATTTTCCCTTCTCCAGGTAATCGATGTGGATTAAACTTTGTGAATCCCACAAAATGGTGGACATCGTTTTTGCAGCCAATGAGACTCTCTTCAGAACATGTTCGCGGATTGCAGTCAATTGCTTTCGGTATGAGCGGATATACATTTCATTGACAGTAGCAATGCAGAAGTAGAAACTCTCAACCACTGTTCTGAAGTCATTTCACGGTCTGGAATTGGAAACACCCAGCACGCCGACAACTTTTTCAAACCCAAAATTTGGTGATAGTTAATTTGTGATAGATATTTCACGTCCCTACAATCAAAGGCATCCCAATAAGAGATTATTGGTAGTTGTCCCTTGATCGTCACCAAGAATGAGGTTCGACCTCGTTAACTTGACTCAATGTTGCCTAGCGTCAAATACAGGGTATCTAACACAAAGTGTTACCAAATCGAACAATCCTAGTTTTTATGTGAAAATAAATTTTGTCAAAAATCTGAGAAGATAATCTCAATTTCAGAATTCATTCACTCTTACTCTATATGGCAAACTTTTAACATATCACAATATAATTACCTTGTACATGTTGCTCAACTTTTCAATGCAAACATCTGTGACTTATTCCTTACTAATTTGCAAAAATTGTAAAAAAATAACTAATTCAATTAAAAACTCCCATGATGTTTGACATTCACAAAATGTTTATCTTCATCTCATCACAACCACCAAAAGTTTGATCTCTACCACAAATGCTTATGCAATTTGCACGAAAACTGAAAAAAAGTATAACACACTCCATGTTTTTTTTTTTTTTTGCTATACTACACAAAAATCGCTTTATAATTGATAAACCATGGATGGACGGACATGTGTGCACCCACATTCACACAATAGCGAAAAACTCGAATTTTCCAACTGAATATATGTGGGGTTACAGATTTAATTGCGGCAAAAAAGAAATTGAAATTTGGATGTGCAACTTTTTTGCTTCTATGAGGATTAATCCAATTATGGCAAGCTGAGTAGTACGGGTGCTGTAACGAAATCCATCTGCTCTGACATATGCATCTGACAATGGAAAAATTGGATGAAATTGTGCTAGTATTACAAAAAATTCTATCAACCCCACGCCCTTCCTCACAATAGTGCGAAAAAAGAAACTTACTTTTAACACAGGATTAGTTGGATTTAGTTTTTTTCTGTTTTTTTTTATTTTTATGTGGCTTTTTTTTAGAAAATGTAATTTATTTGCAATATAATTTAAATTTATCCGCTTCGAAAAGAATTCATAGATTTTGAATTTCATTTGCTTTTGCATCTACGCTGTCCCTGCCATTTGCTTGTCTATAGATTATAGCACAAATCTTGAAGATTTCTTCGATATTCCCTTTTATGTAAATTTCAGATCTTTCATTGAGCATATGGGTGGTTATTTGGGTGGCAAGTGTAAGGTCATTGAATTGATAAGACAATTAGGATAAATCGATAATCAAACCGATTGAAAATAATAATCTCAACAAAACATTTCCGTATCGAATTTCATGAAGATCGAAAAAATTCTTCAACTTCTATAGGATGAGCACAAATGGACAAAAGAACATCAAGTTTTTATACATTGACCACATCCTCAACAAATCGCTTCTGTAACATATGCGAGAGACGGAATCAAAACTACATCGGATTATGGTCCGGAGATGTTGGTGGCCATTGTTCGGTTGAAATAAAATGGTGAACCTCCTAAGCCATTCTTGGTTGACGCGTGCTAAGTGCGATAGTGCTGAATGCTGTTGGAATGTCCATGGTCTGTGCCTGAAATATGTGTCTGACCAAGGCCTCAATACTGTTTTTAGGATATTTTCCCGATAATATTGGGCAGTTGAAGAATACAAGCGGGGAACAACCATCGGCGGTGAGCTTAGGTTGCGTATATTGTCAGTTCATTATTTTCAGAATCACTTAGACTATTCAGTCACTTGTGGTACCATAATGGTGAACCTCTCTCCTGTCACTGAGTTCTAGCCGATCCCATGTTGAACTTAAGAAAGAGGGACCTCCTTTTTATATCCGAGTCCGAACGGCAAATTTCGGTAAAACCACTTAAAGCAGCTTTGAAGTATCCAGAACTGAGAGATAATAGCATACTATTTTTATATAGTACCAACCTTCAAATGATTTGTGTCAAAATTTGACATCTGTAAGTCAATTAGTTTGTGAGACAGAGCATCTTTTGTGAAGCAACTTTTGTTATTGTGAAAAAAAATGGAAAAAAGGAATTTCGTGTTTTGATAAAATACTATTTTCTGAAGGGAAAAAATACGGTGGAAGCAAAAACTTGGTTTGATAATGAGTTTCCGGACTCTGCCCCAGGGAAATCAACAATAATTGATTGATATACAAAATTCAAACGTGGTGAAATGAGCACGGAGGACGGTGAACACAGTGGACGCCCGAAAGAGGTGGTTACCGACGAAAACATCAAAAAAATCCACAAAATAATTTTGAATGAATGTAAACTGATGTTGATCGAGATAGCAGTGGCCTTAAAGATATCAAAGGAACGTGTTGGTCATATCATTCATCAATATTTGGATATGCGGAAGCTCTGTGCAAAATGGGTGCCGCGCGAGCTCACATTTGACCAAAAACAACAACGTGTTGATGATTCTGAGCGGTGTTTGCAGCTGTTAACTCGTAATACACCTGAGTTTTTCCGTCGATATTTGACAATGGATGAAACATGGCTCCATCACTATACTCCTGAGTCCAATCGACAGTCGGCTGAGTGGACAGCGACCGGTGAACCGTCTCCGAAGTGTGGAAAGACTCAAAAGTCCGCTGGCAAAGTAATGGCCTCTGTTTTTTTGGGATGCGCATGAAATAATTTTTATCGATTATCTTGAGAAGGGAATAACCATCAACAGTGACTATTATATGGCGTTATTGGAGCGTTTGAAAGTCGAAATCGCGGCAAAACGGCCCCATATGAAGAAGAAAAAAGTGAACGATGGCAAAAATCCATGAATTGGGCTTCGAATTGCTTCCCCACCCACCGTATTCTCCAGATCTGGCACCCAGCGACTTTCTCTTGTTCTCAGACCTCAAAATGATGCTCACAGGCTGCAATAAAGAGGTGATCGCCGAAACTGAGGCCTATTTTGAGGCAAAACCGAAGGAGTACTACCAAAATGGTATCAAAAAATTGGAAGGTCATTATAATCGTTGTATCGCTCTTGATGGGAACTATGTTGAATAATAAAAACTAATTTTGAAAAAAAATGTGTTTTTCTTTGTTAGACCGGGGACTTATCAGCCAACCTGTTAGATCCCGGGAAAATTTTTTGATGTTAAATCTAAACTGGGATTGAACCCATGACCTTTTTTATGCAAGGAGGCCAACCAGGTGTACATTGTCAGCAAACCTCTTTAGTAAGAAAGCCCGATCATTTTGATTATTCACAAACTGCTCAATTTGGAATGGCTTGTCATCGGAGAAAACCAAATTCGGTATCTGGAGACTTTAGTGCAAGCGAAGCAACTCCTTGGTACACTGGCGAACTCTTGCACATTTTGGAACTTCAATGGCTTTAGTTCAAGCTCATTTTTCCTTATGTGTTGCATTCATGCTCTCAGCTCACAAGCAAGTTTTTTGCCACTGCTTCGAGGATTTCGATCAACTCTGGTCTTAACTTTTCGAATCATTTCTGGGATTTTTTCGTCTATTTTTGTACTCGATAGCTCATCGCCAGTATCATGGTAATGAGCAATGTTGAGAGAAATAAAAGATTTATTCACATTTAAATAATGGATGACTGTAAAGATAGCCATCATTGGTTTTCCATCTAAATATAAAGCAGTCACACTATCACTCTTTAACTCCACCATGGATAACGAATTTCTAAATGATCAAAATGCCTTTGTAAACTTTTAAACATTAAAATGAACTGTTATTGAAATAAATCTTTCAAATGAGCTCTTTTTATGAATGATAGCAAATAGAAGTTGGGTACTTTACAAATTCACTAAATAGTTTATAGCTTCGAATAATCTTGAATTATGAGCTAGTATGTTCAAAAAATTCTTAGATGCAAATCTTCAAGTTTCTGGAGATAATTTATAGCCATAAAATCTATTATTAAATATATTATCTCAATACACTGACTGTAGCCTGTAGCCACGAATGTCCTTCGTATTAAAAGTGAGTTTATGTGAGAGTTCTTTCATATGTGGCTGCCATGTTTGTTTGCCTCCCCATACATAGATACACACATGCTCACACTCACTCATTTCCCCACATTGAAAAGCAGGACTATTCGAATGATACACATTTGCATAATAAATCTGTTTTCAATAGATTTTCATTGCTTTTTAACATATTTCCATAGTACAGAAGAAGCAGAGCATAGAAATACTCGCATGTGGGGTGAACATTTTCCACATTCAAAAGATAGGGAAAATGAATACATTCTAAATCGATTGAACTGTGCCTTTACAAAGCTCTACATCCATCCCTTCCTCCTCATGTCTCATGTTCACAGATATTTCAATTAAAATATTTGTTACTGATTTGTTACATTGTTAATAGATACTTATCATAGAGTAGGGAGTACAAGCTGAAATAGCAACAAAGAAATGAGGGCATATGGAATGTTGTAGAATGTTGTAATGCTCTAAAGTTGGCAACTTTTATACTCTGAAATGGAAGTCACTTATTTCATATATTAACATAAAAGAAAGATTTTTTTATTTGTGTAAATAATGGCGTTTGCAAAAAATTAATTAAAAGTGGTAAAAAGTGAAAACAACAAAAACTGAGGAAAAAATCTTACACAATGGAGCATATCTAATACGAGTATTTCACAAACAAAGCATTCAAGTCCTTATTATTCATTCTCGAAAAGTATGGTAAATTTCTTTCATAAAATAAAAAAAAAAAAAAACATTTATTTACCCTTCTAAATCAATTTCCTACCCTCTAAAGTAATGCCCTCTCGCTAATACATATATGCCAATTTTTTACAATCTTCGAAACATTACATAGGGTCCATTTTCTACTTCGATTTTCTTATATGTGCATAATAATGTTGTCCTACATGTGGTGGTATGCTTAAAATTCATTTTTTTAACAACTTTGAAATCATAAATAAAATTTATATTTATCGGCCTATTTTCCTCTAAAATTGAAAACTTTAATTTAAATTCATCTGTAATGGGTTTCCTTCACATCTACTTAACTTTAACACTGACAACCCTAACGGATGTGAATTGGTCATTTATTAATTAAACTGTGTAAAAATTGTGTAAACATAAAACTTTTCAAATCAACAAATTGTTATGGCGACTATGATGTGAGTGAAAAATGGAAAATAAATTTCACAGTTTTAATGAAGCTCAAAGGTTCGTTGTCCTTTATTGTCCTCATTCTGTCATCCTGAGTGAGGTGATGTTGAATGTCCGTTTCCGCTATTGTTCTCATCGTCGCCGACATGGTCTTACCTGAATCAAAGTGATTGTTTCGCCATTGTTAGCGTTGATTTGTTGTTGTCGTTTTTGTTGTTGTTGTTGGCGCCGTTATTTGATGTAATTTGATTACATTAAACAAAAATAACAACAACGGGCAACAAATAAGAATAACAAAAGCAAACTTGTTTATAATTGAATTTTTATTATTACTTTGCACACACACACACGTATAAAGACGACTTAAAATGAAAAACACCAATACTCTCCCAAGTCTCAAGTCCAAAGCATTCATATCTTATATTAGGGTGATTCGCTAATCAATGATTTAAGTTAAAAATATTTTAAATTTGGTAATGAAACTGTGTATATTAGTAATGAGAAAAAATGCAAATAAATGAGTGTAAGAATTGTGAAAATCGGAATATACATATTCAGCGAACAGCAAAAGTAATGGCACCATTGGTGCGATTCGGTTATGGCTAAATTCCTATAAACAAGGGTTGGAAAATACAATTTTTGATAGAGTACAAAAAAGGTATTTTTTTTTTTTGCACGGGAAAATATTTTTCACAGAATTTCAACAAAAATTACATTGGAAGATTATTGTCAAGAGCTCCTTTAGACTGTATTTTAAAGAAAATAAAATTTTGTTTGTCAACTCCTAAATACTAAATATTTCTTTTTTTGGTTTTATATCCGTTTACAAAGACTACCGTAGTAACAAGTTTCTAGAGAAATAAAATTTTGAAAAATTTTCTATAGAAATAAAATTTTGAAAAAATTTCTAGAGAAATAGAATTTTGAAAAATTTTCTAGAGAAATAAAGTTTTGAATAAAATTTCCTACATAAATCTGTTTTTTTTTTTATATCCTCCACCATAGGATGGAACTTTGTCATTCCGTTTGTAACACATCGAAATATTGCTCTAAGACCCCATAAAGTATATATATTCTTGGTCGTGGTGAAATTCTGAGTCGATCTGAGCATGTCCATCCGTCCGTCCGTCCGTCTGTTGAAATCACGCTAACTTCCGAATGAAACAAGCTATCGACTTGAAACTTGGCACAAGTAGTTGTTATTGATGTAGGTCGGACGGTATTGCAAATGGGCCATATCGGCCCACTTTTACGTATAGCCCCTATATAAACGGACCCCAAAATTTGGCTTGCGAGGCCTCTAAGAGAAGCAAATTTCATCCGATCCGGCTGAAATTTGGTACATGGTGTGAGTATATAGTCTCTAACAACCATGCAAAAATTGGTCCACATCGATCTATAATTATATATAGCCCCCATATAAACAGATCCCCCGATTTGGCTTGCGAGGCCTCTAAGAGAAGCAAATTTCATCCGATCCGGCTGAAATTTGGTACATGGTGTTAATATATGGTCTCTAACAACCATGCAAAAATTGGTCCACATCGGTCCATAATTATATATAGCCCCCATGTACATGATGTAAGTACACTGAAAAAAATATTGTCGTGAGGGCAAAGATTTCATGTCTTTAAAATACGAATGAAAATTTTGCTTAGCATAGAAGACGCATTTCTCTAAAATAAAGTTTTTTTCCTTGTCCAAAAGTCGATAAACTTTTCAATGAAGTCGTATTGTCCTTACAATTAAGTGATTTCACTTAAAAATTTGTATCATAATAAGAAAGAAAAAATGTTTGGGCTAAGGTCAACTTGACTTTAATAAATAAGAAAAATTCTTTAAATTTAATGAAATTGTCTTTAAATTTGTTGTCTTTTTGCATCTTGACTACAAAGCAAAAATTCGTTCAAATATAGGACATGTTTTTCAACACTTTATTTTAAAGACGTTTTTTACTTGAAACATAGCATAATTTCTACTGGAAGTCGAGTCTTAAATTAGAAAATAAAGTTGTCGTTAACTCGTTTTTAAAGGACTTTGATAGCATATGAAGAAAAATAGCTCAGAAAGTGAAAAATTAAAATTTGCTTCCTAGAAGCAAGTACACAAAACCCAAATTTAAAAGAGAATTGTGTCTTAAATGTATCCTTACTTGTATTCTTTGCTTCTTTGGCTCGGAATCAATACCAACATTTTTAAAGTAAAGACAAAATCTTTCGAACCGGGCATGCTTTTTTTTCAGTGTATATGGTACGTGCTGTTAATATATGGCCTCAAACACCCATGCAAAAATTGTTCGTAATCGGTCCATAGTTATATATAGGCCCCATATAAACCGATCCCAAAATTTGACCTACGGAGCCCCTTGGAAGAGCAAAATTCATCCGATTCGGTTCAAATTTGGTACGTCATGTTAGTATATGGTATCCAACAACCATGCAGGAATTGGTTCATATCAGTTAAATTATAATTATATATAGCCCCCATATAAACCGATCCCCAGATTTGATCTCCGGTGGCTTTTGGAGAAGCAAAATTCATCCGATCTGGTTGAAATTTGGTACGTGGTGGTAGTATATGAAATTTAACAACCATGCTAAAAGTGGTCCATATCAGTCCATAATCATATATAGCCCCCATATAAACCAATCCCGAGATCGGAGCCTCTTGGAGGAGCAAATTTTATCCGAGTCAGTTGAAATTTGGTACATTGTGCTAGTATATGGCCGTTTACAACTATCCCTAACTAGGTCCATATCGGTCTATAGTTATATATAGCCCATATCAAGTTCATAATTTTATATAGCCCCCACATAAGCGATCCCCATATTTCAATTCTGGCTCTCTACGTCTCGTGCAAAAAGTCCACATCGATTCGTAATTATTTGTAGACTATACCACGTATGTACTAACTCACAATTTAGAAAACGATGTTAAGAAGTTTTAAGAAACCACAACCCAAGTAATTCGATTGTGGATGACATTCTTTCGTAGAAGTTTCTACGCAATCCATGGTGGAGGGTACATAAGATTCGGCCTGGCCGAACTTACGGCCGTATATACTTGTTTTACTGTGGCTTTTACAAAATCGTGACCTTTGTGGAAATCTCAAAATGTGGAGTAAAATTTTGTTAAATTTTCGTGCGAGGTAGTTCATTCTTCTTATAAAATAGTTCACTTTTTTTCGGTGTATAAACGTTCACTTTCCAATAAATTTCATGAGAGTATATTGAAGGCTACCTTAATCAGGCTAAATACTTGCCCTGGTATACATTCTCTCAGATGTTTGTTTGGAGGCCACAAAGTGGCAATTAAGAACTTTTAATATTTTATTCAAAATTTAAAATATTATTAGAATTTACATTTTCTATAAAAATGAAAAAAAAAAATCTTATAAATTCGGGTTAAAGTGTTCCTAAAGAAAATACTTTATAACAAAGGAAAATTTCATTTGTCTAAAACTTCGTTCCATGGGAAAGAAGTATTTCATTGGTTTTCCATTGCACCGATCCTCACTACTACTCAAATTCACTTAGCCTTATCATAAAACTAGCAACGAAGGGGGAGTACATACAAAATCCACCGAATCGCATCCAATGAACAAGACAATTTTATGACAATCCAAAGATGATGCCGAAGAAGACGCACTTTTGTGACAAAGTTGATGGGGTGCTGAAAGCAAGCGAAGCACAAATTGATATTAAGTGAAATTGAAAAACTTTTCTGATGTATTTTTTTTTTGTTTTTCATTTGTTGTCCTTTTTCCGGGAAAAATAATATTAGCGAGAAGACCATCAACATTAGTAAAGTGAAAAGATTTTCAGTTTTTCATTTTGAAATGAAGGATAAGGTATTCTCATATATATGGAATACCTTATATGTTGTTGAAGATAGAACTGAATGAAGATCAGATTTTTTGTTTCATCCTTATTGTTATGGAAGGAGTCAAATACAACGTTCACAATAACCGATGTCTACTCAAAATGGATTTTGGCCGGAGAATAAAGCCGCCTTGGGTGTTCGTTTAGTTGACGCCGCTCTCGATTAAATCGGTTCATCTTCAAATTCGGAGATGAGCTATATGGATCCATGCTTTGGTATAGCCTCCATATCAGTATTAAGAAAAAACCCGAAACTGTTTTAGATTTTCTTCAAAATTTGCGAAAGTAAATAGTTATAATATAATCTTTGTTAAATCAACTGATATAATGAATCTTTAGGTTTAAGATATAAGCGCTTCAAATATAGCCTTTATTATATATATGTAATAGAGGCTAAGACTTATTTTAAGGATTTGCAACTTGGGTTTAAAGCTTTTTTGTTGGAGTTAAGAAAACCATTTTACTTTGAAGTATCTGTCATAATTTGGATTTTAAAACAGGAATTTGTTTGTATATAAATACCTTCATTAATAAATCGCAAGAGAATGGAAATTGAACCCAGACTTGTAGCCAGAGAGGTCCCTAAATAATGTCTTTATTTTAAAAGGGACGCATCTTCGTCTCGGAATCAATAACAAACTCTTTAAATTTATCTTCGAGAAGTGTATCATTCTAACCGATCTTCTTGGAGTAGGTATGTTTCTCAATAACCACCTGAAATTCTATATCTTTTCAGGTAACCCAATACAACGATGGATTTTTCATAGGAAACTAGTAGATCCGATTTATGGTCGCGTGTGTTTAGGAGTCGGTCCATCCGGTCGAACGACTGCCCAGCAAAAAAAAATGGAATTTGTTCCACAAACATTTCTTTTAAAGCCCATCCCAGGATCCCCCATCGAGTTTTTTCAACTTCCGATGCAGTCCTTTTGGACAAGTCCACAAACATTTCTTCTAAAGCGCATCGTGGGATCCGCCAATGATTTGTTTCTACTTCCGATGCAGTCCTTTTGGACAAGTATTAGAAAGAACGCAATCAGGGTATTTTAAGTGCAAATTTAATTAAATTACAATTAAATTTAAAAAAAATAGAAAACTAATAAAAAAACAAGTATATACGGCCGTAAGTTCGGCCAGGCCGAATCTTATGAACCCTCTACCATGGATTGCGTAGAAACTTATACGAAAGACTGTCATCCACAAACTCACTCGGATGAAATTTGCTCCTCCAAGAGGCTCCAAAACCAAATCTCGGGATCGGTTTATATGGGAACTATATATCATTATGGACTGATATGGACCACTTTTGGCATGGTTGTTAAATATCATATACTACCACCATGTACTAATTTTCAACCAGATCGGATGAATTTTGCTTCTCCAAAAGGCACCGGAGGTCAAATCTGGCGATCGGTTTATATGGGAGCTATATATAATTATGGACTGATAGGAACCAATTCCTGCATGGTTTTTGGATACCATATACTAACATCACGTACCAAATTTCAACCGAATGGGAAGAATTTTGCTCCTCCAAGGTGCTCTGGAGCAGAGAACGGTTGCGATCTACCGCAACCGACCAGTGTATTTAGTAAACACCAACATTTGCAAACTTAAAACACAATTTGGTAAAAAAAAGTCAACCACCAATATCCAATGCAACCGACGACTGTCGGTGTTTGTTAGTATGAGTGTTGGTCTCTCGAAACCACCGTAGTAAAGCAATCACACAAATTGGTTACCCATATCTCAGCAGTTTGGTATTTTCTTATTTGATACTCTCTCAATTCTCTTGAGCTAATGCCAACTGCTAGTAATTGTTGTTGTTGAGTGCAATCACACTTAAGTGCCAACCTCGTTTTTTGTTTACCGAGCGTTGTTACAATGTCGATTGGTTTAAGATTGCAAGACACTGCATACGAGCATTGTTATATACTATTGGTGTTTTTATTCTCGCATTTGTATCAATGTAAAAGATCGCATGGTAATTGGTGTCTTACTCACTGCCACCGACATTTTGTGGGTAAGATTGCAATACGAAAAAAAGCCACCGGTTGCAGTTCTCTGCTCTGGAGGTCAAATCTGTGGATCGGTTTATATGGGGCCTATATATAATTATGGACCGATATCGACCAATTTTTGCATGGGTGTTTGAGGCCATATAAAGGGTGATTCTTTTGAGGTTAGGATTTTCATGGATTAGTATTTGACAGATCACGTGGGATTTCAGACATGGTGTCAAAGAGAAAGATGCTCAGTATGCTTTGACATTTCATCATGAATAGACTTACTAACGAGCCACAACGTCGAATTTTCAGTGAATGGGCCCCAGAAAAGTTGGCAGAAAATCCGCTTTTTTATCGACAAATTTTGTTCAGCGATGAGGCTCATTTCTGGTTGAATGGCTACGTAAATAAGCAAAATTGCCGCATTTGGAGTGAAGAGCAACCAGAAGCCGTTCAAGAACTGCCCATGCATCCCGAAAAATGCACTGTTTGGTGTGGTTTGTACGCTGGTGGAATCATTGGACCGTATTTTTTCAAAGATGCTGTTGGACGCAACGTTACGGTGAATGGCGATCGCTATCGTTCGATGCTAACAAACTTTTTGTTGCCAAAAATGGAAGAACTGAACTTGGTTGACATGTGGTTTCAACAAGATGGCGCTACATGCCACACAGCTCGCGATTCTATGGCCATTTTGAGGGAAAACTTCGGAGAACAATTCATCTCAAGAAATGGACCGGTAAGTTGGCCACCAAGATCATGCGATTTGACGCCTTTAGACTATTTTTTGTGGGGCTACGTCAAGTCTAAAGTCTACAGAAATAAGCCAGCAACTATTCCAGCTTTGGAAGACAACATTTCCGAAGAAATTCGGGCTATTCCGGCCGAAATGCTAGAAAAAGTTACCCAAAATTGGAATTTCCGAATGGACCACCTAAGACGCAGCCGCGGTCAACATTTAAATGAAATTATCTTCAAAAAGTAAATGTCATGGACCAATCTAACGTTTCAAATAAAGAACCGATGAGATTTTGCAAATTTTATGCGTTTTTTAAAAAAAAAAAGTTATCAAGCTCTTAACAAATCACCCTTTATTAACATCACGTACCAAATTTCAACTGAATCAGATGAATTTTGGTCTTCCAAGAGGCTCCGGAGGTCAAATCTGGTGATCGGTTTATATGGGGGCTATATATAATTATGGACCGATATGGACCAATTTTTGCATGGCCATTAGAGACCATATTCTAACATCATGTACCAAATTTCAGCCGGATCGGATGAAATTTGTTTCTCTTAGAGGTTATGCAAGCCAAATCAGGGGATCGGTTTAAATGGGGGCTATATATAATTATGGACCGGTGTGGACCAATTTTTGCATGGTTATTAGAGACCATATACTAACATTATGTACAAAATTTTAGCCGTATCGGATGAAATTTGTTTCTCTTAGAGGCTATGCAAGCCAAATCAGGGGATCGGTTTATATGGGGGCTATATATAATTATGGACCGATATGGACCAATTTTTGCATGGTCATTTGAGACCATATACTAACATCATGTACCAAATTTCAGCCGGATCAGATGAAATTTGTTTCTCTTAGTGGCTCCGCAAGCCAAATCGGGGGATCGGTTTATATGGGGGCTATATATAATTATGGACCGATGTGAACCAATTTTTGCATGGTTGTTAGAGACCATATACTAACACCATGTACCAAATTTCAGCCGGATCGGATGAATTTTCGGCTTGTTTCGTTCGGAAGTTAGCGTGATTTCAACAGACGGACGGACGGACGGACATTCTCAGATCGACCCAGAATTTCACCACGACCCAGAATATATATACTTTATGGGGTCTTAGAGCTATATTTCGATGTGTTACAAACGGAATGACAAAGTTAATATACCCCCCTCCTATGGTGGAGGCTATAATAAAGAAAAATATAGAAAATTAATAAAAAAAGTTAAAAAAAAAATAATAATAATAAATAAATTTCATCCCTGCTGGCATTTGAACCTGTGCCGTTTTACTTTTTCGCTTCCATGGAAGTTCTTTGGAGAAGATTTTGCAAATTACGAGAATTTTTAATTTTTTTGTTGATTTGTAATGAAAAAATATATATTTATACGAAAATATATGCCGAAAATAAAAAATAAAAACGATGCATAACATAAAAAAATAATAATTTTTTAAAAAAGTATTTGAGAAAAAAATTGCCGCTGGTGAGATTTGAACCTGCGTTTCTTATTTTTTCGTTCATACTAAAAAAGAACTTCTCGAGAAGCAATTAGAATGTTATTCCTTGGTGTCGTATTACGATCATATCACACACATTTGATTTGACCTTTTCGACGCTTTATATTCAATGGCGTTTGTGGCTGAGTGTGCTAAGGCGTTCTGTTATGGTGCCAGCAAACCCAGGTTCAACCCCTGGTCGGAGCGAAAAAGTTTTTCAAATTGTAAAAATTAGATAATAGGAAAATAATTGTGTAATAAAACATATGGTTGAAAAAATAGCGAAATTGGTTGAAGAAAAAAAAATTTTTTTTCGCTTTTTAAATTTCTTCATTCAAATTAACATCCAGGGCACAACTTCTAAAGTAATGCAAAGGATCCAAAAAGGGAGTACTTCCGTCCATGACAAGCCCGTGTAAAATTCATTGGAGATGATCCAAGTTTGCACTACTTCCGGATCACAGATTGGGGATCCAAACTACTTTTTTGGAAGCTCTTTTTTTGCTGGGTGCTTCTTTATCTTAAGTTTTCGAAATTATCAGAAATATTCCTATGTTTTCATTTCATTCATCATCAAACATCACTTTAACTAAAAATGTTACAATATAACCATCTGCCACGACCATCTTTACTGTTAAAGGTTTAACCAAAAGTTTTCATCAAAGAGAATAAATTATTTTTCAATAGAAGGCTTCGATTTTGCCATAAGGGCTACCATAGCCATGTACAGAAATGCATTTATTATTTGCCTGAATTCTAACCCATTTTTGTTTCCATTTAAATCGAGGCATGTTTGCTCCTCACCGTATGCACAAGCGATTGCACTCTAATGAGCTGCGAATAATGCATACGAAATTCATATACGCTAGCACATGCGTCAATAAATTAGCCTCTTCTCTTTGAGTATATATGCTGGTATATGCAAATAGAACGTGTGTCTCCTCATAGGGTGAAGGATATAAAAATTGTGGCATTCTGTTTGCAACGTTTCGTATATTTTCGAAAACAATAAAAATTGACATAGTCGTTTTCTTTAGGCATACACCAAAACAACCCCCCGTTACACCACACGATTGGCAAGGTCAATGAGATGGCAATATTAGTGTACATCATTAATCAACAAATGAATCCAATAAATATCATAAAGAGAGATAGAGAGGGAGAGGTAAAGAGATCGTGTGTATGTGTATAACAGTTCTAAGATGACACATGTCTAGATCATAGCTACTTAATACAGTAATATATGACGACGACTCGTTCATTCATCCAATTACTTATCACCATCATGACGATTGACTATCTCAGTCAGCCGATTAGTCGATTTTGATATGGCGCGAACAATCGGTCTTCGTACAATTAATCGTTCCGAAGGAAAGCAAAAACATCAACTGCAAATGGAAACAACTTTGTTTGTTGTTATTGTTGCTTTTGTTTATGGTTTTATTTTATACAGCGATAAAGAGCAAAACAATTCTGTGTAAACATGGGGGTATATTTAGTCAATTGTAGTATGAAACAATCAAACGAACGAATGCATAGTAGTCGGCCGTACAATGAAAATGTGCGTTCGTTCATAGATACATGGATGTCGAAATGGTTATGGATTAAACTCTGAAACCGTATGAAGTGCGATTATTGTGTTTCGTTTACATTTTCCTAGAACCACAAAAAAAGAAAACAAAACAACAAAAATGTGAACACTCACAAAGTTCATTCAAAAACGATTAACCGAGTACTGCGACAGCGACGAGGTGTTGTGAGCTTCCCATTCGATAGAATATTCTTGCACGGTGTGAAAACAAACAGTAACAAGTGAATCAAATAGAAAACATTGCGGATAAGTAATAATTTCTTTTCGGGTTCATTTTACTTCCGAATTGAAAGTTTTATCGCTAACAAAATAAATCAATATGGATTTGAATATAGGATTTTGGCATTTGCCAAAATTACTTGGGAAGTAAGTTTCGGAAAAAAAAACTAAAAAGATATAATCGCCTCAAACATTGAAATGGCTTCCTAGTTTTTAAAAAGTGCCAAGTTTAAAGTGCAAAGGTTAAAATTAAAAAAAAAATAATTATAATAAATGTATTTTTATTAAGGAAAAGTAAAAGCCTTTCATTGTGAAAATTATAATTTTATCGCAGTTAAAAAACATTTGGAATTTGCATTTGACCATATGGAAGGCAGTGTGATATCCACAAAAAAAAAAAAACAATTATACCCTATTGTAAGAGACAAGCCAAAACCCATGGTAATTTAGCTATAAATTCAGGCACCACGTATGAATAAATAAATAAAAAAACTGTTCTATGGGAAAAATCAACTATCTTGAACAAAAATTGAAGTAACTTGAAAATTGGAATAAATTAAATTCCGAAATTGCTGAAATATTTACTTTTTCATTTCTTTTCAATAGCTTGTGAGATAATTTTTTTGTGGTGATAAGAATAGTTTGCTCTCACAAGTATTTTGATAAGAATACTTCACGATTTATTCCGTGTTGATGGTATGGAACAATATCGTTCTTTTGTCAATAACATTATTAATAGATATTTTAGAAATATACAGTGAAACCTCACATATGTGGACACACACGACGGCCTAAATGTTATACCCTGTTTCTGAATGTCGAACGAAAACCCAGTCGATAGAAAAGCAGTCACTCGAATTCGAATCAATTTGGGTTTTTATATTTTTGAGAGTTTATTTCGTTTGTATGAGAAAACATTGATTATCCAAAATGAGGATTTTCAAAATTTTGGCCTGATAATTCATTCAAATCTTAGCAATGTTTTTACTTTTTCATGCCACATGTTGTAAAGGGTGATTTGTTAAGAGCTTGATAACTTTTTTTTTAAAAAAAACGCATAAAATTTGCAAAATCTCATCGGTTCTTTATTTGAAACGTTAGATTGGTCCATGACATTTACTTTTTGAAGATAATTTCATTTAAATGTTGACCGCGGCTGCGTCTTAGGTGGTCCATTCGGAAAGTCCAATTTTGGGCAACTTTTTCGAGCATTTCGGCCGGAATAGCCCGAATTTCTTCGGATATGTTGTCTTCCAAAGCTGGAATAGTTGCTGGCTTATTTCTGTAGACTTTAGACTTGACGTAGCCCCACAAAAAATAGTCTAAAGGCGTCAAATCGCATGATCTTGGTGGCCAACTTACCGGTCCATTTCTTGAGATGAATTGTTCTCCGAAGTTTTCCCTCAAAATGGCCATAGAATCGCGAGCTGTGTGGCATGTAGCGCCATCTTGTTGAAACCACATGTCAACCAAGTTCAGTTCTTCCATTTTTGGCAACAAAAAGTTTGTTAGCATCGAACGATAGCGATCGCCATTCACCGTAACGTTGCGTCCAACAGCATCTTTGAAAAAATACGGTCCAATGATTCCACCAGCGTACAAACCACACCAAACAGTGCATTTTTCGGGATGCATGGGCAGTTCTTGAACGGCTTCTGGTTGCTCTTCACTCCAAATGCGGCAATTTTGCTTATTTACGTAGCCATTCAACCAGAAATGAGCCTCATCGCTGAACAAAATTTGTCGATAAACACATTTCGAACCGAACACTGATTTTGGTAATAAAATTCAATGATTTGCAAGCGTTGCTCGTTAGTAAGTCTATTCATGATGAAATGTCAAAGCATACTGAGCATCTTTCTCTTTGACACCATGTCTGAAATCCCACGTGATCTGTCAAATACTAATGCATGAAAATCCTAACCTCAAAAGAATCACCCTTTATATGTTCGTTTCTGACTCGACAACAAAATATGAAGTGAGAGGCCATTACCCAGCAAAAAATAATTGAAAATTTGGAAGCAGTAAAATTATAGTGTCCATACTGTAGGCACTACTTTTCCTCACAACATTTTCAGTGTAGAATACAGTGCTTCATTCTACACAGATAAGACGAAAAACGTACTTAAATTATGTAAATAATAGTGGTGCCGAAATTAGCGCAGCTGAGTTGCACTAGAGTAAGCGGGTGCTTCGTCTCTCGCTTACACGGTTGGACTCTTGTAAAGAAAAGTTTGTTTTGTCACGACTTTTTACGAATTATGTGGCAATCTACGATTTCATGCTCTCCACATTCATATTTTGTGATTCTGAAAGCGTTGAAATTCACACATAGAAGTAGCGCATTTAAGTGGGACATTTTTTTATAAATTCATCGATGAATTCCTTGCAAGGGTAAGTGCTGCTTGACTTTTCTTCCTCTACAAAGCTGCTGAAAATTCAGCAAGTTTTTTGCTAGGTATTCTTCATTGAGAGTTATCCAATTATGAGAGGTTGCTATAATGTGATAATTTAACAAACGATTCACGAACTTTGGAGAGGGTGCCGGTTTTCACCAAGATTGAGAGGTTTCAATATATTAGGAATATTAGATAGCCATAGGAAGGAAACCACTTTTTAGGAGTAGGGTTATAAATTAATAGACCAAATATTTCATTGCTAAAAATTCAATACTTCACTTCCAGTTTATTTTTTTCTTCATATTTGGTAGATTCAATTACCCCAAGATTAACCATGACCAATACTAGCATAAAATAAAATTTTGATTTCCCACTTCAAGAGTTCGGGGTAATATTAAATTGTAATTATATTAAAATATAACTTCCTAAAGTTTGTTAAATATATAATTTAATTTTAGTTTCCTTGTATATCGGAAGTGAAAAGTTAATGTGTAAAATTATATTATGATAACTTATAATCATTTATATATGAGTCTGTAAAATTGTTATAATCACCACATGTTCTTTACTGTCATTTATTATTATTATTTTAATCAACACGATGTATCATATAGAGTATTTGTTAAAGAATTTATGCCAAGTCACCCCTATTAATTAAATGCAAAACAACTTTTTGTAGATATTAACAATAGATTGAAATGGAATTTATTTTCCCCGGGAAGCTAGTAGTATGCATTAATTTGTTTTTATTGCAGTATGAGGATAGTGGCATTTCCATAAGAACACACTGGGTAATGTCCATTTAATTGTTGTAAACGAATAAAACGGTTCCCCGGTCATCCACACCAAAGTATATATACTCTATATGCTATGGTTATATGGTCTAAAGAAGATATTCCAATAGACGCAAGAGGTGTAAAAAGGCAATAGACCTGGAATTCTATAAGTACAGCTTGACTTTAAATATTTTGTGTACTGTTATATCAATATTGCTATGGGGTCCAAACAAGTGGCCCATTTTATTGAACGATGTAGGGTATACCTGTATTGTTAACAAAAATACAGGTTTAAAACGTGTAACACTTAAAATTTTGTTTTTCAACTCAAGTTCGTTGCAATTAATTGTAATGAAAGCTTATATAGTTGCAATGAAATTTTTATAACATCAAAACAATAAAGAAACCCCAGACACAATTTATAAATATTGGATAATTCTATACAGTTAGCCGGATAAGCAAAAGTTAGACGAATTCGTTTAAATGATGCTCGTTTCTACATATCCATAAATCTTATTTGTCTTTATTAACTTTTTAAATTCTTTAACGAATTTAAAAAGTTCAATGGTATAATATAAGTAAGTTTACGTTATATAGCATAACACTAAATCCGTAGAAAGGGAATTGGTTTCCACTTAGATCATGTTGTGATTCCTCATACACTCTCAAAAAAAATCGCTTCTGTAACATATACACCAAACACATTTTGCTTCAAGCATATAAAGGGTGATTTGTTAAGAGCTTGATAACTTTTTTTTTAAAAAAAACGCATAAAATTTGCAAAATCTCATCGGTTCTTTATTTGAAACGTTAGATTGGTCCATGACATTTACTTTTTGAAGATAATTTCATTTAAATGTTGACCGCGGCTGCGTCTTAGGTGGTCCATTCGGAAAGTCCAATTTTGGGCAACTTTTTCGAGCATTTCGGCCGGAATAGCCCGAATTTCTACGGAAATGTTGTCTTCCAAAGCTAGAATAGTTGCTGGCTTATTTCTGTAGACTTTAGACTTGACGTAGCCCCACAAAAAATAGTCTAAAGGCGTCAAATCGCATGATCTTGTTGTTCTCCGAAGTTTTCCCTCAAAATGGCCATAGAATCGCGAGCTGTGTGGCATGTAGCGCCATCTTGTTGAAACCACATGTCAACCAAGTTCAGTTCTTCCATTTTTGGCAACAAAAAGTTTGTTAGCATCGAACGATAGCGATCGCCATTCACCGTAACGTTGCGTCCAACAGCATCTTTGAAAAAATACGGTCCAATGATTCCACCAGCGTACAAACCACACCAAACAGTGCATTTTTCGGGATGAATGGGCAGTTCTTGAACGGCTTCTGCTTGCTCTTCACTCCAAATGCGGCAATTTTGCTTATTTACGTAGCCATTCAACCAGAAATGAGCCTCATCGCTGAACAAAATTTGTCGATAAAAAAGCGGATTTTCTACCAACTTTTCTAGGGCCCATTCACTGAAAATTCGACGTTGTGGCAGATCGTAAGTCTATTCATGATGAAATGTCAAAGCATACTGAGCATCTTTCTCTTTGACACCATGTCTGAAATCCCACGTGATCTGTCAAATACTAATGCATGAAAATCCTAACCTCAAAAGAATCACCCTTTACATATATTTTCAGGATTGGTCCAAACAAAATATTCTTTGTATTGTTATTTTTTATTATGTTTCACCTTAGGGCATACACTGGTAGTAAAACAATTTAATGAATTTTTCTTTGTGTTGATATATTTTTAAGGCGCCAATTGGTTACTTCCATTATTTTACTTGCAGCATACTATCTAGGTCTCTCTTTCTGAACACATATATGTTTATAGGCTATTTCCAAATTAATATATGTTTGCATCTAACATTTTATGTCCCAAACATAATATGTTCTAACATATTAACATGTATGTCCCAAACATGTTATGGTAGTTTATGAACATTATATGCTTGCACTTAAAAATATTGTGTTAAAAAATTTGAGTTCCTACATATAATTTTTACACCCAAACATATAAAAAACAGTCTTTTTCGTCCGTGTAGTTGCTTTCTAGACGTTTCTAGAAAATTGTCCAGTTTGGAAAGGCTTCACTTAAATATTTCCCCATTCAGGTTCATTGTTTAATGGGTAAGGATATTAAACTGAAACCAAATATTGTGGTAGACCAAAGTTAACCATAATAAATATATAATAATAATAAAATGATGACTCGTTTTTAGATCTCTAATTATAAAAATCCTAAAAAATATTAATTAAATACTAAACCACATATGCCTGTGATAACAAAGAGTGTTGTGGTGAACTTTATATTAATGTGGGGTCATTGTCCCATATAAACAGTATTGTGTTGTAGTAAATATTGTCTTTATTAAAAAAAAGTGTTTTGATTAATTGGACGAAAATGGGTTATACCTATTTCGTTGTATTAACATATGTGGAATCGAAGAATAAGATTTTTATACCCTCCACCATAGGATGGGGGTATATTAACTTTCTCAATCCGTTTGTAACACATCGAAATATTGCTCTAAGACCCCATAAAGTATATATATTCTGAGTCACGGTGAAATTCTGAGTCGATCTGAGCATGTCCGTCCGTCCGTCTGTTGAAATCACGAAAATAAGCTATCGACTTGAAACTTGGCACAAGCAGTTGTTATTGATGTAGGTCGGATGGTATTGCAAATGGGCCATATCGGTCCACTCTTACGTATAGCCACCATATAAACGGACCCCAAATTTGGCTTGCGATTGCTCTAAGAGAAGCAAATTTCATCCGATCCGGCTGAAATTTGGTTCATGGTGTAAGTATATGGTCTCTAACAACCATGCAAAAATTGGTCCATATCGGTCCACTTTTACGTATAGCCCCCATATAAACGGACACCCAAATTTGGCTTGCGATTGCTCTAAGAGACGCAAATTTCATCCGATCCGGCTGAAATTTGGTACATGGTGCTAGTATAGTATAGTTAGTATATGGTCTCTAATAACCATGCAAAAATTGGTCCATATCGGTCCATAATTACATACAGCCCCCATATAAACCGATCCCCCGATTAGGCTTGCGGAGCCTCTAAGAGAACCAAATTTCATCCGACCCGGCTGAAATTTGGTACATGGTGTTAGTATATGGTCTCTAACAACCATGCAAAAATTGGTCCACATCGGTCCATAATTATATATAGCCCCCATATAAACCGATACCCCGATTTGGCTTGCGGAGCCTCTATGAGAAGCAAATTTCATCCTATCCGGCTGAAATTTGATGCATGGTATTGGTATATGTTATCTAATGACCATGCAAAAATTGGTCCACATCGGTCCATAATTATATATAGCCCCCATATAAACCGATCCCTCGATTTGGCTTGCGGAGCCTCTAAGAAACGAAAATTTCATCCGATCCAGCTGAAATTTGGTACATGGTGTTGGTATATGTTCTCTAATGACCATGCAAAAATTGGTCCATAATTATATATAGCCCCCATATAAATCGATTCCCACATTTGTCCTCCGGAGCCTCTTGGAGGAGCAAAATTCATCCGATCCGGTTGAAATTTGGAACATGGTGTTAGAATGTGGTCTCTAACAAACACGCAAGAATTGGTCCATATCGGTCCATAATTATATATAGTCCCCATATAAACCGTTCCCCAGATTTGATCTCCGGAACCTCTTGGAGGAGCAAAATTCATCCGATCCGGTTGAAATTTGCAACGTGGTGTTAGTTAAAGCCGCTAATATACATGCCAAAACTGGTCCATATCGGTCTATAGTTATATATAGCCGATCCCCAATCACACAAAAATTGGTCCATATCGGTTCATATTCATGGTTGCCACTCGAGCCAAAAATAATCTACCAAAATTTTATTTTTATAGAAAACATTGTCAAAATGTTATTTCCATAGAAAATTTTGTCAAAATTTTATTTCTATAGAAAATTTTGTCAAAATTTTATTTCTATAGAAAATTTTTTCAAAATTTTATTTCTAAAGAAAATGTTGCCAAACTTTTATTTCTATAGAAAATTTTGTCAAAATTTTATTTCTATAGAAAATTTTTTTCCAAATTTTATTTCTATAGAAAATTTTTTCCAAATTTTATTTCTACAAAAAATTTTTTCCAAATTTTACTTTTATAGAAAATGTCAAAATTTTTGTTTCTTAGAGGCTCCGCAAGCCAAATCGGGGGATCGGTCTATATGGGGGCTATATATAATTATGGACCGATGTGGACCAATTTTTGCATGGTTGTTAGAGACCATCTACTAACACCATGTACCAAATTTCAGCCGGGTCGGATGAAATTTGGTTCTCTTAGAGGCTCCGCAAGCCAAATCGGGGGATCGGTTTATATGGGGGCTATATGTAATTATGGACCGATATGGACCAATTTTTGCATGGTTATTAGAGACCATATACTAAGACCATGTACCAAATTTCAGCCGGATCGGATGAAATTTGCTTCACTTAGAGCAAACGCAAGCCAAATTTGGGTTCCGTTTATATCGGGGCTATACGTAAAAGTGGACCGATATGGTCTATTTGCAATACCATCCGACCTACATCAATAACAACTACTTGTGCCAAGTTTCAAGTCGATAGCTCGTTTCGTTCGGAAGTTAGCGTGATTTCAACAGACGGACGGACGGACGGACGGACATGCTCAGATCGACTCAGAATTTCACCACGACCCAGAATATATATACTTTATGGGGTCTTAGAGCAATATTTCGATGTGTTACAAACGGAATGACAAAGTTAATATACCCCATCCTACGGTGGAGGGTATAAAAATTATACGGTAAAATTCAGTATATGCTGTAGGCCTCTTGAATAACTAAGTTTTCTTTTATTCATTTTTGTTGTCTTAAGGTACGTTTTACTAAAAGCTTGCTGATTTAATGAAGGGCGCCTAAAGGCGGGATTGGGCATTAGAGGGTTATTCTGCCTTTTTTTATTTAGACTCCACATGGACCAATAGTCAGAGCGTCTTTAATAGAACTTTCTACACTCAAAAAAAAGTTTACTTGGATTAAAAAATTTTGACCTTTCCTTAAGGATTTTGGTATTGATGCGGCTTCTTTAAAATAAAGACATCTTTGACGGGTCTTCCTGGCTTTAAATCTAGGATCAATAAAATTTAAATTGGATACAGACCTCATTCATGGAATTTTTATCCTCTTTTTGCGATATATTAATAAAGGTATTTATGTACAAACAATTTCCAATTTAAAATCCAAATTATGACAGGTACTTCAAAGTAAAAACAGTTTTCTTAATGTTAAAAAAAAACTTTAAACCAGATGCAAATCCTTAAAAAAGTCTTAGCCTATATTTGAAGCGATTTTATCTTAAATTTAAAAATGCAATATGTCAGTTGAGTTAAAGACGATTTCTTTAAATTAAAAATGTTTTTCTTTATTTTAAGGAAAATTTGCCTTACTTCAAAGATCTACAACTTCAGCAGAGAGACGGAAAATTTCAAGATTTATGTCCTAAATTTAATAAAAAAAATTTTTGAAGCAAGGATTATAAACTTTCATTTAATTAAAATGTGATTATTTTAAAGAATTTTGTGCTTAATTTTGGGTAAATTTCGATTCCTAAAATTTAAGTTACATAATCTTCCATATTAGGTCAATATTTTTCAGTGTACGCAATCCATAGTGGACGAAACTTAAGATTCGGGCTGACCAAACTTACGGCCGTACACTGAACAAATATTTGCGTGAGGCCAAAGATTTCAAGTCCTTAAAATAGAATAGAAGACGTATTGCTCTAATATAATTTTTTTTTTTTTTATCCAAGAGGCGATAAACTTTTCAGTGAAGTCATCTTGTCCTTATTATTAAGCGATTCGACGTAACAATGGGTATCTTAACATGAAAGAAAATTTCGAAAAACGAATACAGTAAATTTTGTTTCCTAAAGACAATTACGCAAAACTCATATTTAAAGTAGAAATGTGTGTTAATAGTGTCCTTACTTCAATTCTTTCCTTCTTTGGCTCGGAAACAATACCAAAACCGTAAGTGTAAAGACAAAATTTTTGGAACAGGGCATGCTTTTTTCTGTGTATATACTTGTTAGTTTTGAGTTTCTAGAAGTGACAAGTTTCATTCGATTTGCCGGAAACCTGCCTGAAGTTAATTCAGCAATTTTGTATATGCCCAAAACGATCGATCTCTTTATGTCATGTATGGAAGCTACATATAAAATTTCATTTGGCCTAAAGCGTATTGTTATAATGATTGTCCAACTTCAATTAAAATTTTAATGTTTTTCTTTTTATTCTATTTAAAACTTTAGCTTCTTTTATTTCTACTTAAATATAAATTATTATTGATTTCTTTTTCTAGACTTATAGCTCACAAAATACAACAATACCGTTTGTCCACATATGAATATGAAGTTGTCAACACCAGCTATGGCCAAGTTAGAGGCATGCAACGAAAACCTCTTTATGATGAAGAGGACAAATATTATGCATTTGAGGGTATACCCTATGCCAAACCCCCAGTGGGTGACTTACGATTTCGAGCACCACAGCCACCAGAACCATGGAATGATGTTCTCGATTGCTTAGAACCTAAAACAAAACCAATGCAGTTACATTTTGTAAGACGCATGATTGAAGGTTCTGAAGATTGTTTGTATTTGAATGTTTATGCAAAAAGTGTAAGTTGAAAAGAAGATAAGCTCATATACCAAAAAAGCAAGTTTAAAAGTGGTATTTGTATTATAATGACCGGTAGAATGTAAATATATGAAAATTCTGAAAATATTGAATTTTAAATCAGCAAAATGTTTATCAGCAGGTTTTTTAAATCAATTCTGAAGTGCTAGCTTTCATATTAAACAAACAGCCTTAAGGTATGCTTCAAAAAGTGTGTAATTAAAATCCAAATCTTTTGAAAAGCTTTGACTACACAAACAAACTTTGAATAAGAATACACTAAAAAAAACGATTAACCCCAGTAATGGGATAAAACTTCACATTGGACCTACTTTCATAGAGGAAACTCCAAATTAAATTATAACGAATATAAAATGTTCATTAATTTGATAATTGTTATATCATACATTATAGATAGACTGACGGACGGACGAATAGATAGGCTCAGTAATTCATTTTGAGAGAAGAAGAATAAAAGAGAAAGCCAACTTGCTCTCTGCAACTATTGTTAGTAGACTCGCTATCATTTAGATCATTTTTTTACCTTGACCGTGTATTAGTGTGTAGCAATGAACAATTTCATTATATTAACGAATATGTGCATTGTTTTAATGCTACTAACGAAACTATCACATGACTGGTACTAGTGCTCCGGAATCTCGCAATTTTTGAATTTTCATAAAATTTTTTGATTTATATACTCTCTAGATATTAAAATCTTATTAGATCTACACATTTACTGGAATACAATTATCAGAACTATATATTGCTTAACCCTTTGACTACCGATGTCCACTTAGGAGGACATTCGAAAACGACAACAAACTTCTCGATGTTATTTTTAAATAGAGGCTTATACTAATTAAGCTATTAATATTTCCCATATTGGTGAGCAGTGAAATGCTGTATTTTTTCGATAGACATAATAGGCCTATTTGGCCTATATATGGCGCTTATTTTCAGGCCCTTTGGTCACAATTCAAGAATCAAAATATACTCCGTCAATGACAAACCCATAGGTATAGTGGTAGCCCGATATTTCAGGCTCACTTAGACTATTTAGTCCATTGGAACAAACCCATGTTTTTTGATGAACTGAAACTGGCATATACACCCTCAAAAAAAATCGCTTCTTTAACATATGTTCCAAACATATTTTGCAGGAAGCACATATATTATTGGATACTGCCGAAACATTAATATGTTTGTTTTATGTGAACATATGATATGTTTGGAAGCATTTTGAGCCCAAAAATATTATATGCTTGGAAGAATTTTTCCCAAAGACGATTGTGCTCATTCCCTAATATTATCGTAATTTTCACTTCCACGAAATTTTCAGTTCTTGGCACCTTTTTCTGTAATACAAATAATGTTGAAGAAATTATTCACTTTTATAAATTTTTTAAATTTTACCTTTCGCCTGCACGGAGAATCGAACCGAGGACCATACTGTTTGTAAACCAACACACTATCCACTGGGCTACGTAGCTGTTATGGTCACCAGCAGATAATTATCGTTATAAGTTACATTTATATAGCATAGTTTGCAGCGCCCACGAGCCCATGCAAACATAACATTATTTAACAGAAACATACATTTGTTTGCCACGTGGAGCAGTGGTTAGCATGTCTACCTTGCATACAAAGGGTCGTGGGTTCAATCCCTGGTCCGACCGAACATTTTTTTTTGTTTTGTTGTTTTTTTTTTTTAATTTACACATTTATATTTATACTATATTACATTTTTATTATGAAATTTCGAAATGTGGGTTATTAAAGATTTATAGTCAGTAACAGTGCTTGATATAAACGAAATTGGCTGATTTTTGGATAAAATATTATTTTTTTATTGCAAAAATAACAATTTTGTAACAAAAAACTGTTTTTGGTACAAAACTTTAAAATTTGGAAGGAATTCAAAAACTCTAACAAAAGAAGAACGTGGAGTCGAGTATAAACATACATAAATAATTTTATAATATAAACATAAATTTATTTAGGCGTGAACAGTTTTTTACTAGCATTTAATACCATCGCTCTAAAATGCCTTTTATTTTTCTTTAATAATTCATTTTAAAGAAACTAAACTTTTTAAATTGTTTTAGCTGCAAAACTCGAACTCCTCGTGGACTACTTATTAATAAAGAGGAACTAAACTTTGTTTTTATACATTTTACTGCGTAATTTTTCACTATTTCCTCCTTATTTCATTTTACTGTCCCAACTCTAAAAAGAGTATAGTGCCCTTTTTGTTATTTTTATGAAGACCACTGATTTCTTTTAACGAACCAAGAAAAAAATTGTGCCCATAATGCCAAAATGATAAACAAAACACATGTCCACACATACATAAAATGCTGCTCTCAAGGCGAAAACGTATGCTGTTTGTTTTTCAAATGTCTATTCTCTTGGTTCGGAATGTCCATTCTCTTTATTCAAATTAAATAATATTTAGACTTAAGCATATCAAATTTTTGGCCTTATCATAAAACAGTTTTCCGAAACAAAATGCAAGCGGTTTCACAGAAATTGTTCTCTTTTGATTCTTTCGGTGTGTTATATTGATATCTTTCGTCAACTCTCCCGGTTTCCATCTCTATTTCTTTCTCTATACTCTCTCTCTGTCGCTTTGAATAAAATATCACAACATATGTATGTTTAGTCGAAATTTGTAAATTCATATATGTTGGCATTCACACATATGATTTTTATGAAACATTCATGCCCCAAACATAATATATTCTAACATATTAACATAGATGTCCCAAACATTTAGTGTTAGTTTAGGAACATTACATGTTTGCACTTAAATAAATTGTGTTTAAAAATTGTGCCCGAAACACATTTTGTTTATATCGGAACATATGAAAAACATATTTTTCTAAGAGTGTACATACCAGGGACTAGTCATGTGCGGTTTCTGCTGTTAATCGATTTCCTGTAGATACTGTATTCTAAGATATTTTCGTTATGTATTATAAAAATTCTATGGTTTTTTCAGCTGACTAGTGAAAAACCCCTGCCCGTTATGGTTTACTTATATGGAGGTGGCTTTCAGATTGGTGAAGCTTCTCGTGATATATATGCCCCCGACTATTTCATGCAACGTGATGTGGTTTTGGTTACAATTGCCTATCGTTTGGGAGTGTTTGGTAAATATTATGGAAATATCCTCATTCTTGGATTCTTGTCAAATCTTAAGCATTGATCGTGTTTTTTCTCTTCTAGGATTCCTTAGCCTTAATGATCCCGATCTACAGATACCTGGCAATGCTGGACTTAAAGATCAAATTATGGCATTGAAATGGGTCAAGGAAAATATTCATAATTTCAATGGTGACCCCAATAATATTACGCTCTTTGGTGAAAGTGCTGGAAGTGGCTCAACTCACATCATGATGTTGAGTCCTCAAACAAAAGGCCTATTTCACAAAGCCATTTTACAATCGGGTACAACACATTGTGAGTGGTTATTCCAAGAAAATAGAGATTGGCCTTATCGTTTGGCCTGCCATCTAGGCTACAAGGGAAGTAATAACGACAAAGAGATCTATCGATTTTTATTGCAACAATCAGCAAGGCGTCTAACTGATAATGATAATGCTTTGCTAACGAAACAGGAAATTATGAATCATTTCTTGTTCTGTTTTGGTCCAGTTATTGAGCCATACGATTCCGAAGATTGTGTGATAAATAAACCGGTGAGGGATTTGTTGCCCACAGCATGGAGCAATGACATACCTGTCATAATTGGTGGGAATTCTTTTGAAGGTCTCTTTCATTATGTGGATCTTTTGAAGCATCCTTATAAAATTAAAGATCTCACCGACTTGACAAGTCTTTTACCCCGAGAAGTGCAACAAGCTCATAGCGAAGTCGATCTAAAGGAAATGGCCCAGAAACTTCAAAAAACCTATTTCGGTGATAAGAAACCCAGTATGAAGGAAACATTTTTCGAGTATATGCATATGATGACAGAGAGAACCTTTTGGCATGGTATTCATAGAACCATCAAATCTCGCCTAGCTTATGCTCCTCAGACGCCCACCTATTGCTATCGTTTTGATTTCGATTCCACTTTCTTCAACCACTATCGCAACATGAAATGTGGAAAGCCCGTGCCTGGGGTATGCCATGCCGATGAAGTGTCTTATCAATTCTATAATATAAATGCTGAGAAATTACCCACCACCTCAAGGGAGTATTGTTGTATCCAACGCATGATCGGCATGTGGTATAATTTTGCTTTAACTTCCAATCCAAATTGTCGAGAAATTGCCATGACCAAATGGGAACCAGTGACAAAGGATAGTGATAGCAATAAACCAATGAAATGCCTAAATATTAACGATGATATGGAATTCATTGATATACCAATGCATGAGAAATTAATGTTATGGGATAGCTTCTATAGTAAAGTTAAATTATTTTAAACAGTTCACAACCCATCTAAATCAAATCTTGCCAAGCTATGTGATAGATTTTAATACCAAAAAAAAAAAGAAATAGGCTATTTGTTTTTGTTCTCTTTATATAAATTTTGTATAGAATTGTTGTTGTTGAAATAAATAAATATATGGTTTTGTATTGTTTTATATCGTATTGTTAATCAAATTTATGAAGTTCTTGCTTATTAAACACTAACATTGACGTAGCTATCCAACAAAACCTAGCTACGTAGTTGATGGAAAATACTGCTTAACAAGAATATATGGCAAACATATACTCCAAAGCAATTGGGAATATTTAGTTATCATTACGTATCTATATGACTGTTAATGTATATTAAAAATATTTGATTAGCTCCCAACGAATTCTTCTTTAGATTAGAGATGACTTTTCAAAGAAAAATCTAGCGTTAGTTGATTTAAAACTTCATTTAGTGCAAGCAGATAAAAACTAGATTACCAAAATAAACTTTATTTTTTAGTAGCAGGTAAAGAGAATGCTTTGTCTCAAATAGATCTGAGGTGTACAAGCGATGTTTTATCTCCAGTCGATCTAGCCACTTCCGTCCGTCTGTTTAAATCACGCTAACTTCCGAACGAAATAAGCTGTGGAGTTGAAACTTGGCATAAGTAGTTGTTATTGATGAAGGTCGGATGGCAATGTAAATGGGCCTTATCGGTCCATTATTATATATAGACCCCATATAAGCTGATCCCCAGATTCGATCCGATTAAAATATGGTACGTGGTGTTAGTATAACCACACTAAAAAAAGCACACCCGGTTCCAAAGACTTTATCTTTACTTTAAAAATGTTGGTATTGATTCCGAGCAAAAGAAGCGGAGAATACAAGTAAGGATACTTTTAAGACACAATTATCTTTTAAATTTGGGCTTTGTGTACTTGCTTCTGGGAAGCAAATTTTCCATTATTTCAGTTGGTTTTCTTCATATATCATCAAAGTCCGTTAAAAACGAGTTAACGACAACATTATTTTCCATATTCAGGCTCGACTTCCAGATGAAATCATGCTATGTTTCAAGTAAAAAACGTCTTTAAAATAAAGTGTTGAAAAACGTGTCCTATATTTGAAAGATTTTTTGCTTTGTAATCAAGATGCAAAAAGACAACAAATTTAAAGACAATTTCATTAAATTTAAAGAATTTTTCTGAATTATTAAAGTCAAGTTGACCTTACCCCAAAATTTTTTCTTTCAGGTTATGATATGATATGATTAATTATAAGGAAAATAAGACTTCATTGAAAAGTTTATCGACTTATGGACAGGGAAAAAACTTTATATTTGAGAAATGCGTCTTCTAAGACATGAAATATTTGACCTCACGACAATATTTTTTTCAGTGCACTAACAACCATGCAAAAATTGGTCCATATCGGTCCATAATTATATATAGTCCCCATATAAACCGATCCGCAGATTTGACCTCCGGAACTTCTTGGAGGAGCAAAATTCTTCCGTAGGTCAAATCTGGGGATCGGTTTATATGGGGGCTATATATAATTATGGACCGATATGGATCAATTTTAACATGGTTGTTAGAGACCATATACTAACACCATGACGGACGGACGGACGGACATGCTTAGATCGACTCAGAATTTCACCACGACCCAGAATAACATATATATACTTTATGGGTTCTTAGAGCAATATCTCGATGTGCTACAAACGGAATGACAAAGTTGATATACCCCCCATCCTATGGTGGAAGGTATACAAATTACAATGTTTATATTTCGATATGTTCAGCTCCATCAGATTCACCTTGCACCACTGAAATAATCTGTCTAGATCCTCTTGTAAAATATGATGATCACTAAAAGAATGAAAAAATTTAACATCATCTGCGTACATTAAAACGTTACATCGAAATATTGATTCTGGTAAATCATTTATAAACAGGTTGAAAAGAATCGGTCCAATGTGACTTCCCTGTGGTACTGCCGAATATAAGGAATGTCTCTAGAAAGCGTATCACGAAATTTAACTTTCTGTGTTCAACATTTTATATCTTTAGAAATTTTGTCAAAATTTAATTTCTGTAGCAAATTTTGTCAAAATTTTATTTCTATAGAAAATTTTGCCAAAATTTTATTTTTGTAGAAAATTTTGTCAAAAGTTTCTTTTTATAGAAAATTTATGAAGTACCTCCTAGTTGGAGGTACCAATCTACCGATTTCTACCGATCTACCGAACAGTTAACAATCAGCAATTTTTTTTAGAATTCTATCAACTATGGCAACCGTGTTCGTAATTGTATATAGCCCCCATATAAGGCGATCCCCAAGTTTCGATTCTGGCTCTCTAGTTACCGCCCAAGAGCTCATATCGGTTCGTAATTATTTGTAGACTTCCCTATATATACCGGTTAAGAACTGAATTATATACGTATTTAATTGAACTTTTTTGTTTAATATATACCCCGTATGGACTAACTTACAATTTAGAAATCCATGTTAAGAAGTTTTAGGATACCTTGCTATCGGCAAACGCAACCCAATTGATTCGATTGAAGATAATAGTCTTTAGTAAAAGTTTATATGCAATCCATGGTGGAGGGTATATAAGATTCGGTCTGGCCGAATTTACGGCCGTATATACTTGTTTTTATCTACAGTTTGTTCACTCGATCTTTTGCACTAATTTTTAAAATGCTGGTGGGCAATGATCAAGAAATCCTACGGAAAAGTAAAGCTGAGGTATATAATCTTCTGGTATCGCAGATATTCACCATTGATTATTTTTTTATTAATTTCCTTAGAGTTGGCTGTAATTTGTAACTCTTCTTTTACTCTGTCTCATGGGTTTGAGTCGAAATTAAAATAATTGGGTTTATGTTAACTTAGGTAGAGGGGCTACCCATTGCTTTTGACACCAAACACTAGCTTTGGGTGGTTAATGTATAAACTTGCTTAACTGCATCTGCAACGGTGTTTAACCACTTACTGGTTTGTAATGTTATGACATCCAAAACGTTCAGAAAACTGCCGTTTCTGGTATTGCTGTTTACTGAAGAACTATTATATTATAATTGGGAACAGAGGTAGTTTAAATTTACCATAGCTCATGTAAGTTTGCAGTTTGAAAAACAGAAGCATACTGTTCGCTAAATCAAGGTTCGTCTTAATTAAATTCATTTTCTGAGTCCTCTAGTCATGATGGTTCGTCCTTCTATTAGCAATAAATTATTCCATTCCATATTTATAAGAATTAGGATGATAATTAGGAGAATTGAATGGGTGGGTCGTTTCAACCTCAAATTGGCCCAACAATTCGGCATAACACCGTCGTGGACATGCTTCATCAAACAACTAGTAACGACCTCAATGAAAATCATTAAACCAACCTTTGAAGGCAACTTTCCAAGGAGAAGAACCACGGTGTGCAATTTCCAAATATTCTCCGATTTTGCTACTTGATTTAACTTCTAAAATATTACGAACATATCTCTTCTCCAGTTGTAAAAAAATTTTTGACACTCTCACTTCCATTACAAAAATAAAATATGATTCTGTGGCTGGCAGTTATTGACGATGAAGAGTAAAATCAATCCTTCGAGCAGACTACACAGAAAAAGCCGATAAACTGATTTAAAGCCAAAATGATGTACCACGTGCGAAAATTTAACAAAATTATGCTTTTGAGATTTCTATTTCATTGGAATGTGGAAAATTTCGAAAAAAATAATAAAATTTAATTACAAATAAATATTTTTTTTTTGCAATAAAAATAAGTTAAATTTAGCGATAGTTGAATTATGGATTTTTTCAGTGTAGATCAGCTCATAGAGACAATTTCCATTCCTAACGCATAACTTCTCGAGACGTTAATCCTGGTTTTCAGCTCATTTATTAAGCTTTACCACACTTGCAAAGTAAGAACTTGTGAGGCCGCTAGAATTTAAATTGCGAACTTCACTTTTAATCCAAAAACACATGGCTAGACAGACGAACAATTGGACATCACTAGATCGACTCAGAATTTAATACTAAAGCGATTGGTATACTAAACATTAGGTCTTTTGCCATTTGGGGAAAATAAATTTCTCTTGACTGGAACTTATTTGTTATCAGCACGCTCCAACTGACGCGTGCCGTCATTCAAGCAATGCAAAACAAACCATCTTAGTTTATTTCTAGTTCCAAATATTCCAAATCTTATACACGAATAACAAGAAATAAATATGAGCATATTTAAATTATTCCACTATATTTGAGGCAAACCATATGCTCTAATGCGTAATAGTAGTCTTTGTGGTCAATGTCAAGTTTATGGGAATCCTGGTTCTACTTTATCGAGACTGCATCTAAAACCTCTCAACATACTTAAACGGACTTTCTTAAATTAAATTCAAGTTCAAGACCTGACTCAAAAGAACGCAAATGATATAAATAAGCAGATGCACAAAACAAAACTGGTTCATCCAGAATAGTTTGTTGTTTCTCACAAAATACTAGAGTAGGAGATTCATTGCGATTTACTAACATAGTGGGAATTGTTCCAATTAAGCATGAATATTTAGTGGGTGCACTGATATATACTGTTTCCATTGTATAAAACAATGAAATTAAATAGAGATGGGGTTAAAAGGAATGAACCAGTATTCGTAGATGTTGTGAAGGGAATAAATGCGCTTGCGTAGTTGTGGAATTTTTTTTATCATCAGTCTAGAGTAAACCACAACAGATAAAGGAGCCTGTTTGTCCTCATAGCAAAAATCCTCAGTTTCACTATGGAGATCAATCTGGGATTCAAAAGTTCTTTGATAGTTGTAAAGAAGTAAGGAAGACCATTTTAATGGAAACTTGGAAACATTGAAGATTTATGATAGTAACAGAATCCTGTGGAAGAATCAAGATTTCGTTTGTGATAGTAATATAATCCGATTTATCTATCTATTTTGCAGGTTCATTTTCCACAAATTTCAACAAGCCCGACTTGATACCCGGAAATATGAAGTCATTACAACCAACTGTGGACATATTAGAGGAGTTAAGCGCATTAATGCTTGCCATAAAAATCACAACTACTATGCCTTTGAAGGTATACCGTATGGCAAGCCTCCTGTGGATGAATTAAGATTTCGTTCCCCTGAGCCCATTGATCCCTGGAAGGGAATTCTTAATTGTACGCAATCCAAACCAAAACCTTTGCAAGTTAACATCTTCACCGGTCTAACCGAAGGCTCCGAAGACTGTTTATATTTGAATGTTTATACAAAAAAGGTAGGATGGATATGAGTTAGAGAAGATTTTGTTGGGACAACGGAACCTTCATTCAAGTAGAAGTGAAGTCGCGAACAACTGGTAGGAGGTTTGTTACGGTGACAAGAAGATTCAGGTTACCCTTTCTCATGTCGGCTGACATACACCTAAGGGTATGGTTATACTAGCAAATATCTTCCCAAAGTGAGTGTCAATTTTTTTTCCCCGAAGCACCGTTGAAATATCTGTAAACCGTTTTTGGAAAATATTCTTATCGCAATGTAATAAATCCAAACCGTTTGCTGGTTTGGCTGTGGCGACTGTCATGCTAGTCTTTTTGAGTAGTTATCCAGTCATTTTCTTATCTGGGTCATCCCATAGTATTTTCGACACCCTTCCGACCGTTGCATTAGTCCACATCCCGTGCCCGTTCATCCAACTCGACCCGCGGTGCTCTATTGGTATTGTATTCTCTAAGTTCATTTTCTGGCATGTCCTGGCCAGAGATGGTCTGTATCAAACTTTTTTAGGTTTGCGACTGTCGCAAAGTTGTAAACGTCACATACGTGTCGTAAATGTAGAAAAAGTAACAAAAGTCGCAAACTCAAAATACTTTAGTCGCGTCAGCTAGGCAGCAAATTCGATGATATCCAAGACGATGGTATGTGCGAAGAGAAGGTTTTAGTCCCCACATTTTCCGTATTGCCTTTTGCACGAGTACAGGGTAACCGTGGATTTTCTTGTCCTTTATTAGCTTTAAGTTCAGTCTCCTGTCCAATATAACCCCAAGGTATTTTGCACACCCACCAACGGGAATTTCGATACCACCTAAGAAAATAGACTTGACCATGGAAAAACTTTCACAAATTTCTGCAGAAACTCACAGCGAATGTCAAACTAAATTAAAAAAGGTTCAGAATTTCTTCTATTCAAAATTAGGTTTTCTACAGTAGGTTTACAACTTTTGCGACATACGTATTATACCGTCGCAAATGTATGTTGCAAAAGTCACAGTTTGTGACAGGCCAACCCTGGTCCTGGCATCCATATGATACGGATCCTGCAGTATTACGAGTATTCGTTGATCACGCTTTTGCATTGCAATACGGTGTGCGATCGAACCATAATATTTTCTATTGCCTTCATTGAAGGTACTCTCATGCATCTTCGATTCCCCGGATTCCGACACCTTTTAGAGACCACCGCTTGTCGAAAACAATCTCTTGTATCTCAAATACTCTCTTTTTCTTTACAGTTGAGTACCAAGGAAAGTCCCTTACCGGTTATGGTTTGGATCTATGGCGGAGGCTTTCAAATTGGAGAAGCCAATCGTGATTTCTATGGGCCTGATCACTTTATGACACAGGATTGTATAGTGGTAACCCTAAACTATAGAGTGGGAGTATTTGGTAACTATCATTGGCAACCCATTCACAATAGGCTTGAAATCTACTAAAGTAGATTTGAAATCTATTTCTTTAGAAGCCAAATGAAAGTTGAATCTAGTTACAGTAGATTTTGAAAGTTTAATGTGATTGAGGTATAAAAAATTCTTGGAAATACCACGATATTAATTTTATCTCCTAACATCCCTTTCAGGATTCCTATGCTTGAATGATCCCAAAATAAAAGTACCTGGTAATGCTGGTATAAAAGATCAAGTCTTGGCTTTAAGATGGATTAAGGAAAATATTTCACATTTTAATGGTGATCCCAATAATATAACAGTTTTTGGTGAAAGTGCTGGTGGAGCATCCACACACATTCTAATGCTGACACCTCAAACCGAAGGACTTTTCCATAAAGCTATAATACAATCCGGATCAGTACTAAGTCCCTGGAGTGTTACTAAGAAACATGATTGGGGTTATAGATTGGCTTGTCATCTGGGCTATAATGGGGATGACCGTGATTGCAATGTCTATGAATATTTGATGAAACAAAATCCCCGTCGATTGGCTACAAGTTCTGGCTGTCTACTTTCCAAGGAGGATTTGGTGGAAGATAATCTTTTTTGTGCTTTTGTCCCGGTGGTTGAACCATACTTATCCAGTGATTGTATAACAAATAAACCATTTGAAGAGCTACTCGTAAATGCTTGGAGCAATCATATTCCCCTAATTATAGGGGGCACTTCAGCAGAAGGTCTATTCCATTACCAATTTGTTATGAAACACAAAACTTTGCTTGAAAACTCTAAAGGCCTACGTCTTGATCACTTGCTTCCGGATGAGGTTAAACATACCAAAGTGGCTGAAGATATGCTAGCCAATTTTAAAAAGGAATATTTCGGTGGAAAAACTCCAACATACAAAGATCACCTCTTTGAATATCTGGACCTAATGGGTCATCGATCTTTTTGGCATCCCATTTATAGAACTATAGAAGCTCGAAGAGCTTATGCCTCCCAAGTAGCCACTTATTGCTATTACTTTGACTGCGTTTCCCCCACTTTTAATAATTATTCTAAAATTCTTTGTGGTGACCTAGACTTCAAAGGTGGCGTTGCCCATGGAGATGATCTGTGTTATTTGTTTCACAGCATGGTTTCGAGTAATGTGATACCTAGCCATTGGGAATACAAATCTATTGAAAGAATGATTGCTATGTGGTATAACTTTGCTTTATCTTCGAATCCGAATTGTGAAGAAATATCATCAATCACATGGGAGAGTGTGGAAAATTCAGACAATCGAAAATCTCTTGAATGTCTACATATTAAGGAAGTAGTGGAATATAGCAGACTACCTATTTGTGAAAAACTTAAGTGTTGGACTAAATTCTGTAGCAGTAATATTTAGTAGTAGAAATAAAAGTTAAAATTTAAATAAATGGAAAAAAGTCCTAACACTAGTGTTCCAAAATATAACCAGAAAAAGTCAAATTTTGGTGCGCTTTATAGGATGGTGGCAGTATTGACCAGAAAATGATGCGAATCGTTACGTGACTATAAATGGTGAGCGCTATGGTGAGACGATATCCAACTTGTTTGCCCAAAATGCAAGACCTTGACTTTCATGACATGTGATGTCACATACAACACAGCAAGCGTAACAATGGAGTTATCGAGAAGCGAGTTCCTTTCGGTACCGGTCGGCTAGATCGTGCGATTTAAGGCCTTTTTACTACTTTTTTGTGGGGCTAAGTTAAAGCTAATGCCTTTACAGACCGCTTCAATGACGCAAAGCATTTATTCGTAAGATACCGGCTGAAATATTGGAAAGAGAATTCTAAAATTGGACTAATCGTATGGAACATTTGAGGCGCAGTTGCGGGTAGTCTTTGCGTAAAATAATTTTAAATTATATGAACCATACTATCGATTCAAATAAAGATTTCATGCATTATTCTGAACTTTATGTGTTTTGTTTTGAAAAATGTCCATATAGCTCTTAAAAAATTATTGTTTACCTACATCTCGTACCAAATTTCAACCGGAACGGATGAAATTAATTTCTTCAAGATACTCAGGCGGAGAAATTTTGGGATCTGTTTTTACTGTCAACCGTTATGAACCAAGTTTTACGCGCTTGTTAAAGGGCATATACTAAGTCGAAGTCAAATCAGGGGATCAGTTTATATGGGGGCAATATATAAGTATGGATCAATATGGAAACATTTTGCATGGTGGTTACATGGAATGTATTACCAAATTTCGGTCGGATATAATAAAATTTGCCTCTCCGAAAGTCTCTGGAAGTCAAATCTGGAGATCGGTTTATATGGGGACTACCCAGCAAAAAATACTTCAGCAGTAAGACTCTAGTTTATGATCATTCCTTTACGTCATTGCAACCAATTCATGCAGTATGGATGCATAAAAGGTAGTGCTGTTTTCCTTCACGCCAATAATGCTATTCTCAAGATTATCATCTCTTCTGAGCAATAGCTCTATTATTATAATAATACAATATCTTTATTATTATAATGAGCAATTATATCAGCGCTATGTAGAAGCTGCTCTAAATCGGGACATCGCCCAAAAAATCAGCGCTGATTCGGTTGTTTTGTAAGCAGTTGGTACTGCCTCTCTCCCTTACAATCCTGGTGAAATAGTGCTCCATTTTTTGATGGGTATGTATATTTAAGGGCAATATTAGCCAATTAATGCATATTTGTTAGAGAGGATACACTTACGTCAGGTAAAAAAATTTCAACACAATCGGATAAAATTTGCTCTTCCGAAAGACAAAACTAGGGGGAGCTATAACTAAAACTGCTCCGATATGGTCCATTTCCAATACCATCCGAACAAAGTTTCATGTCGGAAGCTTGTTTCGTTCAGAAATTGGGGTGATTTCAACAGATAGATGAAGGGACGGACATCTCTAAATCGATTCAGTACTTCACCATGACCCAGAGTATATACCATACACTTTATGGTATCTGAGACCAATATATCGGTGTGTTGCCAACGGAATGATGAAGGTAGTAAACCCCCAATCCTATGGTGGAGGGTGTAACAAGAGGCACAACATGGCAAAAAGGTGACCCAAAAGTGACTCAAAGCATTATCACATCATCAGATTGAACAAGTAAGGAAAGTCTAAAGTCGAGCGGGGCCGACTATATTATACCCTGCACCACTTTGTAGATCTACATTTTTGATATCATATCACATCCGTCAAATGTGTTGGGGGCTATATAAAGGTTTGTCCCAAATACATACATTTAAATATCACTCGATCTGGACAGAATTCGATAGACTTCTACAAAATCTATAGACTCAAAATTTAAGTCGGCTAATGCACTAGGGTGAAACACAATGTTAGTAAAAAACAAGTATATACGGCCGTAAGTTCGGCCAGGCCGAATCTTAAATACCTGCCACCATGAATCAAATATTAGGGTTTCCTTTGAAATTTCAGGGGGGTTTGAGGACAAATCAAGCAGAACAGTTCAGCCAGTATACTTCCCGAAGATAAATTTAATGATTTTACCTATGAAGACTATATCAGATTCTGGATTTGTAAGAACCATTTTTGTTTGAGTTTTAGAGGAATCATTAACATCTCTTGTAAGTGTGCAAGAAAATTATAAAATAACGTCTTGATTTCAAATCTTAAATCTGTAGATTTTCACCCGCGAAGTAAAATCTGGAAGTTTTACATTGAGTTTCAAGCAATTTTCAAGATCGGTGCGCCTTCTATACTCTCAAGAAGTGAAATTTTAGGCAAATCGGATAAAAACTACGGTTTCTAGAAACCCAAGGAGTTAAATCGGGAAATCGTTTTATCGGGGGCTATACTAAAACATGGACCGATACTCACCGTTTTCGGCACACTTTTTATGGTCTCAAAATAATTCTAGATTTCGAATTTGATGCAAATTGGATAAAAACTACGGTTTCTAGAATCCCAAAAAATAAAATCATTTCTTGCACACCTATTTATAGTCCTAAACAACCTCCAACAACCACGGTTTCTACAAACCCAAAAAGTTAATTCGGGAGGTCGGTCTATGTGGGTTCTATACTAAAACATTGGCCGATACTCAACTTTTTCGGCGTATCTCTTTATGGTCCAAAAATAATTATAGATTTCGAATTTCATGTAAATTGGATAAATACTACGGTTTTTATAAACCCAAGAAATAAAATCCGGAGAACGGTCTATATTGGGGATATATCAAAACGTGAACCTATACACGCCCTTTTCGGCACACATCTTTATGGTCATAAAATACCTCTAGATTTCCAATTTCAGGCAAATTGGATAAAAACCACAGTTTGTATAAGTCCAAGAAGTAAAATCGGGAGATTGGTCTATATGGGGGATTTACCAAAACAGGACCGATACTCACCATTTTCGGCACACCTCTTTATTGTAAAAAAATACCTCCAGATTTCCAATTTCAGGCAAATTGGATAAAAACTTCGGATTCTAGAAGCCCAAGAAGTAAAATCGGGAAATCGGTCTATATGGGGGCTATACCAAAACATGGACCGATACTCACCATTTTCGGCACGCCTATTTATGGTCCTAAAATACCTCTACACGCTCACAAAAAATCGCTTCTGTAACATATACTCCCAAACATATTTTGCTTCAAGCATATACATTTTTGGGTATTGCCCAAACATTTATATGTTTGATCTCTTCCAATATATAATATGTTTGAAAGCATATTGGTCTAAACAATATATGTTTGGGTAGTCTAAGTTCCAAACATTTTGTATTTTTGCATCCAAATTCAATAATGTTGTCTTCCAAAAAACAATATGTTATTATGTGACCATATAATATGTTTGGAAGCATTTTGCATCCAAAAATATTATATGCTTAAAAACAATTCTCCAAAACAATATTGTGCTCAAAATTTTATTTATTTATTTATATATTTACAATCATAATGAATTATGAAAATAAACAGGTAATATAGGTGCTAACAACATAGGTTTTCGACCTGAATGCTCAAAATTTTGTTTCTGCCCAATTGTATATTCCCCGACATCTTTCTCACTTCCACGAGATTTTTTAGTTCTTAGCAGCTTTTTCTGTAATACAAACATTGTAGAAGAAATTAATCAATTTTATGATTTTTTTTATTTTAATTTTACCTTTTGCCGGACGGGGACTCGAACATCGGACCACACAGTTTGTAAGGATCAAAGAAGTAGCTGATCAATTGCCCAAGGAAAAATAAAATGTTAATTTTGTAATAACAAGCAACAACCACCAACTTAATTCAATATCGCTCCCTGTTAAATAGCGCTCCAAGCTACTAAACACATATATGTTAATAGGCTATTTCTAAATTAATATATGTTTGCATTCAAGCATATTATATTTACAAACATTTTATGTCCCAAACATAATATGTTCTAACATATTAACATATATGTCCCAAACATGTTATGCTAGTTTATGAACATTATATGCTTGCACTCAAAAATATTGTGTTTAAAAATTTGTGTTCCAAACATATAATGTTTATAGCCAAACATATGAAAAACAGTCTTTTTCAACCGTGTAGATTTCCAATTTCAGGCAAATTGGATAAAAGCTACGGTTTCTATAAGCCCAATACCCAAAATCGGGAGGTCGGTTTATACGGGGACCATACCAAAACATGGACCGCTGCTCACCATTTTTGGCACACCTCTTTATGGTTCTAAAATACCTCTAGATTTCCTATTTCTGGTAAATTGAATAAAAACTGCGGATTCTAGAAGTCCAAGAAGTGAAATCGGGAGACCGGTTTATATGGGGGCTATACCAAAACATGGACCGATACTCACCATTTTTGGCACACCTCTTTATGGTCATAAAATACCTCTAGATTTCAAATTTCAGGCAAATTGGATAAAAACTACGATTGCTATAATCCCAAGACGAGCTTGTGCAAAATTTCAGCTTGATTGTTTCATTATTGAAGACTGTAGCGTGATTACAACAGACAGACAGACGGACATGGTTATATCGTCTTAGAATTTCTCCCTGATCAAGAATATATATACTTAATATAGTCGGAAATCGATATTTCGATGTGTTACAAACGGAATGACAAACTTATTATACCCCCGTCACCATTCTATGGTGGTGGGTATCAAAATATGGGAAACATTTAAATCTGAAACAAACGAAACTTCGCAAAAGTTTATTTATGATTTATCGCTCGATATATATGCATTAGAAGTTTAGGAAAATTAGAGTCATTTTTATAACTTTTCGATTAAGTAGTGGCGATTTTACATGGAAAATGTTGGTATTTTGACCATTTTTGTCGAAATCAGAAAAACATATATATGGAAGCTATATCTAAATCTGAACCGATTTCAACCAAATTTGGCACGCATAGCTACAATGCTAATTCTACACCCTGTGCAAAATTTCAACTAAATCGGAGCAAAAAATTGGCCTCTGTGGTCATATGAGTGTAAATCGGGAGAAAGCTATATATGGGAGCTATATCTAAATCTGAACCGATTTCAATAAAATTTGGCACACTCGACTACACTACTAATTATACTCCTAGTGCAAAATATCAACCAAATTGGGGTAAAACTCTACCTTCTGGGACCGTATTAGTCCATATCGGGCGAAAGATATATAAGGGAGCTATATCTAAATCTGAACCGATTTCAATAAAATTTGGCACGCTTGACTATAGTACTAATTGCTCTTTTTGTGCAAAATTTTAAGGAAATTAGAGTAAAACTCTGGCTTCTAGGGCCATATCAGTCCATATCGGGCGAAATATATATATGGGAGCAAAATTTTAAGGAAATTAGGGTAAAACTCTGGCTTCTAGGGCCATATCAGTCCATATCGGGCGAAATATATATATGGGAGCTATATCTAAATCTGAACCGATTTCTTCCAAAATCAATAGGGATCTATTCTGAGCCAAAACACATAATTGTGCCAAATTTGAAGTCGATTGGACGAAAAATGCGACCTAGACTTTGATTACAAAAATGTGTTGACGGATGGACGGACATGGCTATATCGATTCAGGAGCCCACCCTGAGCATTCTTGCCAAAGACACCATGTGTCTATCTCGTCTCCTTCTGGGTGTTGCAAACATATGCACTAACTTATAATACCCTGTTCCACAGTGTGGCGTAGGGTATACAAATGTGCCGATGTTGTAATCCAGGCACGTAAGCAGAGAGGAAGTTGGAGGGGGTATGTCTTAGACACCCTATAATAGAATTTCGCTTACAATCCTCTCGGGCGCACATAAAATTGCTTATAAAATAGGACCAAGTTCTAATCAAATCCTTGATGTTTTTACAATGAATTTTATATTTTAAAATATTTTTCAAATTACATAAAGAGAAAGTTAACAATAATTTTTTTACTCCCATTTTTTATAAGCGGATATTCCAAACAAAAACTTACTACTTGCATTTCTATAAAACTTAAACATATTTTATTTGTGAACTAATAACAAATGAGGGGCAAAGATCCACAATATTAAAACAAACTCTCATTGTTTTCATGGGGAAGCACAGCCATTAATAATTTCGAAAAAAGAAAAACGAAACAAACTCAAGAGAAAACATTCTTAGCGATACTCAATGTTCAAAGTTTACATTATACATTATTATTTATTTTGTTTAATTTCATAAGTTTAGGTAAAATGGGAAGAAGAATAAAATACAAAATATTTTGTTTAAATAAAAAGATAATCAATGTTATTAATGTTTTGTCGAAATTGTAGTAAATGAATTAAATCATGAATTCACATTGATGTTTATATTTCTTAATTATTTGTTTTTTTTTTTAATTATTATTTTATTTTTTATATTTTTGTTTTTTTAAAACTTTAAATCTTTTGTTATTCTAGTTTGCTTTTTAGCTGAAAATATATGTGTATACTTAATGTTTTATAGTAATATCTTGAGTGCAAAATGCATGCGATATTTGCTACGGATGATGCTACAGCGAATACTGCGACAGAATTTTGACCCAATAATTCAAGAATAAACACTATTATTCTCACTCTGAGATAAGGTTATGGTAGATCCAGCAAATTACCCACAAATTTGTCTGAAATGCGTAGAAAATCTTTAGTATTTGAAAATTGTTCATACTGTAGACAGCACATCTTAATCACTTTCATTTCAGTGAACTGAAACAAAATTTTAAAAGTAATGTAGAGAAAATAATCATATTGAGCAAATATTTGAAATTCCGCGTATAGAAAATTTTACTACAACAAAACATATTCCCTGTGAAATTAATAATAAAAAGGTATATGGATAATATTACAAAGGTGTGTGAAACTAAAAATAAAATCATGCCGCTGATGTCACCTATGAAAATGAAATAATTTAAATTAAAAAAGAAATTTATAAGTGCTTAAAATCGTTTTAAAAAGTAATTTGTAAAAGTGCCTACTGTGCTTTGGACTATTGTTTACTTGTGCATGATCAGGGTCTTCTTCGAATGATAAACCAAATGTTTTGTGATAAAATTCGTAAAGATTAATGTGAACAATTCATACACAAGGGTGGTCCGATAATGACTATCGTGTAGCAAATTCTTCTAAATAGAGTAGTATCCTGTTGTTGCTGTTGTATTATTGTTAGTATTTTAATGTTAGAAGTAAGAGAATTGTTTGAATAGCTTTTAAAATGTTGTTTTAAGTAACCGTATAAGGCCTTTGTAAGGTTTAGTTACATATGAAAAGAAATAAAATTAAATGAAATGGTTACTATTGTGATTTTATCCAAATTTAAATGGTATTTTATTTTAGTATATGACAGTAAATTAAAATTATGAATCAAAATGAAATGGTTACTATTGTGATTTTATCCAAATTTAAATGGTATTTTATTTTAGTATATGAGAGTAAATTAAAATTATGAATCAAAATCAAAACTTATTTCAATTTTGCGTATGACGGGGAGTCGTTTTGATTCTTCGTACACTGAAAAAATATTTACGTGCTATTAAATATTACACAAACTAAATTTTAGGATGCGAAATTTACAAAATATTGAGGACAAATTCCTTTAAAATAATGAAATTTTAATTAAAATAAAGTTTATAAACTTTCCTTCAAAAATTTGTTTCATTAAATTTAGGACCAAAATTTTGTAAATTTTGCATCCCTCCGTTAAAGTCGCATGTCTTTGATCTAAGGCTAATTTTCCTTAATGTAAAGAAACATATTTTTGATTTAAAGAAATTGTCCTTAAATTAACTGAAATATTGAAACTTTAGATTTAAGATAAAAACGCTTCAAATATAGGCTAAGACTTATTTTCAGGATTTAGCGCCTTTGGTTTAAAGTTTTTTGGAATTAAAAACAAAAAATAACTTTTTACTTTGAAGTATCCGTTACAATTTGGATTTTTAAAGTGGAATTTGTTTCTACGTGAGTACCTTTGTTAATAAACCGCTAAAAGAAAATGAAAATTTGATAAGTGAGATCTGTATCCTAATTTTAATTTTATTGGTCCTAGATTTAAAGCCAGATAGGTCGCTAAAAAATTCTTTATTTTAAAGAAGCCGCACCTTTGGCTCGGAATCAATACCAAAATCCCTAAGGGAAGGTCAAAATCTTTGGATCCAAGTAAACTTTTTTTTTTGAGTGTAGTCAAAGAACAAAAATTTAGCTAAACGAAATTCTCATTTGTAATAAAGTACACAGCAAAATTATTTTTTCCTTCCACCATGAAATAAATTGATCCGAATAATTTGTATGTCAAATTTCTCCATTTACTGAAATTATCGTATAATTCATTTAAAAATTTTATCCATTTAAAAAATTAATTGATACAATGAATTGATGTTTATAAAATTGAAAAAAAAATTAAAAATTTTTAATTAAAATTTGTTTCCTAGTATCATGTACGGAGAACTCAAATTTAAAAGAGAGTTGAGTCTTGAAATAAATCTTACTTCAATTCTACACTTATTTGCCTAGGAATCAATAGACAAAACACTTTGGAACCAGCCAAACAGTTTTTGGTACATATTTTGGGGTCATGGTGAAATACTCAAAATTCGTTTCGGGAAATAACAAAATTTTATACCAGCCCATTAATTTATCCAATAAAAGTTTAAAAATACCACTCCACTTTTTAAGTGAGATATAAACCATAAAATTCTTATTATGGAAGATTTACTCAGATTAAGTTCCTAGTAGACTTAGTTGCTAATGTTTTGAACAACACTGTACACTCAAAAAAAGTTTACTTGAATCCAAAGATTTTGACCTCTCCTTAAGGATTTTCTATTAATTCCGAGCCAAATATGTGTCTTCTTTAAAATAAAGCAATTTTTAGGGATCTCTGTGTCTTTAAATCTCAGATCAGATAAATTAAAATTAGGATACAGATGTCATTCATCGGGTTTTCATTCTTTTCTTTTTTTGGAATATATTAAAAAAGATATTCATGTACCAACGAATGTCAGTTAAAACAAGTATATACGGCCGTAAGTTCGGCCAGGCCGAATCTTATGTACCCTCCACCACGGATTGCGTAGAAACTTCTACGAAAGACTGTCATCCACAATCGAATTACTTGGTTTGTGGTATCTTAAAGCTTCTTAACATCGGTTTTTAAATTGTGACTTAGTCCATACGTGGTAGAGAGCCATAATTGAAATATGGGGGTAGCTTATATGGGGCTACATAGAATTATGAACTTGATTTATCAGAGGGCTATATATAACTATAGACCGATATGGACCTAGTTTGGCATGGTTTTTAACGGCCATATAATAGCACAATGTACCAAATTTCAACTGACTCGGATGAAATTTGCTCCTCCAAGAGGCTCCAAAACCAAATCTCGGGATCGGTTTATATGGGGGCTATATATGATTGTGGATTTAAATGAATCAATAGGACCACTTTTGGCATGGCTGTTAAATATCATACACTACCACCACGTACCACATTGCAACCAGATCGGATGAATTTTGCTTCTCCAAAAGGCACCGGAGGTCAAATCTGGGGATCGGTTTATATGGGGGCTATATATAATAATGGACTGATATGAACCAATTCCTGCATGTTTTTTTCGATACCATATACTAACATCACGTACCAAATTTCAACCGATTCGGATGAATTTTGTTCCTCCAAGGGGCTCCGGAGGTCAAATCTGGCGATCGGTTTATATGGGGGCTATATATAATTATGGACCGATGTGGACCAATTTTTGCATGGGTTTTTGAGGCCATTTATTAACACCACGTACCAAATTTCAACTGAATCAGATGAATTTTGGTCTTCCAAGAGGCTCCGGAGTTCAAATCTGGTGATCGGTTTATATGGGGACCATAAGCGTAGGAAGGCCTCTGGGAGGGGGCTTAGACCCCCCCAGAAAAATGTTAGCCCACCCCCCAGAATTTGAAAACCTATTTACGATTTTACATTTTTATAAAAATTGAACAAGTATGTACTCGTACAACGCACAAGGACTTTCATGCACAATCGAATTACTTGGGTTGTGGTAGAAGTCTGATATTTATGAAATAAAGCTGTGGTTGAACTTATGATTTAGTTGAATAAAAAATAGTAATTGATATTAAAACTATTCTTTCATAAATTAATATCTTAATAATGCGGCAAAAAAGCGTCGCCAAAAAGGAAGTGAAAAAGTTCTTTTTGGGTCTGGAAGTGGTACAAAATTGACGGAGAAGCGATGAATGTAATATGAACTTGTCATAGAACGAATGTCCACCGTTTCAACAACCGTTGCAATGAATTTGCATCACTTCTTAAGGTGTGATCTGAATTCAGTGTTTTGAATGTGAATAAAAAATTTTGTGATATTTTCCCAAACATATAATTTTTATACTTTTTTATGATTTTTAATGCATTCTAACGCTTGTTTGAAACGTTTTTTCAAATATTATCGATTTTTCTATAATGGATTTAGCATTTTTGAGGCAAAATTTGAATAATTTGTACCATTTTATTTATTCTTACTCTTTTTTTAAACTATTTGAAAAAAGAAAACAAAAAATTACGCATTAAAATATAAAAAAATGAAGTAAAAAAACTTCCTTGTGTAGTTAAAATATTTAACTTCTTTGTGAGGACATTTTTGGAAGTGCTTTTAAAGTTGTGCCTTTAGAACAACTCTCAATTTTTTGCTGGGAAAAGTGTGGAACTACCCTACGGGAAATGGATCAACCACAGAACTGGTACAGGACTAGTCCCTGGTGTGTATGGACCAGTCCCAGTTCTGATCAAAACGTATGGAGGGACCGTCCACCTTAACATGGGTTTGTCATTGACGGAGTAAACTTACATTTTAGGACGCGTCTTGGACTCACCCCAAAGAACACGTCCTGGGACAATTTAGCAGGAGCAACCCATAAACAGGTCCTCAAGAACCAGTCTCGGACAAACTCTTAGAAATCGCTTTCAATTTGGGCTCCTAATCGAACCCGAAATGAAAAAAATTTTTTTTTGAAATATGTCGAACAAAAGGTTATTCTGATAATTTTATTTCACTAACGGCCATTTTCTTGTAGCTCCGTTAGGCTTTAACTGCCAGTTAATAGAAATTAAATTGCAAATATCTTCTCTCCGGTTAACTGTAACTGGCGATCTTTCAGCAGTTAAATTTCTAACTGGCATGTGGAATATATACGCAAGATGACAGATATATCCATGGTACGGTTTAAAAGTTCGTTAACTAACGGAGCACTAACGGAGTTTCATGAAAATGGGGGTAAATGTGAAAATTGCAACTAACTGGAGCGCAGGTACCAGTTCTGTGATAGGTCCGTCAGTGGCAATTTGCACCAATTTCCCGTAGGGTACTTTTAGTTGCTTTATTATAAATTGATTCTCGAGTTATTTTGATGTCTATTTTTTATTCAATTTTATGAAATAAAACATTAGTTGAACCTATAAGTTCAGTCTATAAAGTTTTAGCTAGGGGGGCTACAGCCCCCCCCCCCCCCTAGGAAAATTGTCTAGCTACGCTAATGATGGGGGCTATATATAATTATGGACCGATGTGGACCAATTTTTGCATGAATGTTAGAGACCATATACTAACACCATGTACCAAATTTCAGACGCATCGGATGAAATTTGCTTCTCTTAGAGGCTCCGCGAGCCAAATCGGGGGATTGGTTTATATTGGGGCTATATATAATTATTGACCGATGTGGACCAATTTTTGCATAGTTGTTAGAGACCATATAAAGGGTGATACGGTCAAAATTTGGTCAAGGGAAAATATTCACTTAGGTTTTCGCTTTTCCAAATCCGAATTGCCGGGCCTCACGCTTGACACCTGTCATCAGATTTTGTACAGCCACCTTGTCTACCATCTTCGCCGCAGAAAGCCAGTTTGCCTTGAACTGCTGCTCGTCCTTAGCAGTTTTTTTGGTCTTCTTTAGGTTCCGCTTAACAATTGCCCAGTATTTCTCAATTGGGCGGAGCTCTGGCGTGTTGGGAGGGTTGTTGTCCTTGGGAACCACCTGCACTTTGTTGGCGGCGTACCACTCCATGGCCTTTTTACCGTAATGGCAAGTCCCGGAAGCTATGAAAATGCTGCTTTTCAAGCCACAGGTACAGATGGCTTGCCAAACCAGATATTTCTTTGCGAACTTTGACAGTTTTATGTGCTTGAAAATATCTGTTACCTTTCCCCTTCCTTTTGCCGTATAAAACTCTTGTCCCGGAAGCTGCTTGTAGTCGGCTTTGACGTAGGTTTCGTCGCCCATTACCACGCAGTCAAACTTCGTCAGCATCGTCGTGTACAGCCTCCGGGATCGCGCTGTGGTCGTCGTATTTTGTTTATCATCGCGATTTGGAGTCACTACCTTCTTGTAAGTCGATAGTCCGGCTCGTTTTTTGGCTCGATGCACGGTTGTAGACGATACATCCAGCTTATTTGCGGCATCTCGGAAAGAGAGGTTAGGGTTTCGCTTGAAACTACCGGCAACTCTCTTTGTCATCTCAGTGGCCTCCGGTTTTCGATTTCCCCCAAATCCAGACTTCCTGGCTGTCGACAAACGTTCCCCAAACACTTTAATTACATTTGTAACGGTTGATTTGGCAACTTTTAGCGATTTTGCTTTGCGTGCGAGTAGCTCGTGCGAGTAGCTCGGATTTACGAGATGCGCGAGCAAAATTTTTCATACGCTGCTCTTCTTGCTTGGACGGCATTTTGACAACTGAAGAGTGAATGCCAAAATCAAAATAGGAGCAATATTCTACACACACATACATTCAAAATGAGGGGTGTTCCGGTTTTTTAAATGCAAAATTGAAAGAAATACGTCAAGTTTATATTGACCAAATTTGACCGTATCACCCTTTACTTACACCATGTACCAAATTGCATCCAAGTCGGATGAAATTTGCTTCTCTTAGAGGCTCCGCAAGCCAAATCGGGGGATCGGTTTATATGGGGGCTATATATAATTAAGCACCGATGTGGACCAATTTTTGCATTGTTGTTAGAGATCATATGCTGACACCATGTACCAAATTTCAGCCGGATCAGATGAAATTTGCTCTCTTAGAGTCCCCGCAAACCAAATTTGGGGGTCCGTTTATATGGGGGCTATACGTAAAAGTGGACCGATATGGCCCATTTGCAATACCATCTGACCTAAATCAATAACAACTACTTGTGCCAAGTTTCAAGTCGATAGCTTGTTTCGTTCGGAATGTTAGCGTGATTTCAACAGACGGACGAACGGACATACTCAGATCGACTCAGAATTTCACTACGACCCAAAATATATATACTTTATGGGGTCTTAGAGCAATATTTCGATGTGTTACAAACGGAAATTAACTTTTTCAATATACCCCCATCCTATGGTGGAGGGTATAAAAATCAAAATTATAACATATAATTCAAAGTAAAAAGCATTTTCTTAAGTCCAAGAAAAACTTTAAACAAAAAATGCAAATCCTTAAAATAAGTGATTTTATCTTAAATCTAACGATGGTAAAGGTCAGTTGGTTTAACTTAAGGAAAATTTCTACTTTAAGGAAAATTTGCTTTACTTCAAAGATCTCCGGCTTCAACAGAGGGATGCAAATTTCCAAAATTTGTGTTCTAAATTTAATGAAAAAAATTTTTTGAAGCTAAAATTACAAACTTCATTTTAATAAAAATTTCATACTTTCAAAGTAATTTGTCCTTAATAGTGTGTAAATGGCATGTATTTAAATTTTAAGTTGCGTAAATCTTCCCTATTAAGCCAATATTTTTTTTTCAGTGTAGGTATTTAATACGCCTTCTTTTATCTAACATCGGCTCCATATGGATTAACTTACACAACCATAATCCTCTATCATTGATTTATAGTAGAATTGTATTTGCTTTCATTTTAGATCATAAGCTATTGAAAATTGAATAGCAGACTGCCAAATTATTTCATAGCGAAGCAGTTTAACTAAAACATCAATATGGAGGTCTACCTAGATTTTATGGAAAATATACGAATGGGTGGAAAGTAAGTATGACGGAGTAACAGACATAAGGCAAAGCTAATTATCATCACTCGCACAAGATTCATAGCCCACAGATATGAACAATGCCGGACATCTACCAAAGAATATGAGATAGTGAATACACCAAAGGGTGCAGTTAAAGGAAGACAACGTCGAAATGTTTATAGGGAGCATGGTAAATATTATGCCTTTGAGGGTATACCCTATGCCAAACCTCCTTTGGGGGAACTAAGATTTAAAGCGCCTCAATCACCTGAGCCATGGCATGAGGTTTTGGACTGTACCAAATGTAAGCCCAAGCCTTCACAATTCAATTACCTCTCCAAATGGAAAGAAGGAATGGAAGATTGTTTGTATTTGAATGTCTATGCTAAGAGGGTAATGTATCCATATAGGGTTGGGCACTGATGTTTTTCTTTAAAGATTTCTTTAATTTCAGTTGCATAGCTCAAAACCTTTGCCAGTTATGGTATGGATATATGGAGGAGGATTCCAGATAGGCGAAGCCACAAGGGATTTATATAGCCCAGATTATTTTATGCAGCGTGATGTGATTTTGATTACCTTTAATTATCGCCTGGGAATATTTGGTGAGTCATTTGGTAGTCTTCTCCCAAGCCTTCGTAATAATTCTGTGTGTTGTTGTAGGTTTTCTTTGCTTCAATGATCCCGAGTTGAGAATTCCCGGTAATGCTGGCCTAAAAGATCAAGTCTTAGCTTTACGTTGGGTCAAAGACAATATTCAGTATTTCAATGGAGATCCTAACAATATCACCGTCTTTGGAGAAAGTGCTGGTGGAGCATCTACACATTTTTTGATGTTAAGTCCCCAGACCAAAGATCTATTCCATAAGGCCATTATCCAATCGGGTTCAGTACTTTGTCCCTGGACCTATACCAGCCATCATGATTGGGGCTATAAATTTGCCTGTCACTTGGGCTATAAGGGAGAGAATAATGATCAAAGTGTCTATGAATTTTTGATGATGAAATCTACCACGGATTTGATACTACGAGATCTAACTCTAATCACCAAAGATCAACATTTCAATAATTTAATATTTTTCTTTAGTCCCGTTGTGGAACCTTATGTCACAGATGAATGTCTCATTGATAGACCTTACAAAGATCTCTTGGCCAATGCATGGTCCAATAACATTCCTCTTATTATGGGATGTACTTCCGATGAAGGTTTACTCTTCTACAATGTGACTCGTAAATTTCCTTTTAGGATCAATGAATTGAATGATTGCATCAATCTCTTGCCCGATGATGTCAAAGCTTTGCGCAATGAAGATGACCTCAAAACAATGGGGTTATGCCTCAAGCAAATCTATTTTGAAGGCAAACAACCCAATGCCTCGGAACACTTTAACCAATATTTGGAACTCATGGGCCACAGAACATTTTGGCATCCTATGATAAGGACAATAAGAGCACGTTTGGAATATGCCTCTCAATCGCCTATCTACTGTTACAAATTCGATTTCAATTCAGAATTTTTCAATTATTATCGCACTCTGAATTGTGGTCGTACCGCACGGGGTGTGTGCCATTCTGATGACCTACCTTATTTATTCTACAGCGTGCTGACCGAAAAGCTTTCTACAAACACCAGGGAGTATAAATGCATGCAGCGTATGATCAGTATGTGGTATAATTTTGCCTTGACCTCAAATCCCAATTGCCAAGAAATAGAGCCGGTTGTATGGGATCCGCTTACGGATCTGAATGACTCAACGAAAGTTTTGTGGATAAATGACAATGTGGAGAACAAAGAGCTGCCAGAATATGGAAAACTTAAAGTTTGGGATGAGTTCTATAAAAAAGAGGAATTAATTTAATATTCAATTAAAAGAAAACAAACAAAGCCATCGAAGTGATGAAGTCTTAGCGCAATCTTAATAATTTAACAATAAGTTTTCCAGAAAAATCGCCTCAGGTTATGGTCACACTGGGCAAATATTTGACAGAAATCAAAATATTTAGAATTCGTCGCTACAGCCAAACCACCAAACATTTTTAGCTCATATTGGATAATTAAAACAGGGTAGAATAATTTTCCAAAACCGATATGCAGATAATTTGAAAATGCTTGTGGAAAATGTTTGACACTCATTTTGGTCAAATATTTGCGTAGTGTGACTATAGCCTTAATCTCCTTACCTTATGGGGAAGTGCAATACAGTTTCTTTCTAATCAATTAACTTTGAATTCATATACTATAAAATTCCATATAGACTCTCAGCAAGAAAACATGGAATTATTTTTAGTGTACAATAACAAATTATCTTTTAGAGATCCACATAATTTTCGCTTCACTAGAAGTTCTTTTGAGATGATATATATATATATATATATATATATATATATATATATATATATATATATATATATATATATATATATATATATATATATATATATATATATATATATATATATATATATATTTTGTCCGTGGTAGATTTTGTACTGTTTGGTAGATTGGTAGAATTCTTGATGTTTTGTTGGATTCTGCAAAATATTCCTTTTCGACTAAGAGTAACTTCACAAATTTTCTATAGAAATAAAATTTTGACAAAATTTTCTATAGAAATAAAATTTTCAATAGAAATAAAATTTTGACAAAATTTTCTATAGAAATAAAATTTTGACAAAATTTTATATTGAGATAAAATTTTGAAAAAAATTTCTATACAAAGAAAATTTTTGTTTTCGTTATTTGTCGTTTTTTTTTTTTTGTTAAAGTTTATTTTATTGTAACTACTACATAAATCGGACTTAAACTCTAAATCGGAATACAGTAAATTAAAAGTTTATTTACAAAAAATTCAGCTCGAGAGTGAGTGAGTCATATATTTGTTGGAAATTTTCGTTATATTATTTTCTTCTCTTTGTTTTATACTCGGTGATATTTAAGAAAATTTAAATTTATTGCAAAAATTTTCTAAAACAAAGGATTTATATATATATATATATATATATATATATATATATATATATATATATATATATATATATATATATATATATATATATATATATATATATATATATATATATATATAAATCCTTTGTTTTAGAAAATTTTTGCAATAAATTTAAATTTTCTTAAATATCACCGAGTATAAAACAAAGAGAAGAAAATAATATAACGAAAATTTCCAACAAATATATGACTCACTCACTCTCGAGCTGAATTTTTTGTAAATAAACTTTTAATTTACTGTATTCCGATTTAGAGTTTAAGTCCGATTTATGTAGTAGTTACAATAAAATAAACTTTAACAAAAAAAACGACAAATAACGAAAACAAAAATTTTCTTTGTATAGAAATTTTTTTCAAAATTTTGTCAAAATTTTATTTCTATAGAAAATTTTGTCAAAATTTTATTTCTATAGAAAATTTTATCAAAATTTTATTTCTATAGACTATTTTGTGAAAATTTTATTTCTATAGAAAATTTTGTCAAAATTTTATTTCTATAGAAAATTTGTGAAGTTACTCTTAGTCGAAAAGGAATATTTTGCAGAATCCAACAAAACATCAAGAATTCTACCAATCTACCAAACAGTACAAAATCTACCACGAAAAAAAAAACTGAATTAATCACAAAATTAATTGATAGAATTAATTTTTTAATTGAAATGTCTACAATCACGAAAATGATTGTATCAATCACAGTTTTAGTTGGACATACAAAAAAATACTTGAATAAAAAATTAATTGACTTCATTGGCAAATTTCAATTAATTTTTTAATTGATTCAATTAAAAATTTAATTGATGTTTATTAATGTATTTTTTATGTATTTTTAATTCGATTAATAAGTTGGTTGTTTTAAATTAATTTTTAATTAAAAATTAATACAATTTGCATGACTTTTTTAACTGACTTAGTCTTCCGAGTTTGATTAAAAAATTAATTGTATCAAATAATTTTTTAATTAAAAATGTTCAGTCATTGATTTAATAAACTTAATGTCTCTATCTTGATTAAAACAAAACTTCAACTTCAATCAACTTTTTAATTGGAAATATTTCGGTCATATTTGTTCTGTACAGTTTTGGTACCAATTGTGGCTATGAGTGTGATAAAGACACTCATTAGGATTGCCCTTAAAAATCTTCAATAACTGCTATACAAGTAAGCAAACGAGGTCCCATCCAACCAACAGCTTTCTGATGTTTATGTAGGAATTATCTGACGTACATCTAAATAACTTGTTTTTGAATTTTAATTACTTAGCAAAAATATGAACAACATCGACACCGGTTACCGGTGCTTTTTTAATGAATAAATACAAACGTCAAACATAATGTCTCTTTAACCGGTTTACATACACCACGCATGCTACCATCAGAGTGAACTAAACGGCAAACAGCTGTTATTGTTTACGAAAAAGATACATTCATAAAAACTAAAACATATAAGAACAACAACAATGCGTAAATTTTCCACCGCATCGAAAACAAAAACAAAATAATGATGTCAACAAATGCAAACTAATGCTCTCTCAGAGGGAAGAGAATGCCAGTTATACATATGAGATACAATTGCTTGAATGCGGAACAAATACACATCAGGGATGGAAAATATAGTTCTACAGTACTTTTTTCAGTACCTTTTAACACTGGCCAATAATGTGATAGAGGTGTGCACGTGACATGAAATTATCACGATTCTCGCGTAAGTCATGTCAATGGCAGAAGCATGAGTATGCGTGATCATACACTTTTTTTGAATGGGACAAGTTTTCATGAGTCGTGACATTTCTTATTGTGAGTGTGAGTCTTGAAAAGTTTTTTTTCGCAGCCAAATGAAATTTTCCCCTTTTTATTATGCCTCAGACATTTTATAAACTAAAACTGGGTATAAAGTTCAATAAGCATACACATAAGTTCAATATGAACTAAAGCATAAGACAATTCCCAAACAATAGTAAGAATGAACTACTCTATGGTTAAACTCGTCTTGATTTGGCGCCAATGATTTTCTTCTTTACTTTTAGTTCATTTTTTCTTCTATGAGAGGGTGTAATTACGTGAATTGTAGTTAAAAAGTACAGAAGGGCATTAAATTTTCCTACTTTTAACAACGCTTTGTGGAAATCTCACAATGTGGATTACATTGTGGGTGTGAGTGAGCATGAGAAAAATATTACTCACGTGCACACTTCTATAGCTATATAAAATTACCTGATTAATCGAGAAAGTTATTTGCCCAAAATTCTACCAAGAGCGTAACACTTTTTACCTTAATACGAAACAAACTATTTACTAAAATCTAATAATATTTGTAGTCATGAATACAAAATATTTTTTTTTTTTTTGAGTATTCATACAAATAAACATTTTTTAGAATTCGTTTCTATCTGATGTATGTTTTTTTTTGTATTAAAAAATTTTGTGAGAAGTACTTTTTCCTATATAGGATTTTCCATCCCTGATACACAGTGTTGTGTGGAAACAAAATACCTATGCAAGAACCCTACAAAGCAAGAAGCGTGAGAGAGGGAAAGCAGAGAGCATTTTGTTTCAATATAATTACATTGCTGGTGATGACACAATAGTTTTATGCATTTTTATTAGCAATAAATACTCCACAGAAAAATACCATAGTTGGCGATTATACTACACGTATTACATTATACTATTATTAAATTAGATGTACAAAGTGAAGAGAAATCGGAACAAACTAATTTTTGTAAACTAAAATAAATATTATCAATGATGTAGACGTCATTATAGAAAGTATATTTAATGTACCTTAGTACACCCAGACTGGCATATGATAATTCCAACCATCTTTCAAGAGCAAAATTTTATTTTTGAACAAGTAAGGAAAGTCTAAAGTCGGGCGGGGCCGACTATATTATACCCTGCACCACTTTGTAGATCTAAATTTTCGATACTATATCACATCCGTCAAATGTGTTGGGAGCTATATATAACATAAAGGTTTGTCCCAAATACATACTTTTAAATGTCACTTGATCTGGACAGAATTTGAAAGACTTCTACAAAATCTATAGACTCAAAATTTAAGTCGTCTAATGCACTAGGGTGGAACACAATGTTAGTAAAAAAAATATGGGAAACGTTTAAATCTGAAGCAATTTTAAGGAAACTTCGAAAAAGTCTATTTATGATTTATCGCTCTATATATATGTATTAGAAGTTTAGGAAAATTAGCGTCATTTTTACAACTTTTCGACTAAGCAGTGGCGATTTTACAAGGAAAATGTTGGTATTTTGACCATTTTTGTCGAAATCAGAAAAACATATATATGGGAGCTATATCTAAATCTGAACCTATTTCAACCAAATTTGGTACGCATTGCAACAATGCTAATTCTACTCCCTGTGCAAAATTTCAACTAAATCAGAGTTAAAAATTGGCTTCTGTGGTCATATGAGAGTAAATCGGGCGAAAGCTATATATGGGAGATATATCTAAATCTGAACCGATTTCAACCAAATTTGGCACGCATAGCTACAATGCTAATTCTACTCCATGTGCAAAATTTCAATTAAATCGGAGTAAAAGATTGGCAACTGTGGTTATATGAGTGTAAATCGGGCGAACGATATATATGGGAGCTATATCTAAATCTGAACCGATTTCAATCAAATTTGACACACTTGACTACACTACTAATTGTACTCCTAGTGTAAAATTTCAACCAAATTGGGGTAAAACTCTGGCTTCTGGGACCGTATTAGTCCATATCGGGCGAACGATATATATGGGAGCTATATCTAAATCTGAACCGATTTCAATAAAATTTGACACACTTGACTACACTACTAATTGTACTCCTAGTGCAAAATTTCAACCAAATTGGGGTAAAACTCTGGCTTCTGGGACCGTATTAGTCCATATCGGGCGAAAGATATATATGGGAGCTATATCTAAATCTGAACCGATTTCAATAAAAATTTGGCACGCTTGACTACACTACTAATTGTACTCCTAGTGCAAAATTTTAAGCAAATTAGGGTAAAACTCTGGCCTCTGGGGCCATATAAGTACATATCGGGCGAATTATATATGTGGGAGCTATATCTAAATCTTAACCGATTTCTTCCAAAATCAATAAGGATCTATTCTGAGCCAAGACACATACTTGTGGTAAATTTGAAGTGGATTGGACTAAAACTGCGACCTAGACTTTGATTACAAAAATGTATTCACGGACAGACGGACATGGCTTATCGACTCAGAAGCCCACCCTGAGCATTTTTGCCAAAGACACCATGTGTCTATCTCGTCTCCTTCTGGGTGTTGCAAACATATGCACTAACTTATAATACCCTGTTCCACAGTGTGGCGCAGTGTATAATGAAGATTATATATCATGTGGCAACCATGTTAATGTCTCAAAAATTAAGTATGAGATTTCGGCAACCATGTAAAGGGTGATTTGTTAAGAGCTTGATAACTTTTTAAAAAAAAAACGCATAAAATTTGCAAAATCTCATCGGTTCTTTATTTGAAACGTTAGATTGGTCCATGACATTTACTTTTTGAAGATAATTTCATTTAAATGTTGACCGCGGCTGCGTCTTAGGTGGTCCATTCGGAAAGTCCAATTTTGGGCAACTTTTTCGAGCATTTCGGCCGGAATAGCCCGAATTTCTTCGGAAATGTTGTCTTCCAAAGCTGGAATAGTTGCTGGCTTATTTCTGTAGACTTTAGACTTGACGTAGCCCCACAAAAAATAGTCTAAAGGCGTCAAATCGCATGATCTTGGTGGCCAACTTACCGGTCCATTTCTTGAGAAGAATTGTTCTCCGAAGTTTTCCCTCAAAATGGCCATAGAATCGCGAGCTGTGTGGCATGTAGCGCCATCTTGTTGAAACCACATGTCAACCAAGTTCAGTTCTTCCATTTTTGGCAACAAAAAGTTTGTTAGCATCGAACGATAGCGATCGCCATTCACCGTAACGTTGCGTCCAACAGCATCTTTGAAAAAATACGGTCCAATGATTCCACCAGCGTACAAACCACACCAAACAGTGCATTTTTCGGGATGCATGGGCAGTTCTTGAACGGCTTCTGGTTGCTCTTCACTCCAAATGCGGCAATTTTGCTTATTTACGTAGCCATTCAACCAGAAATGAGCCTCATCGCTGAACAAAATTTGTCGATAAAAAAGCGGATTTTCTGCCACTGATTTTGGTAATAAAATTCAATGATTTGCAAGCGTTGCTCGTTAGTAAGTCTATTCATGATGAAATGTCAAAGCATACTGAGCATCTTTCTCTTTGACACCATGTCTGAAATCCCACGTGATCTGTCAAATACTAATGCATGAAAATCCTAACCTCAAAAGAATCACCCTTTATATGTTTGCCGAGAAAACGAAAATGTCCCATGGTCACCAGAGATGGTCTCTATCAAGCTTTTCTAAAGGGTGGTTAAAATTTCAAGGGCCGATGTTGATTTAGAATAAAATACAAACTATACAAAATATCGGCCAAATGGGCGCCGCGACCTCGGTGGTACACCTTCATCCGATGGTCCCAATTTTCGATGACGCTGAGGCATAATGGAGGTTCTATGCCGTTAATGTGCCGAATTATCTCATCCTTTAGCTCTTGAATTGGTGCTGGCTTATAGACGTACACCTTTTCTTTCAAATAACCCTAAAGAAAAAAGTCCAACGGTGTCAAATCACATGATCTTGGCGGCCAATTGACATCGCCATTACGTGAGATAACACGGCCATTGAATTTGTTGCGCAAAAGAGCCATTGTTTCGTTAGCTGTGTGGCAAGTGGCACCGTCCTGCTGAAACCACATATCGTCCACATCCATATCTTCCAATTCGGGCCATAAAAAGTTCGTTATCATCTCACTATAGCGAACACCATTCACAGTAACTGCCTGACCGGCCTCATTTTGGAAAAAATACTGCCCGATGATGCCGCCAGCCCATAAACCGCACCAAGCAGTCACTCTTTGTGGGTGCATTGGTTTTTCGACCATCACTCTTGGATTCTCATTCGCCCAAATGCGGCAATTCCGTTTATTGACGAATCCACTGAGGTGAAAATGTGCCTCATCACTGAAGATGATTTTCATCGAAAATTGATCATCCACAGTTGCCATTTCTTGGAACCATTTAACACAATGTTGGATTGTGTATCTCTCCATGGTTCAAATTGAGTAAATCAGAAATAGAGAAATGTCAAATAAAATTCGGAAAAAACTTGGCGTTTAGGTGTGGTTTTAACACAATGTTGGATTGTGTATCTCTCCATGGTTCAAATTGAGTAAATCAGAAATAGAGAAATGTCAAATAAAATTCGGAAAAAACTTGGCGTTTAGGTGTGGTTCACATTCAACATCGACCCTTACAATTTAACCACCCTTTAGGTTTGCGACTGTCACAAAGTTGTAAACGTCGTAAACATACATTCACATAAATGTAGAGAAAGTAGCAAACGTCGCCAACTCAAAATACTTCAATCCCTTCAGCTGGGAAGCGAATGATATCCATGATATGTGCGAAGAAATTGCAATTCTCAGGAATGTTCATAAAGTTATTAACGTATTAAAAAAAAAAACAACTTGAGAATAGAGTTATTTCAATTGGAGACTCCAAGCCAAAATTACTATGAACTACTTGATGGCGTAGTAAACGAGACGGTCGATATTCGCTCATCTTTTCTTTTTACATTTTGTGCAGAAACTGGAAGGAAGGAAAACTACTTAAATCTTGCATAAGTGAATTTATGTTTAGAGAGAATTTTATAAAATCTTTTTTTTTTTGCTTATTAGAGCCAATTTCCATACTAATTAAAATTTAAAAAATTGTATCTAATCATTCGCTGATGCAACTAAGGCTTGGGTGGACTTTATGGACACGCAAACACAGAAAAGTTTGAAGTTGCGAATGAGAGATGTAAAACTAGTAGAGTTTTGAATAAATACAATATAAAGCATTTTTGCATGCCTTTTATCGGGGAGCCTAACTAAATTAAATTAAACAAGTATATACGGCCGTAAGTTCGGCCAGGCCGAAGCTTATGTACCCTCCATCATGGATTGCGTAGAAACTTCTTCTAAACACTGCCATCCACAATCGAATAACTTAAGTTGCGGCAACGCTTGCCGATGGCAAGGTATCTTAAAACCTCCAAACACCATCTTCTAAATTTTATGTAAGTCCATACGTGGTATATATTAAATCAAAAAAGATCGATCCAATACGTATATAATTCAGTTTGACAAAGTAGACATAAAATTTTGACAAAATTTTGTACAGAAATAAAATTTTAACAAAATTTTCTATAGAAATAAAATTTTCACAAAATTTTCTATAGAAATAAAAATTTTGACAAAAATTTCTACAGAAATAAAATTTTAACAAAATTTTCTATAGAAATAAACTTTTGGCAAAATTTTCTATAGAAACAAAATCTTGGTAGATTATTTTTGGCTCGAGTGGCAACCATGATTATGAACCGATATGGACCAATTTTTGTGTGATTGGACCAATTTTGGTATGGTTGTTAGCGACCATATACTAACACCACGTTCCTAATTTGAACCGGATCGGATGAATTTTGCTCCTCCAAGAGGCTCCGGAGGTCAAATCTGGAGAACGTTTTATATGGGGGCTATATATAATTATGTACACATATGGACCAATTCTGGCACGGTTGTTAAAGATCATATACTCACACCACGTTCCAAATTACCACCGGATTGGATGAAATTTGATTCTCTTGGAGACTTCGCAAGCCAAATCTGGGGATTGGTTTATACGGGGGCTATTAATTATGAACCGATGTGGACCAATTTTTGCATGGTTGTTAGGGGTCATATACCAATATCATGTACCAAATTTCAGGCGGATCGGATGAATTCGCTTCTCTTTGAGGCTCCGCAACCCAAATCTGGGGATCGGTTTATGTGGGCGCTATATATAATTATGGACCGATGTGGAGCAATTTTTGCACGGTTGTTAGATACCATATACCAATACCATGTACCAAATTTCAGCCGGATCGGATGCAATTTGCTTCTCTTTGAGGCTTCGCAAGCCAAATCTGGATATCGGTTTATATGGGGTCTATATATAATTATGGACCGATGTGGACCAATTTTTGCATGATTGTTAGAGACCATATACCAACATCATGTACCAAATTTCAGCCGGATCGGATGAAATTTGCTTCTCTTTGAGGCTCCGCAAGCCAAATCTGGGGATCGGTTTATATGGGGGCTATATATAATTATGAACCGATGTGGACCAATTTTTGCATGATTGTTAGAGACCATATACCAACACCATGTACCAAATTTCAGCCGGATCGGATGAAATTTTCTTCTCTTTGAGGCTCCGCAAGCCAAATCTGGGGATCGGTTTATATGGAGGCTATACGTAAAAGTGGACCGATATGGCCCATTTTCAATACCATCCGACCTACATCGATAACAACTACTTGTGCCAAGTTTCAAGTCGATAGCTTGTTTCGTTCGGAAGTTAGCGTGATTTCAACAGACGGACGGACGGACATGCTTAGATCGACTCAGAATTTCACCACGACCCAGAATATATATACTTTATGGGGTCTTAGAGCAATATTTCGATGTGTTACAAACGGAATGACAAAGTTAATATACCCCCATCCTATGATGGAGGGTTTAAAAATATTCACAATTTCTTTAATTCAAAATTTTTATTATTTTTTTTTTTAGATGTCACAAAAGTCACAGTTTACGACAGGCCAACCCTGAACATGTTTGGGGTGATCATAATCCTTTTCTGTGTGGACATATAAAGGTACAAGTGATTATGTATTAGCCTGTCATTACTGATTTTTATTGGGTTATATCGATTCACCAGAGATGGCAACATGTGGTCGTCAATATAAAAAGTGGATACAAGAATGCTTAGTAAACCGATATGGTAATTTTGAACAAAAATTGTCTATATGAAAAAATTCTTTTTTTTCTGAATTTCTTATATCTGTTATGTACATTTTTTTACCAATTGGTACAATTGTACAACTAGTGTTGTCTTGCCAACACTTCCATTCAAATGCAACAGCTATGGAGAGAGCGTAGTTGAATAAAAACAAACTCTGAGCGTAAACCCATTGGGACAGCCGATAATATCTGTAAGCAAGTACACCAACGATAATGGTATATCTTTATACAACAGTTTTTATTGTTGTCAATTATTCTCGTATTTTTTATTTAGATTGCAAGCAGGTTGGTCACAAAACGGACCGAAACTCATAATTAACCCTTACAACGATAATTCGAAGGCAAGGGTTCGTTCGCCAAACCTACCAAGCCAAGAAAAAAACTTTTAAGTGAATAAAAGTGAATAACTGATTCATTACGTTGGCAAATAAATAATTTGTACGAGAAATGTCAGCTGAGTAAGTGCAAAAACTATTTAACTAAAAAGTGACAACTATACCAAAGTCTTTAAATTTCTAGCACTTTAGTAATAGATACAAGTCTGGGTAGCGTAAAGGGACAGAAATGTCAAGGCATTTATGGCCATGAATTCTATAGCTTCGAGAAAATTCCTTTTGCTGAAGTTCCCGTAGGAAATTTACGCTTTCTTCCGCCCCAACCAAAGAAGCCATGGACGGACATTTTGGATTGCACACAGCCAGCGTCAAAACCAATGCAAACTAATCCAATGAATAATCAAATTGAAGGCAGCGAAGATTGTTTATATTTGAACATTTATGCCAAACAGGTTTGTAGACCACCACACCATAGCATAATCTTGTGGCCAAGAGATCACAACAGATTATCTCTTTTTAAGAGAATGCTAAGAGAGCCTTATAATTATTTAGTAAAGAGAGGAAGATACAGTCATTTTGCTTTAAACTGAGAGAATATAATAATATCTCTTTTAAATTGCTCTCCCTCTATCTTGTATTAAAAGTAATATATACTCTTTTGTGTTTTCTTTTTTCAGTTAAATTCTAATAAACCTTTGCCAGTCATTATTTTTCTCTTTGGTGGAGGTTTTGAAAAGGGTGACCCTACCAAAGCTTTACATGCTGCTGATTATCTGATGATGAAGGATCTGATCTTTGTTACTGTGGGCTATCGTTTGGGACCTTTTGGTATGTGATTTAAGAGGCTATACGAAATTATATTTCTAAAGAAAATAATTAATTTCTAGGATTTCTGCAATTTAAAACTCCCGATCTGAAAGCTCCCGGTAATAATGGTCTAAAGGACCAATTAATGGCTTTGCAATGGCTAAAACAGAATATCAGCAATTTCAATGGTGACCCCAATAATATTACACTAAGTGGCGAAAGTGCTGGTGCCGCCTCTGTTCACTATCTCATGTGCAGCCCCTTGGCCAAAGGTCTTTTCCACAAAGCCATTTTAGTGTCTGGCAATATTCTCTGTCCTTGGGCCCATTCACCTTTGGAGAACTTACCCTATCGTTTGGCCAAAGCTTGTGGTTATGACAATGCTGCCGATGATGAAAAATCAATATTCGCATATCTGCAACAACAGCCTGCAGAAAATCTACTAAAACCCTATTTAAATACAAAAGAAGAAAACCTCAATGATTGCCTATTTACCTATGGACCTTCGATAGAGCCATATCCCACAGATACATGTTTGATTCCCAAACATCCAGAATATTTGGTGGGCGAAACCTGGGGTAATGAAATTCCTGTTTTGATGAGTGGAACATCATTTGAAGGTCTCTTAATGTTTGCCCGTGTCCATATGGCACCATTTCTGTTGACCGAATTGGAAGATAATCCCCAGCACTGTCTGCCATTGAGTTTGAAATTGAAATATCCATCCGGTTTACAAACTGAGTTGGGCAAGAAAATCAAATACACACATTTTGGCAATGAAAAGGCTGTCATGGCAAATATTATGAAATATTGTGAGGTAAGTGGGGAATTGATTTTTATTGACTTCAAAAAACAAAAAAAAAAATCTTAAAAAACTCAAGGTAGAAATAAAAGAAGACTAACTAAATTTATCATGCAGATAAGGAATATGGTCTGCTCATACGTGTTTCAAGAGCATTATGTAACTTTTCACCGGGAATATGGAAAATTTGGTCGCAAAAGTATTGTTTCCTCTAAATATCATTATAATTTTCATATGCGCTTATTGAACAAGAAGAAGAAGAAGGAAATTGATACTATTCAATTATTGAAAAGAAAATGCCAGTTACCAATCTATCTATGCATTTCATCACAGGCTATAACGAATTTCCATAGGTTTCAGTATAAATCTGGCGTGGGCAAATGATTCATTAGGGGGTTTTATAAACTAACTTCTTATAGAAATTACATACTCGAATTTTATTTATTTTTTGTTCGCTAAAAATATACATGCTTGCCGAAATAAAATGCATAAATCCCAAGTAAATAATATAAGTGAGACAAACATGTTTTATGTTCTTCGTGAAATAATATTGAGTATTGGATTGTTCTCTTTTTCTCACCTAGCTCACTTGCCCTTAATATAGTGATTACAATATCTAAAGGCATAATAAGTTTACTAAATGATAAATGAGATACATATGCCTTTTGTAGAACTTCTTTTTTCTAAGATCACAGGGATTTAATTTTTCCTGATTTGGGCTACCATACAAAGAGTGTTCTACCACACGCAACCATGTTACGAGAGCAAAATCTTATTTTTGGACGGTGACCATGGAACATTTTTGTCGCAAGAATGTTGTTTTCTCGGCAAACATATATATGGTTGCCGAAGTCAGACATATGCTTTTTGAGAAAATAACATGGTTGCCGCAAACATGTTACATGTTCTCCGTCCAAAAATAACATTTTGCTCTCGAAACATGTTTGAGGTGATCATATTCCTTCACTGGGTGCAGACTTGTGGTTTTCGTGTTTTTATATATTTTAAAAATTTTTCGTTAAATATAAAATACATATTTACATTTATCTCATAAATATTGTTCTCCTCTTTCTTTTATGAGTATTTATTCACTACTTTTTGTTTTCGTCTTCTCCACCTTAGTATGCCTCCCATAAAGTGTTTTGGCATCCAATTCTACGCTTGCTGAAAGTACGCACGAAACCTGGTACACCCATGGCCGATACCTACCTGTATCGATTTGATTTCGATTCACCAGATTTCAATCATCAACGCATCAAATACTGTGGCAAAGAGATGCGTGGCGTGGCCCATGTCGATGATCATTCGTATCTGTTCTATGGCAATTTCTCATGGAAACTATCTCCAGAGACAGATGAATACAAAACCATTGAACGCATGGTTGACATATGGTATTCCTTTGCTTTGCAATCAAACCCCAATGGTAGTTTTCGGGAAGAACTCAATGCCCCTTGGTTACCGGTAATAAAGCAACAGACAGATGGCAATCTCAAATGTTTAAATATCAGCAAGGAATTGAAGGTGATGGATTTGCCGGAGATGCAAAAGTTAAAGGTGTGGGATAGTCTGTACGAGCAGGAGGATGTTAATGGCAAATTGAATGGATGAAATGGAATAGTTTTGAAAGAAAAACGTGAATTTACTTTTAAAGCAAACTGGAGATATTTAATTTGATATAAAATGCTTGTTTATATTTATTATCTAAATATTAAAATTGTATATTGATTGCGAAACATTTTGATCAATTTATTTTAGAAATGCTGAATTAAAATTAATTAAAAAAACAATACAATAAATAAAAAATAATATAAAACGTGTCGGCTTTAAAAAGTGGTCACTTGCCACTGAACCAAAAATAGAATTGGGCAGCACTCATTGAAAAGAGAGAAATTCACCACTCGTATTACAATGGAGTCTAAATGAAAGACGCGTCTATTTTCTATTTGATTTCCCTTGCGCTGAACTGAACTAAGATGATAAATTCCTTTAGTACTTTAAGAACCTGATGCTTCAAACCCATGGTGGATGGAATATGAAGATTACACCTAACTAATTTTGACACAGGCCTCATTTGTGTATTACATCAATTGATAATGATTGATGTTGATATTAAACTGCAAACATAAATGTTTTCTTGTGTGAATATGCTAATCTTATCAAAAGTTTTAAAATTGGTGTTGATAAATTTCATGCACCTAAATCTAGCGTCAACTTATCGGTCTATTAAACGGGAGCTTTTAGTCTTAATACGAAGTCGCTTGATTAAGGTTCTTTATTTTTTTTAGTAATTGAAATGGCAACGGGGTAAGTTATTCCAAGAGATCTAAAGAAAATATTAGAAAATATGTATTACAGAAAGAATTAAAGAAAAAAAAAAATTAGGAGACAACAATTTTATAAAATAAAAAAATAAAAATAATCGAGAGATAGAGCTAAAAAATATATCAACCCCACTTCGAAAAAAGTTAAGTCAAATTTATGAAAGATTTGCCCTACATGGACTGAATAGTCTAAGTGAGCTGAAAACTTCAATATATTTTTTTAAATAGTCTGTATTATTTTTGGAGGTCAATTCAATTCAAAATAACTTAAAATTGTATCATATTTCCTTACTAAAGCACTAAAATTTGTACATATGCTGTAGCGAATCAATGTGGAAACTATGCATATTTCATTTTGAATTTTCTTAGATTAATTCTACTTTTTCAATTTATAAAAAATTTATTAAACCAGTTTAGATTGAATACAGGAATACTTTTTCTTGTATAAAACAAATCACTATGTTCAAAAAAAATTATTAATGAAAAGTAGGGGTGAAAAATGGGTCAATTTGAAAGGTATAACAGGTTGGTTGATAAGTCCCCGGTCTAACAAAGAAAAACACATTTTTTTTTGTCAAAATTCGTTTTTATTATTCAACATAGTTCCCTTCAAGAGCGATACAATGATTATAACGACCTTCAAATTTTTTGATACCATTTTGTTAGTACTCCTTCGGTTTCGCCTTAAAATAGGCCTCAGTTTCGGCGATCACCTCTTCATTGCAGCCAATTTTTTTCCCCTGGGAGCATCGTTTTGAGGTCTGCGAACAAGAAAAAGTCGCTGGAGGCAAGATCTGGAGAATACGGTGGGTAGCAATTCGAAGCCCAATTCATGAATTTTTGCCATCGTTCTCAATGACGTGTGGCACGGTACGTTGTCTTGGTGGAACATCACTTTTTTCTTCTTCATATGGGGCCGTTTTGCCGCGATTTCGACTTTCAAACGCTCCAATATAACAATAACGCCATATAATAGTCACTGTTGATAATCGATAGTCACTTCTCAAGTTAATCGATAAAAATTATTCCATGCGCATCCCAAAAAACAGAAGCCTTTACTTTGCCAGCGGACTTTTGAGTCTTTCCACGCTTCGGAGACGGTTCACCGGTCGCTGTCCACTCAGCCGACTGTCGATTGGACTCAGGAGTGTAGTGGTGGAGCCATGTTTCATCCATTGTCACATATCGGCGGAAAAACTTGGTGTATTACGAGTTAACAGCTGCAAACACCGCTCAGAATCATCAACACGTTGTAGTTTTTTGTCAAATGTGAGCTCGCGCGGCACCCATTTTGTACAGAGCTTCCGCATATCCAAATATTGATGAATGATATGACCAACACGCTCCTTTGATATCTTTAAGGTCTCTGCTATCTCGATCAACTTCATTTCACGGTCATTTAAAATCATTTTGTGGATTTTTTTTTATGTTTTCGTCGGTAACCACCTCTTTCGGGCGTCCACTGCGTTCACCGTCCTCCGTGCTCATTTCACCACGATTGAGTTTTGCATACCAATCAATTATTGTGGATTTCCCTGGGGCAGAGTCCGGAAACTCATTATCAAACCAAGTTTTTGCTTCCAACGTATTTTTTCCCTTCAGAAAACAGTATTTTATCAAAATTCCTTTTTTTCCATTTTTTTTACAATAACAAAAGTTGCTTCACAAAAGACGCTCTATCTAACAAACTAATTGACTTACAGACGTCAAATTTTGACACGAATCATTTGAAGGTAGGTACTATATAAAAATAGTATGCATTTAATACTAGCAACACCATCTCAGACCCAGACTTATCAGCCAACCTGTTAATTCTCGTATGTAATTTCCATAAGAAAAAAAATGGAAGTTGTTTCACAAACCTTTCGTGTTCTCCCGCAATTTTTTCCGATTCCGTTGAAGTTATTATTTTTTTTTTTTAAATACGCTAATTCACTGTTTAAAGTGAAATATTAAATTTTGGACAATTAAATATGTCAAAAATTTACCCCCGCGGGGATTTGTATACATGTGGCAGTTGAATTTGTCGCTTCCATGGAAATTAATTTGGGAATATCAATTTTCTGTTCAGTCTAAATGAAAACATATATATTTTTACAAAAACATGTGCCGAAATTAATAAAATAAAAACGGTTAATTATTAAAAAAAATTAAATAAAAATTTGATAAAAAAAAATTAACTGTTCGTGAGATTTCAACCATCGTTCTTCATTTTTTCTATTCATAACAATAAAAAAAATTCTCGAGAAGTAGTTGCAATGATATGCCTTGATGTCATATTACGATCATAAAAATAAAAAGTGAAATTGATGGAAATTTTTTTTTTTCAAATTTCTTCACTCAAATTAACTTCCAAGGCGCAACTTCTAAAGCAATGCAAAGGATCCAAAAAAGGGAGTAGTTCCCTCGTATGACAAGTTCATGTAAAAATTCATTGGATATGATCCAAGTTTGCACTACTTCTGGATCACAAATTGCGGAAATTGACATAAAAGGACCCAAATTGAATCATCTCACCCCGCCATATCCACACTAAAGACTATGGAAATTAAACTCGGCCATCGATGAAACAGGTGTATAGTAAGGCTTGTGGAGATTCGTATTTGGCATTTTATTTTCAATAACTTAATAATACTGATTTCTTAATCTTCATGTCCAATAAGCTCGTATTAAAATTTTAATAATATCGTATGTAATTTAATTTTTATTTTTAATATTTGCAGTTTAATTAGTTAGTTCATCCCCTTTAAAATGATTTATTTGTAATATTTATAAGTCATCCCATTTAATTCTCTTAATCTTCATGTCCAATAAGCTCGTAATAAAATTTTAATAATATGTATTTTTTTATTTAAATTTTATTTTCAATATTTTTTGTTTAATTAGTTAGTTCATCCCTTTTGAAATGCTTTATTTGTGATATTTATATGGCATCCCTAACATATGCTTCATTTATTTTTCGTTTGGTCATTTTTTTTTTTTATACAAAAGTTCCATGGAAAATCCTATAATCCAAACCACTTGCGGTAAAGTGCGTGGCAAATTGGCGGAGAATATGTACGGATATAAATTTTACTATTTCGATGGTATTCCTTATGCCCAGCCACCGGTAGGTGAGAAACGTTTTAGAGCTCCCGTACCAGTATATCCTTGGCCTTTGATTAAAGATTGTACCAAATCGCCAAATAAATGCCTGCAATGGAATCGTCGTATTAAAAAAATTGAAGGATCTGAAGATTGCCTATATCTAAATATAAGTGTAAGACAATTAAATCCAAGACCTCTGGTTCCTGTTATGGTTTATATTCATGGTGGTGGCTTCAATACGGGCGATGCTACACGGCGAGCATGGGCCCCCGATTATTTTATGATGAAAGATGTGGTTTTCATAACCATAGGTTATCGATTGGGAATGTTTGGTAAGTTTTTCGCTCAAGTTTTGTGTTTCCTTTATAGATCACTAAAACAAATCCCCCTATTAGGTTTTGCCCATTTCAAGGAAAAACCTTCGAATGTTGCCGATAACTGTGGCTTTCTTGATATCATTTTGGCTTTAAAATGGATTCGGGATAATTGCAAGAGCTTCAACGGAGATCCCGATAATATAACATTATTTGGTCACAGTTCTGGGAGCCAAACAACTCACATGCTAATGCAAAGTCCTTTATGCAAAGGCCTCTTTCACAAAGCCATTTTATTGGCTGGCTACAGCATGGACTTTCATTTCACCTTAAGGTTCGAATATCGTTTGGCCAAAACTTTGGGCTTCGAAGGAAGCGAAGATGATCAAAAAGCCCTTTGCGAGTTTCTCACCAATGTCGATGCTAATAAACTCGTCAATTTTGACGTACTCACTGGGGAGGAGAAAATGTTGTACCCAAGCAATAATATCTTTCCCGTATGGCCAGTTCAGGATGACATCGTTATAGCCAAGGATTTCGTTTTGGCCCAAATAAATGCTTGGAGTAATAGCATCCCGGTGCTGATGGGTTCGAACTCGAGCGAGTCTTTGATGCTACTTCAAATTCTAAAAGGCAATGACAAAATGTTTGAGATGTTCAAAAAGGTGCCCAAGCTTATGGTACCTACCTCTCTCCGGAGGTTAGATGACCAAGAAATAATACAAGAATTGGCCAATAAGATAAAAGAAATTCACTATGGAGACAAGGAACTGTGTGCCGCTAACTATGAATGTGGCGTAGAGGTAGGTTCTATACCCTATAGAGAATTGTATGAAATTACCTTTAATTAATCCTCTGCCTTTTTATATCCATGATAGGTTGAGTCCTACAGTATGTATCACGAACAACATCGTCTGATACAATCTCGTGCAAAATATGCTACTGCTCCCACCTATGTTTATCGTTTCGATTTTGACTCGCCCACATTTAATTTCTATCGCAATCGATTTATGGGTCTTGGAGCCAAGGGAGTGGGTCATTGTGATGAATTGGGCTACATATTCGTTTTACCGGACACCTATAAAACGGACACCAAAACCCCAGAATATCGTTGTATTGAGCAAATGATTGAGACTTTATATACATTTGCCAGGACATCGGATCCCAATAATCCCATATTGCAGCCTGCCTATTGGGAACCAATTAAGGCAGGTACAGTGCCGCAGGTCCTGAATATCAATTATGAGTGGACCAAAAGTATACCTCAGCCTGAATATGAGAAATGTTGTGCCAGAGATGAAGCTTTTAAAATATTGAATAAAGATTTGTATTGAGAAAAATAAAGAGTTGGATGTTTCTGTGTTTTTGAGAAAATTGCAAAACAATCGTTTATTTATGTGCGAGAGGAGAAAATCTACAATGTTCGGTTCTCAATCCACAATTTTTGACAATAACAGCCCTTCGAACTAACTCTAAACTGAAATGTTAAAAATCAATTGTATTAATTTGTTCATTGATGCTAAGAACACTTTCATTAAGAAAATGAAAATTTTCGTTAAGTGTAAGAAACATTTCGTTGTTTTATGGAAAATGCGTCATACTTATGGAAAATGTCATTATATTTACGAATTCGTTTCATTGGCTCAATTTTAATTGCACATTTCGTTGACATATATGACTATCGGAAAAATATGCCTCTGTCCGTATATCTACCTACTTGTGTTACTCAATTTTTATCCGAAATTCAGTCAGTCGAAACTGACTATGGTATGTGTTACCCTATGTTACCTAAGTGTGGCGTTCGGCACACTTATATAGAACGTCCATCTGCCCGTTCGTCTATCCACCTACTATTTATACCCTGCGCCACACTGTGGAACAGGGTATTATAAGTTAGTGCATATGTTTGCAACACCCAGAAGGAGACGAGATAGACACATGGTGCCTTTGGCAAAAATGCTCAGGGTGGGCTCCTGAGTCGATGAACACATTTTTGTAATCAAAGTCTAGGTCGCAGTTTTAGTCCAATCGACTTCAAATTTATCACAAGTATGTGTTTTGGCTCAGAATAGAACCCTATTGATTTTGGAAGAAATCGGTTCAGATTTAGATATAGCTCCCATATACAGTCGAAGCTCTGTTTAACGAATATCCCATTTAGCGAAAATCCAATTTAACGAACGTCAAAATTCTTAACATTGAGTATTCTAAATAACGAACAATTGAACAAAATTTACGTTCGATTTAACGAAAAGGCTTTTCATCTTAAGAAAATAAACAACAAAAAATAAGCAATATTTGACGATTGTGAGAATGGCTTAAGTCCTTAGGAAATGCCCACAAAGTACGGCATTCCCAAGATATTTAGATTCCATTAAAATGTTTGAAAACACATATTCAATGGCCGGGTAGCTGGTAAAGTTAGGTTAGATAGAGTGGCGAAGCTTCGCTACGGGAAATGGATCTACTACAGAACCGGTACAGGACCACTTCCTGGTTTGAATAGACCAGTCCCAGTTCTGGCCGAAACGTATGGAAGGGACCGGTCACTTCAACACGAGTTTGTCATTGACGGGGATAAATTTACACTGCAGGCCACGGATTGGACTCATTCCAAACTACATGACCTGGCAGAACTTAGTAGGACTAGACAGGTCCTCATGAACCTGTCTGGGACAAACCCTTAAGTACCGGTATTATTTTGATCATCCAAATTGCATCAGATAGAAAAACTTTTGGACTATGTTGGCCAATAGGTAAATGTCTAGATCAAAAAAAAAAAAAAAAAATTAAAATAAAGAGAGTATAGAAATCAATAAATTATATGAAAATTTAAAAACTACGACAAACTCGAGCACTGATACTAGTCCTGTAATAGGTCCGTTAGTGGCAATATTTCGTAGGATTGCCAGTTGGACAGGTGGTGAATTTTTCTCTTAATAATAAGTGCTACCCGATTCTATATTTAGCTCAATAACAAGGAAAAGAAGATAAACTATGAAATACACAGGAATGTTAACATCATTAGTGAGAGGGATAAACTACCGCTGAAAAACTTTTTTGGTGCTCAGTCGAAACGGCATCTAGCGTTGAGAGTACATCTATGCCGACAGGAGCAGCGGAGTAGTGGTGTATGTAAGACGTTTTAGGAAGATGTTACCATGAACACTACCTATGCCTGGCCATTCTTGAAGCCGGGCACTGGAAACAAATTAGGCAATTCGTCTAAGAAGTTAGAGAACACAAATTATGACATGGGTGTATATAGGCCCCCATACGACAGCGAATCTTGGATCCTATTTTCAATCTAACCTAACCTAGATATATGAAGTTCATCAGGATTATTTTAAGTATTGTTTTTTAAGTGTCTCTGTGCTTTAATTTTTTGAAATGATTATGAATTTTTACTCATCTGGTAAAAAAACTAAGATTTTCAATAAAAGTTAACATTTAATATTCCCGTTCGATTTAACGAATTTTTCTAAATAACGAAAGGGCCTGACAATATATCGTTCGTTAAACCGAGCTTCGACTGTATATATATTTCGCCCGATATGGACTTATATGGCCCCAGAAGCCAGACTTTTACCCTAATTTACTTAAAATTTTGCACAAGAAGAACAATTAGTACTATAGTCAAGTGTGCCAAATTTTATTGAAATCGGTTCAGATTTAGATATAGCTCCCATATATATCTTTCGCCCGATATGGACTAATACGGTCCCAGAAGCCAGAGTTTTACCCCAATTTGGTTGAAATTTTGCACTAGGGGTACAATTAGTAGTGTAGTCAAGTGTGCCAAATTTTATTGAAATCGGTTCAGATATAGATATAGCTCCCATAAATATCCTTCGCCCGATTTACACTCATATGACCACAGTGGTCAATATTTTACTCCGATTTAATTGAAATTTTGTACAGGGAGTAGAATTAGCATTGTAGCTATGCTTGCCAAATTTGGTTGAAATCGGTTCAGATTTAGATATTGCTCCCATATATAGCTTTCGTCCGATTTACACTCATATGACCACAGAGGCCAATTTTTTGCTCTGATTTAGTTGAAATTTTGCACAGAATTAGCATTGTAGCTATGCGTGCCAAATTTGGTTGAAATCGGTTCAGATTTAGATATAGCTCCCATATATATGTTTTTCTGATTTCGACAAAAATGTTAAAAATACCAACATTTTCCTTGTAAAATCGCCACTGCTTAGTCGAAAAGTTGTAAAAATGACTCTAATTTTCCTAAACTTCTAATACATATATATCGAGCGATAAATCATAAATAAACTTTTGCGAAGTTTCCTTAAAATTGCTTCAGATTTAAATGTTTCCCATATTTTTTTTTTACTAAAATTGTGTTCCACCCTAGTGCATTAGCCAACTTAAATTTTGAGTCTATAGATTTTGTAGAAGTCTATCAAATTCTGTTCAGATCGAGTGATATATAAATGTATGTATTTGGGACAAACCTTTACATATAGCCCCCAACACATTTGGCGGATGTGATATGGTATCGAAAATTTAGATCTACAAAGTGGTGCAGGGTATAATATAGTCGGCCCCACCCGATTTAGAATTTCCTTACATGTTTTTTAATAAAATTGTGTTCCACCCTAGTGCATTAGCCGACTTAAATTTTGAGTCTATAGATTTTGTAGAAGTCTATCAAATTCTGTCCAGATCGAGTGATATTTAAATGAATGTATTTGGGACAATCCCTTAACTATATATAGCCCCCAACACATTTGACGGATGTGATATGGTATCGAAAATTTAGATCTACAAAGTGGACCCCGCCCGACTTTAGACTTTCCTTACTTGTTTTTAGTTAATTTTTATCCGAGCTCCACTGAGGCGAAATTGATTACATGTTACCCAACCCTAAGCCTACACAAGTACTGGTCGCTATGACACATTTAGTAACACAACTAACTTATTTATGCCAGTAGCAGTTCATTTTCTTGTTTACAAACTTTCAAAAACATTTTGATCTATTTCTTTCAGAAATAAAATATTTCACATTTGGCTGGAAAACCACAGGTCGCTTTTGTTAGAGCCCTCCTACAGTTAAGTGTGAATAAATATTTTGCTTCTCGTACTGTGTAACACCGCCAGTATCAGGGTACCGCTTTCAAAAAGTTGACGAAAAACTAGAAAGGACACCTGAAATGATCCAAAGATTTTGATCGAAATCTATGACGCTGTGATAGAAACTTGCTCGTGAGCTGAACATATCGCAAGAACGGATGCAAAACAAATGAAAAATTAACTTGGGCTAAAGCCATTGAAGTTCCAAAAAGTGTAAGGGCTCAACGGCTCAAGACTCAAAAAGTTATATTGGAAAGAGGCAAGGAGTTACTTTACTTGCCCGAAAGAGGCCAGTCGTAGCTTGTGCAACCCTCTATATGTTCATAAATTTAAATGTGAACGCTAGTCCAAACGATAATATAAGATTTCGGTTCCAGCCTTCTTGAAATTTGATATTACTATGTTTTTTGTACAATGGAAAGAAGCAACAAGTATATACAGCACTAAGTTCGGCCGGGCCGAATCTTAAATACCCACCACCATGAACCAAATATTAGGGTTTCTTTGAAATTTCAGGAGGGCTTGAGGACTTGAGGACACTTCCCGAAGATAAATTTAATGATTTCACCTATGAGGACTATATCAGATTCTGGATTTATAAGAACCCTTTTTGTTTGAGTTTTAGAGGAATAACTAACATCTCTTGTACGTGTGCAAGAAAATTATAATATAACGTCTTGATTTGAAATCTTAAATCTGTAGAAGTAAAATCTGAAAATTTTACATTGAGTTTCAAGCAATTTTCATGATCAGTGCGCCTTCTACACCCTCAAGAAGTGAAGTCGGTCTATATAGAGGCATTACCAAATGGACCGATAAAAACTTAATCCGATACACGTTTTTGTGAGCCTAAAATACCAGAATATTTACAATTTCAGGCAAATAGGATAAAAACTTCGGATTCTAGAAGACCAAGAAGTAAAATCGGGAAATCGGTATATATGGAGGTTATACCAAAATATGGACCGATACTCACCATTTTCGGCACACCTCTTTATGGTCCTAAAATACCCCTAGATTTCCAATTTCAGACAAATTGGATAAAAACTACGGTTTCTATAAGCCCAAGACCCCAAATCGGGAGGTCGTTTTATATGGGGACCATACCAAAACATGGACCGATACCAACAATTTTTGGCACACATATTTGTGGTCCTACAATACCTCTTGATTTCCAATTTCAGGTAAATTGAATAAAAACTGCGGTTTCTATAAGCCCAAGAAGTAAAATCGGGAGATCGGTCTATATGGGGCCTATCCCAAAATATGGACCGATACTCACAATTTTTGGCACACATATTTGTGGTCCTACAATACCTCTAGATTTCCAATTTCAGGTAAATTGGTTAAAAACTGTGGTTTCTATAAGCCCAAGAGGTAAAATCGGGAGATCGGTCTATATGGGGGCTATACCATAACATGGACCGATACTCACCATTTTTGGTCATAAAATACCTCTAGATTTCAAATTTCAGGCAAATTGGATAAGAACTACGATTTCTATAAGCCAAAGACCCCAAATCGGGAGGTCGGTTTATATGGGGACTATATCAAAACCTGGACCGAGATAGCCCATCTTCGAACTTGACTTGCCTGCAGACAAAAGACGAGTTAGTGCAAAATTTCAGCACGATTGCTTCATTATTGAAGACTGTAGCGTGATAATACAGACAGACAGACAGACAGACGGGCATCGTTATATCATCTTAGAATTTCTCCCTGATCAAGAATATATCTACTTTATATAGTCGGAAATCGATATTTCGATGTGTTTCAAACGGAATGACAAACTTATTATACCCCCGTCACCATCTATGGTGGAGGGTATAAAAAGGTATTCGTTCCTAGAGTAGGTCTTTTTGAGATTATAACTTGAGGAACACATTGAAGGACATGAGGAATTTTTGAAATGCAGCATAGCCCAGTAAAAGCATAAAAATCTCTCTGGCAAGCGGACATGCTAATAATTTTATCATGGCGGATCTCTTTCATAAGCACAAATGCCTTTACCAAAATGAAGAAAATACCTTTTGGCTTAAAAAAGTACCTTTTCGAAGCTGATTCAGCAAATTTCAAGAATCTCTGTGGTTAATTATCCCGGTACAATGTCCGAAAACTCATCATTAAGGTGAGGTGTGTTGAGTACTACCCAGAGAAGGAATATGATTACCACTTAAAGCAAAATGTTATTTTTGAACGGTAAACATGTAACATGTTAGTCACAATCATGTTATGTTATCAGACATTAGGCCTCTGATTTTGACACCCATTTTATGGTTAGCGATAAAACAACAATTTTGCTGCAAAAACTTTGTTTTTCTCCCCACCCAAAAATAACATTTTGCTCTAGGAGGCGATCATATTCCATTCTCTTGCGTCTATACCTCGCAGACACAAAGAAAATTTTATTAAAATAGAGTCAACGAACACTTTCATTAAAACAATGATAATTTTCATTCATAGTTGAAAAATTATAATGAAAAGTTTAATTACATTTTGTATCGCTGGTTCAATTTCAATAGCACATTTATTAGGAAGCTGTTTCTACCATTGATGTATAATCTAATACCTCTTTTGGAAATATTATTTTTTTAAGATAAATAAAAAAATTTCTTAAAATTAATCTCAAAATATTCCTTTAATAGAACCCTAAAAAATCCCTGGAGTTTTTGTAAGGTAAATCACAGTTGGCTTAGCCCAACTTTTCAATTGTTCTCATTTGTTTTTAAGAGAAACATAATCGCTATCGGTGAATAAAATGAATTTACTACTCGAAACAGATAAGGGGTACAAACACACAAAAACTGTATAGTGAAAGCTCGTCGTTCAAAGATGTTTGTCGCGAGTAGGTTAGTATAGTGGCCGATGTCCAACCATAAAGATCGATATGAGTGAGGAGTAAGTCTTTGTATTCCAAACACGAAATATGACTGAGTTAAATTCATTTTTTTTAGTTTAAAACATGAAGTAATAACCCTACCAGTGGGCCAGGTAAAAGGTGTCCTAAGGAAATCCATATACGATGATGACTACTATAGTTTTGAAGGTATACCCTATGGTCAACCACCTGTGGGGGAGCTAAGATTCCGAGAACCCCTGGAAGCCAAGCCCTGGTCGGGAGTAAGAGATTGCACCAACTTCAATATCAAACCCATACAAAAAAATCCCTTAACTGGAGTTGTTGAAGGATCCGAAGATTGTTTGTATTTGAATGTTTATGCTAAAAAGGTACTGTTTTCTTTTTTTTTCGAAATTATTAGAGCTTTTTGTTTTGATACTCCTCTTCGATATTAGCTACAGTCGGCTACACCTTTGCCTGTTATGGTTTGGCTATATGGAGGAAGTTTCCTATTTGGTGAGGCCACCAGGAACTTCTATAGTCCCGATTATTTTATGAGTGAAGATGTAATTATGGTTACCCTCAATTATCGATTATGTTCATTGGGTAAGTTTCCATATCGCTTATCTCTATTTTAGGTGCTATCTTTAAGATTACAGATATGAAATTGTTCTAATCATTGTTGTTTATTTTAGGTTTTCTTAGTGTTGAAGATCCAGCAGTACAAGTGCCTGGCAATGCAGGTCTTAAAGATCAGATATTGGCATTGAAATGGGTTAACAGTTATATTCAGCATTTCAATGGAGACCCCAATAATATAACACTTTTTGGTGAAAGTGCTGGGGCAGCTTCAACTCATTTCCTAACGGCCACACCACAAACCAAGAATCTGTTCCACAAGGCTATTTGTATGTCTGGAACAATGTTAAATTCCTGGAGTATTACCCCACCCAAAGATTATGCTTTTCGTTTGGCCCAAGAACATGGCTATAAAGGTGAAAATATTGATTCTTTGGTCATCGAGTATCTGCGATCGATTGAACCTGAGAAATTGGTAGTGCACAATGTTCTCAACGATGAGGATAGACTCAATGGTGCCTCATTTGCCTTTGGTCCCTGTATAGAACCATATGACTCGGACCATTGTGTTTTATCTTGTGATCCTAGAAACGCTTTAGAAACTGCTTGGACCAATGATATACCCATAATATTCAGTGGTACATCTGATGAGGGTTTACTTATGTATCCTAAATTGAAAATGCTCCCATTGATATTGAAAGCTCTTACGCTTGATCCCGAGAGAGTTTTACCTTACGAAATAAGAGCAAAAAATGATAAAAGCACAAATCTTCAAATGGCCAAAAAACTTGTGCAGACACATTTTGGAGAAAAGCAGCCCAGTGAATGTTCTTTGGATGATATTATACACGTGAGTATTGATATGATTTTCAGGCAATGAATTCTAGATATAATTTATCTTTCCAGTATTATGGTATCAAATTATTCTGGCATGCCGTTCATCGGTCCGTTCTATCACGTTTGGCCACAGCCCGAGGACCCACATATTTATTCCGTTTTGCCTATGATTCGCCCACATTTAATCATCATCGTAAAAGATTTTGTGGAACTGATGTGAAAAAAGGTGTGGCCCATGCTGATGATATTTCCTATTTGTGGTATGCCATATATTCCTGGAAATTGGATAAAAATTCAATGGAATATAAAACAATAAGAAGAATGATAAAGATTTTCGTAAATTTTGCTAAAAGTTCGCAGACTAATATTCAGAACATTGAATTAGATGATGATGGAGCTAGCAGTATTAATTGGAAGCCATTACAACAATCGGATCCTTTTGAAGTCTTAAATTTGGATGAGACACTAGAAATAAAAACCCAACCGGAAAAGAAAGATTTTTTAGTATGGGATGAACTCTATGAGAAAGATCAACTGTACTAAATATTGAAATGCATTTTTTTTCTTCTTCAAAAATATGATATTGTTTTATAAGAGTATGAAATAAAAATTATTTTAACCGGATAAAAATCACCGAAAATTTTAAAATTAATTATATTAACAAACAAGTAAGCAAAGTAGAAAGTCGGGTGGGGCCGACTATATCATACCTTAAACCACCCTTACTGAATTAGTAATCATAAACATTTGTGGGGTAACATTGATACAGGTCTGGGAGATAAACCGCAGTTGCATATTTAAGAAAATTAAGGGGTATATGTCTATGGGTGCTTTGTGTCAATCTGACTATAGCTCATAGTCAATGTTGCCAGGGAAAATGTTCGGTTTACCTTACAAGGACAAACAAAGTTCCCTACTTTCCCATACAATTTTCCCTACAATATTTTTCGTTAAATTTAAAAAAATTTACAAAACAAAAAAGGTTCTAAGTACTTTATTATCTTAAAACATGAATATGCAACGTATATAATTTAGAATATAAATTTGTATTACCACCACGGTTGCCACAGTTGGTAGACTTCTACCCAAATTAGTAATCTGTTTTGTTAAATCTCTATAAAAATAAAATTTTGGAAAAAAGTTTCTATAAACAAATTTTTGTGAGAAATTTTTCTATAGAAATACAATTTTGACAATAAATTCTATAGAAATAAAATTTTGAGAAAAAGTTCCATAGAAATAAAACTTTGAGAAATTTTTTTTTGTAGAAATAATATTTTGAAAAAAAAAATTCTATAGAAATACAATTTTGACAAAATTTTCTATAGAAATAAATGTTGACAACATTTTCTAAAGGAATAAAGTTTTGACAAAAATTTATACAGAAATATTTGTTTGATAGATTTGTGGTAATTTGTGGTAATCTTCAAATTTTATTAGATTTTTTTTTGGCACGAGTGGTAACTGTTATTACACACATTGTTAAAGATCAAGCCTTGCCGGCTTCTAATTTCCTCCTCTAGAGCCACCAAAATATAAAAATTATTACAAATTGTGTTGAGTGAAAATGTCCTACATTGTGGCCCTACGTCCCTACAAGACGCTAAATATTAGAAAAACCCTACATATAGTGAATTTCCCCTACCTCTAGCTGTGTTAATATTGCACCTACGGAGTTAGTATGCCACTAATATTGAGCCCATTATTAAAAAAGAGAAAATCGTTCAATTAGTGTAGGTAATAAATACAAATTTTTAAAAATCGAGCAATATTCTTATGTAAGAGCTACAAGTACGTATAAATACGATCGGCTAGTAAAGGGTGATTCTTTTGAGGTTAGGATTTTCATGCATTAGTATTTGACAGATCACGTGGGATTTCAGACATGGTGTCAAAGAGAAAGATGCTCAGTATGCTTTGACATTTCATCATGAATAGCCGAACGATCTGCCACAACGTCGAATTTTCAGTGAATGGGCCCTAGAAAAGTTGGCAGAAAATCCGCTTTTTTATCGACAAATTTTGTTCAGCGATGAGGCTCATTTCTGGTTGAATGGCTACGTAAATAAGCAAAATTGCCGCATTTGGAGTGAAGAGCAACCAGAAGCCGTTCAAGAACTGCCCATGCATCCCGAAAAATGCACTGTTTGGTGTGGTTTGTACGCTGGTGGAATCATTGGACCGTATTTTTTCAAAGATGCTGTTGGACGCAACGTTACGGTGAATGGCGATCGCTATCGTTCGATGCTAACAAACTTTTTGTTGCCAAAAATGGAAGAACTGAACTTGGTTGACATGTGGTTTCAACAAGATGGCGCTACATGCCACACAGCTCGCGATTCTATGGCCATTTTGAGGGAAAACTTCGGAGAACAATTCATCTCAAGAAATGGACCGGTAAGTTGGCCACCAAGATCATGCGATTTGACGCCTTTAGACTATTTTTTGTGGGGCTACGTCAAGTCTAAAGTCTACAGAAATAAGCCAGCAACTATTCCAGATTTGGAAGACAACATTTCCGAAGAAATTCGGGCTATTCCGGCCGAAATGCTCGAAAAAGTTGCCCAAAATTGGACTTTCCGAATGGACCACCTAAGACGCAGCCGCGGTCAACATTTAAATGAAATTATCTTCAAAAAGTAAATGTCATGGACCAATCTAACGTTTCAAATAAAGAACCGATGAGATTTTGCAAATTTTATGCGTCTTTTTTTTTTAAAAAAAGTTATCAAGCTTTTAACAAATCACCCTTTACATCAAAATTTGAAATTTGAGTAACATTGATTAATATATAAGAGTACTATGGCCAAATTTGGGAAAATGGAGCGATGCATATATATGGAAGCTATATCTAAATCTGAACCAATTTGCATAATATTTTGAGGGTTTGAATAAAGCTACAAAAGGTTAGCTTGTCCACGATTTGAGTGAGATCGTTTAAGAAAAGAGGCCTGTATGGTCAAACATAAGGTTATTAGGGGCGAATTTTTCAAAATTGGGAGAACCATATATGGGAGCTATATCTACATCTGAACCGATTTCGATGAAATTTTTCACATACCGTTAGTACTATAGGGGACTGGATCTAGCCAACTTTGAGTAAGATCGGTTAATAAATAAGGGTTCACTGGCCAAATTTGGGAAAATCGGGCTATACATATATATGGGAGCTATATCTAAATCTGAACCGATTTCGATGATTTTTTGCACATATATTTAGTGCTATAGAAGATTACATTTAGCCAACCTTGAGTAAGATCGGTTGATAAATAAGGGTTTTATGGCCAAATTTAGAAAAAACGGGCGGTACATATATATGGGAGCTATAGCTAAATCTCAACCGATTTCGATGATTTTTTGCACATATAGTTAGTGCTGTAGAAGATAACATTTAGCTAACTTTAAGTAAGATCGGTAGATAAATAAGGGTTTTATCGCCGAATTTAGACAAATCGGGCGGTACATATATATGGGAGCTGTAGCTAAATCTGAACAGATTTCGATGATTTTTTGCACATATAGTTAGTGCTATAGAAGATTACATTTAGCCAACTTTGAGTAAGATGGGTTGATAAATTAGGGTTTTGTTGCCAAATTTGGGAAAATCGGGCGATACATATATATGAGAGCTATATCTAAATCTGAACCGATTTGGATGAAATTTTGCAGACTTGAAGGGCAGTGAAAAAGATTACCTTTTGAACCGATTTGGATGAAATTTTGCAGACTTGAAGGGCAGTGAAAAAGATTACCTTTTGCCAAATTTGGTGAAGATCCGTTTGAAAAAAAGCGCAACATGACCCCATTTGTCGAAATCGGGCGATACATATATATGGGAGCTATATCTAAATTTGACCCGATTTCAAATTCAATAGCGTTCGTCCTTGTGCCCAAAAAACTCCCTGTACCAAATTTCATCAAAATCGGTTAATAATTGCGACCGGAATCCTGTGAACAACAAATACATGGACAGACGGACGGACGGACACCAAGCGCTAGATCGACTCAGGAGATGATTCTGAGTCGATCGGTATATATTTTATGGGGTCTAAAATCAATATTTCTGGTAGGCACATTTTTTGGCAGATCAAACTTATTATACCCTGACCACTATGTGGTTTAGGGTATAAAAAGTCGAAAATCAAATCAAAAATTAAGTTAAATTAAATTTCGACAATAAAAACTGAAATCTAATTTTTATATACTTTTACTACACAATTTTTTTACTTCATGATTTCTTATATTAATGTTTCATTTAAATCAAGTATTGTTTTATTTTTTAGTAGGTAATATAGCTATAACTTAGAGTATACTTTTCACTGAAGTTTTTTTATACGGTATAACTACTTGCCTTATGAAATAATGATCATTTAAACGCAAAAAACGTTTGGAAAAAGGGTATTACAAACATTGTTCTTTGAATTTCTTTGAAAAATTCAAACTTTTACCACAAAACAGAATTTCACAAAAAAACTTATTATTTTTACAGTAATATCAAGAACAAATTATTTCTGGCTTCAAGTATTAAAAAAGAAAAATTTTGAAATTTTGTTTTTCTATAAAAATTTGCCAACATTTTCTTTCTTACGAAAAATTTTCTCAAAATTTTTAAATTTTTTATTACTACGCCCTAAAAAATTTCTTAGAAGACACAGCAGTAAAATCTCCTAAAATAGCGGAAATCTGCTGTGTCTGCAGAGAAATAAAATTTTGAGAAATATGTACACTCAAAAAACAGTTTACTTGGATCCAAAGATTTTGACCCTTCCTTTAAGGATTTTGGTATTGATTCCGAGCCAAAGATGCGGCTTCTTTAAAATAAAGACATTTTTTAGGGACCACCCTGGCTTTAAATCTAGGATCGATAAAATTAAAATTGGATACAGATCTCATTCATCGAATTTTTATTCTCTGTTGGCAATATATTAATAAAGGTATTCATGTACAAACAAACTCCAGTTTCAAAATCCAAATTATGCCAAGTATTTCAAAGTAAAAACTGTTTTCTTAATGCTAAAAAAAACTTTAAACCAAAGATGCAAATCCTTAAAATAAGTCTTAGCCTATATTTGAAGCATTTTTATCTTAAATTTAAAAATTCAATATG